>NW_008347699.1:150274-157048 GCF_000622305.1 Nannospalax galili | reverse complement strand
TGATTGCCTTCCAGAAAAGCTCCACCAGAAAAGCTCCACTGTGCACCTGTGAATGTGTGTGTGTTTGTGTGTGTCTGTGTGGGTGTGTTTGTTCCTGTTGGTGGATATGAAAATGTGTATGTAAACCAGAAATTACCTTGGGTGTCTTCCCAGGAAGCCTCTCTACCTAGTTTAAGACAGGATCACTGATTGTGTAAGCCTAGTACATCAGTAATCCCAGTGATTCTCGTGCCTCCAGAACATCTAGAACAGCGATTACAAATATGTGTTGTCACACCACACTTTTTTTAAACAAAGATTTTTGGGATTGAAGTGAATTCCCTTTGATGTCAAAGGAACTGTTTTACTGGCCTGAGACAGCTCTATTACCTGACCATTGATATTTTTTTACGTCTTCTATATCTCTTGAGGTATCCTATTCCAAGGGACCTGATCAGCATCTCCAAAATGGCAACATTTCACTATATCATATAGTGAATACATAATTAGTCCCATTTTTTAGGACCCATTGTTTGTCACAGCATTAGAAACCACACTAACACCTCATTTCCTCTCTTTCTCATGGTATCGATATACAGAAAGTCATCCCTATGTATCAGCTCCTGACAACTAGGGAGAACCCACACTTTCATGGTGACGTCTAGCAGGTATCGGATGATGCCATTCTTATTTCAGTTTTCAGAAAGAAATTAAACCAGGGGAAAATGAGGAAACAGGATGGAAAGGGCAGAGAGGCCTGTGCTAGGCTGTCAGGACTCAGAGAGTTATGGCACTAAGGGCTTGAAATGCAAAAATCAAGCCAAGCTTTACTCCAGCCTGGCTTGGACAGCCACAGTTATAAGCAGCTACAAAGGGCTTGGATGAGGGTGCAAGTGGAGTGTGTGAGCAAAACAGATCATTGTGGATGCCATGGTGGTTTGGTTAGTTAAGGAAATGATGTATGAGGCTGTCTGAACTTCTTCACTGCACTGTCCATTGTGTTACTGGGGAGTTCATCCCGTTACGTCGTCTACACCTGCCATTATGTGTGACTTCCACACACCTTCCAAGGGCTTTTGATGCATGTGAGTTACAATCAGGAAACACTGGATGGAAGCTTGCCGCTTCAGGGGATGTATCAGAGATTTTTAAATGACGTGATGGATGGAGAACCAACGGGTGGGAAATTAAGATACAGCATCCGCCTAACTTTTTACTGATCAACAACCTTGGTCATATGTTTTTCAAAATGTACCTCAGTCTGTTTTTCTGTGAAGCTGTGTTGGTCTACACCTGAAATCTCAGCATTGAGGACCTGAAATAGAAGGGTGGACAATTTCAGACTGGTCCGTTCTGGATAGTGAGACAGTGTTTTACAACAATAATGAAATTGGGTCATCTCTGGTTGGAAGTATAATAATGTATAAGGAATATATTCCAATCACACTATAATTTATTTAACTTTCACAGTTCCAAGATACGAACCCTGGACCTGGTGTATGCAAGGCAAGTATTTTTCCACTAAACTGTATCCCAGCCCTTCCAAAGGTGTTGGATACAGCTGAAAGATAGACAGCTTCAAGAGTACAATTTAATGAGAAGTTCAAATATGATATAAATATATTAAATCCACAGGACTACACCATATGAAACATGAGTATCATCTTGAAAATGCAAGGCCATATATGATTTAAAGCATAGAACTTCTAGAAATAACTTTCAAAGAGCCTAACATGGTTACCCATAGCTGTAATGTCAGCACTCAGCAGGCTGAGGCAGAAAGATTCCCATAAGTTAGAAGATAGTCTACATTATATTGGGAATTCCAATGGAGCCTAGGATACATTGTGAGACACTATCTTAAAAAAAGTACAAAGAAGATTGACAGAGAGTGAACAAGGAGGGGACATGCAGGGAGCGAGGAAGAAATGGAAGGAAGGAAGGAAGGAAGGAAGGAAGGAAGAGAAATCTTAAGACTTTATTTTCATACGTGTGAAGACTGGAATAATCATAAAACAGATTTTTGAAGGACTCAAAGTATAAATATTTCATTTTCAAAATTTTTTGTAGATTTCTACAACAACAAGAAAAATAATTTCTATTTACTTAGGAAATGGAAAGCATTTAAGAAGGGAACAAATAGAGTTGGTTTAGTGATTAAACTCAAGTATAATTTTTACCGTCAATGTGTAAAAGGAATTATGTAAATAATGAGTTTTCCTGGCCATAATGTCTTTAAAAGTCCATGTGGAGATCATAAGGGGGTTACCAGGAATCTCAGTAATAACAATTTAAAAGTTTGGGAGTAGGGCTGGGCGTGGTGGCACACACCTCCAGTCCCAGCACTCGGGAGGCAGAGGCAGGTAGATCTCTGTGAGTTCAAGACCAGCCTGGTCTACATAGTAAGTTCCAGGACAGCTGGAGCTACAGGAAGACCCTGTCTCAAAAAGACGAAAAAACAAAAACAAAAAAAGTTTGGGAGTGGGCAGGCACAAGTGTGGCCCTCCCTGTTGCACAATAAAGCCCTGAAGTTCACTGCCCTCCCCCCCAAAAAACAAAAAATAAACAAAAGGAAATGGAAAGCATCTTTTCATCTGAAACAATTAGCAAGCAATCACAGCAATGAAAGCCTAAACCAATTATTAAGAAATCTGAGGAGGTTATCAAAGTATTATACAAAGAATGATTATTAAAATTCCTCTCAGACAGAGGCACAGAAGGTTAACAGAGTCTCTCTTTGAGCATACTTCATGAACGGGGACCTTACTTGGAGGGATGGAGGGAGCGGAGGTGTGGAAATGTAGAGGAAGGAAAAGGCAGTGTGAAGAAATACAAAACGCAGACTCAGTGGTGGAAGAACTTTTCATAATTGACAGAAGACAAACCAAGTGACGGAGTCAGGATGTGACGTGGAGGTGTAACAGCACCTTAAAATCCAAGAAATCCGCGTAAAGACACATGGTAACTAAATTTATGAGAACTAAGCACACAAAACGAAAACCTTCAGGGCAGACCTAGAAAATGCGTTCAGGAGAAAAGAATCCATATCATCCTGCCCGTCTCTCCAGTTCTGTGATGAATTTTGTGTGACTGCGTTTACGTGGGGTTTGTGCATATTGTCACCTATGAATAAGGTCCCAGGAGCCTGTAGAATGTTTCCTTTCGCGGCTCTTAAAATCTTTCCGGCCCCCTCTTCTGCAATGGAGCCTGAACCCTGGGTGGGTGAGGTTTAACGTAGGAGTCCTGTCTAGGAACATGCCCTCTGCAGCCTCTTGTTCTCCACACGTGGGCCAGTGTGGCCTTCTGTGTTCATTGCCTTTCGCTGCATGTGGAAGCCTCCCTGAGCTGAGAGATGCATTAGCATTCTATCACTTGTTCCGCTATGATCCATGAGCCTTGGGTGTAACGGATTCATGGGTTGCACATCTCACAGACACTTATTTACTGTGTGTGACCAGCCGGGGAACTCTGGGGTAGTCTCTGTATTTTGCAGGAGAACGTTTTGTGATGAGTGGCGACTGCTGTACTTGTCTATGAATACGAGGACACATATTGCACATTCAATAAGTAATTATGTTGTATAGGGAGGTGAAAAACTAGGATTTTCTCTAGGTCCTATGACCCCTCCAGCCGTGAGTGTTTGGCTATATTTACAGTGCACATATGCATTCCTTCCATTGAGTGGGCTTTAAGCCCAATTAGATAGCTGCTGATTACCCCCAAGATAAATGTGCAACTCCTGCATCAATATATTTTGCTGTGCTGGTCCTTGTGGTTATTACGCTTTAATGTTGGGGTTGGACCATTGATTGACTTCCTCTGTGAACAGCTCACAAAGTGTCTTTCACAGCTATGAGAACTGGTCTCCGGGGAGGAGGCATCCAGGTCGGTTCCATCTCCATTGCTCCAAGTCCTGCCTTCAGCAACAGGGCCTTACCTTTGAGTTCTGGGGGGTGATGAAGGGCTTTGGCACTAGCCTGTGTAATTTTCGGAGTGTCCCGGTTAGCCTGACCAACTCCAAGGGCTGTTTCTCCTGTCTGGCCGCTGTGTTTCTTGTTATATAGCCCTCAGCCGCACACATGCACTCAAATACATTGTATGTCTATTTCTCAGTGTAATTTTGAACTGCTACTTTTCCCTCTGGTTTTTCACACCACCTAAGCATTATTGATCTCTAGTCTTTCTTTCCTGTCTAACCCTGTCTCATCCCTCTCCAGTTAATATTAAATTTCTAAATTAAATACTATTAAAATATTAAAATGAGAACTTGATATTTTCCATTGAGATTCTTAAACCAGCTATTAACAATTCCAAATTATTCACTTTTACGTTCTTAATAAACTATACATTTAAAGAGATATTTATATAATAGATAAATGTGTACCTATAAACGACAGCCATGATTAATTATTATGCATATATTTAAATTTTATTTGTAGTAAATGACATATATGATATCGAAGGCACCTATCCCCCTTGGGAAAATGCCCCTTGTCAGGACACTCTGGGTAGACAGTGACCGTCCCAGGCCCTCTTGTTTACACCACAAGGTTCCCATGTCACCTTATACAAACGTGGAGGATGTGAAGCCTCCTTAGTGAGACAAAATATATCTGAGGCCTCTATGGACAGATGGGGAAGATATGAGACTCATTTGGGCAGGGGGAAGTATCTCAAGCCCTTTTTAGGTAGAAGGACTCATTTGAGGCCTCATTGATAGAAGGTTAACATCTGATCAAACTTGATCAGAGGGGTAAAGTCCATGGCCCCCTAAGTTGAATGGAGCACATTTCTAACCACACTGGGTAGACTGGGAAAGACTGAGGCCCATTGTTCATAGGAATAAATACTAATTAATACTGGATAGAAAAGGTAAGTGTAATGTCTCACAATGATCAGGAGGTGCACATCTCAGCCCCTCTTTTTCAGAAGAAGAAGGTGTACAGAGACGTGGATCAGAATGTGAGGTCTGAGATCTCCTTGGTCAGACGGGGCATGTTTAAGACTCTGTGGTATAGAGGGTAAAATTCTGGGCTCTCTCTGCATGGTCAGAGTATGCAGATCTTAGGCTCTCATAGTCAGAGGATGGAGGTCAAGGCCTATTTACTTCCATAGAGTATGGTTGAGGCTACACAGAGCACAAGGGCACAGCAGAAAGTCCACTGTGGCAGTGGGGACTTCCTAAGTTAGGTGATGTACTTCTGAGGCTTCATTATGCAGAAGCCTGAAGCCATGAGATCCTACAGCCAGTGAGGTCCGAGATCACGCAGAGACCCAGGTCAGGCTGCAATCTGATTACTGCTCCGACAGCCCTGGTGACTATCTCAGATTTGTGGCTTGCTCAAGTTTGTATTATGCTGTCTAGGTCTGAGGACAAAGAGTGGAACCAGTTCAATTCAGAACACTGGTTTGGTAGCACCTGGCTCAGGGTCCAGACTCTCTATGGTGCTCTTGGGTTCCAGGAGTTCAAATCCAGAGTGGCCCAATATTATGGATAGACATGGAGTCCCCTAGGACCTTTAGTCATAGTGGGTAGACGTGAGTTCTCTCTAGGCAGAGGACCAATTTATGAGGCCTCTTTACTCAGATAACATCCTCTTGGATGGACTTGGAAGGATGTTGTCTTCTCACATGGGTTAAGTTTAAGGTAAATGTGGGCATATGAGGTCAGTAGTCATGGGGTATATTTCTGAGAATCTTTTTGTCAGAGGATCATGTTTGAAACGCATACATTCAGAGTCCTGATGTCTGTATGCACCATAGAGAGTTTAAGAAGGGGTTTTATAGGTTAGAGGGGAAATATCAGACATACCCCCAGAGATTGGGAGGTTATGAAGACCTCATGTCCCATGGGAAAAATCAGAGGTTCTAGCTTGAGATGGCAAAAGTCTGGGGTCCTCTGCTTCATAGAGGGAAACAACATATCTGTTTGGGCAGAGTAGGAATGTTCCAGAGCAACCACACCCCAGATGTAAAATGAAGATTCCAGCACACCTTGGTCCCTGACGACTGTTCCAGGCACTGCCTCATCAACTTCCAACCCTTCTTCAGGAACTAGAATGTTCAGAGTTCGGAATCAATGTGAGGATGTTCCAGTAACATGGTGAATCCTCTCCCAAGAGACTAGACGACTGTGCCCAGGTACATTACCTCCTCATGCTAATATTCAGCTACTCAGGTCCGTAAATGAATTATGGAGACATACATTTTGGTGTGTGCACTGAGGCACTTGGCTCAGGTTCTGGAAACTGTGAGCTGTTCTTAGGCTTGGTATTTGGGGCCTGAGTGATCTGAAGTTCTTGTGGGATGAAGGGAAAAGATCTAGGACTCCCAGGTCTGGTAGAGAAATGTCTAAAGCTCCTTATAAGAAGATGACAAGGGGCAGCCCTCTTGGGCACATCAGGAGACCATGTGGGCAAAGGGAAAAGCTCTGAGTTCACCTTCGTTAAGAGGTAGTAGATTGGAGCCCCTGAAAGATGGCTCTGTGGATAAAGGCTCTTATTCCCAAACCTGCAGAGCTTAATTCCCTCCTTGAACTTAAATCCAGTCACAGATCCTATGTAGAGGCACTTGTCCTCTGACTACATATGTGAGCAAAAGCTCCTCTACAGACATCCATCATACACACACATACATTTGACAATAGCACATTTTTTTGTTTTGTTTATTTTTTCTAATTTTTACGAAAACGTTATTGAGATTTCATACATGCATAGAAGGTGTTTTGATCAAAGCCATGCCCACTCCCTCCCCTCCAACATTCCCCCCTCCCGAAGAGGTAACCCTAAAATCTTT
>NW_008347699.1:148943-150037 GCF_000622305.1 Nannospalax galili | reverse complement strand
GTACCCCTTCAGTACATCTATCTAAAAGACCCCCAAATTGCATAACTCTCATCTCTAAGGGGAGAAGAAAGTCCTTGACTCATGAATGGGAGATGTGAAGGTGAAGTAAAGGCAAGAGTAATCACCATCACAAATTCTAGACAGGGAACTAGAAAAAAGTCAGAACAAGGCAATTTTCAAATCTTCATATGAGAGTCCGTTGGAGTTTCTTGACCAGGGCATCATCCCTTGGACTTTAATTTTATAAAGCACTTTCGTTGCAGAACTCACTGGCATGGGAAATAAATGACATCAGTTCTCCGTTTGTTACTTTTAGAAGCTCATAAGGGTCCAGGAACATCCAGGATGCCTAACCCAAGAACTTCTCTTCAAGGAGCGAACATGTACGAAACTTCAGACCTAGAACCCTGGCTCAGGAACAGTCCTAAAGGGTGGCTGTCACCACTAGGGCTATACTCAGTTACTGGGAACCTTATCACAACCTACCATGATTCCTTGCTAGAGACCTGCTGGGACCAGAATGAGATCCTAGAAGGCCAATGTCATGGCTTGGGTTCAACAGAGCCAGAAGGATCTGGCAGTGCTCCAACACTACAGACCTATCAGCTCTGTGCCAGTCACTGTGGTAGCACCACAGTCACTTAAGCTAAGCTGGCCAGGTTTTGCAACACCACATGCCCCATGGGCATCCACTCTCCAAGAAGACACATTATTCCTCAGCTCCCTCTGTTGAGACGGGACATGTCCGATGCCCTCTCTGATTAAGGGGAATGACAGACTGCTCTGAGGAACTGTTAAAGAAAAGTTTGAAGAGGAAGAACTGAGAAGTACTTAATGAAACTGTCTGGAAACTTCATATTTGACACAAATCACATGTCTGAAGGAGCCATCAGGCCGTGTGAAGGAGTAACATCACCTTAAAATTCAAATTTGAGTAAGGACACATCCTAATGAAACTTGTGAAACAGAGAAGAAAGCCTTGAAGGCTCACCTAGAGAACAGTGACAACTGATGGCAATTTTCACTCGGGAAATCATGGAGGTCAAAGTGGGACAATATTTTTGAGATGGTGTAAAACTGAATGCTCTGTGGGT
>NW_008347699.1:145181-148873 GCF_000622305.1 Nannospalax galili | reverse complement strand
ATTCTAGCACTTGGAAAAAGAAGCAGGAGGATTCAGAGTTGAAGCCTAACTCTGTCTAATTAGTGTGCATAAGGCCAGCCTGGTATACATGAGAAGCTCTTTCCAAAATAAATGACAGATGATGATAGATAGCTAGATAGATGATAGATTATAGATAGATAGATAGATAGATAGATAGATGATAGATAGATAGATAAATGATAGAATATAGATAGATAGATGATAGATAGATAGATAGATAGATGATAGAATATAGATATAGATAGATAGATGATAGATTATAGATAGATAGATGATAGACAGAGGGATAGATAGATAGATAGATGATAGATACATAGATGATAGATACATAGATGATAGATACATAGATGATAGATACATAGATGATAGATAGAATGTATATCAAAATAATTAAAATTACAACTAGACAAAATGTGAAGAATAAGAGAGTGCAAAATGCATGTCCCTGGATAACACTCATATTCAAACTCACGCATGGCTCATGGACCATTGCAGAAGAGAGTACAGAAAGACTCTAAGGGCCAGCGTTCGTGTATGAATATAAGAAAAAAGAGGCTTTCGGGTCTCTGGGAACTTGCTCCTATGAACTTACAGCAATAGCGACGGTATACACATGACCCTGGCTGACAGACAAAAACCCAGCATAGACCTGGGTGATGAGCAGGAGGCCTGAATGTTAGCTGAAGGAATATTGGGAGGACTATTGGTTACTTCTTGCTGAGAGAGATTTGTTCTTTATAGGAGTGACTCTAGATAGGCTAACTAGACTCCAGTCGATGAACTTGCACTGAGGGACATCTGGTTACACAAACATGACTAAGAAGGCCTAAACATATATTACATAATGCATGAAATTCCAAATGGAGGGTTATAGGAGGTCAAGACGTAGGAGGAGTTCTGAATATGATTAAGATGTATTGTATGAAATGCACAAAAATTCAGTAAACATATATAGAGAGAGGGAGAAAGAAAAAAACAATAAAACTCGACCTGTGGTTTGATGTGATATTATTGGTATTATCCTTTAAATATTGATGAATTTAGCTCATGACTAGATCACTGAGAGGTTAAAGGCACTTTCCACTAAGTCTGAAAACTTGAGACATAGCCACAGGTCCCACATGGTTGAAGAACTGGCTCCCAGAAGTTCTCTTCTGACCTTCACATGCGCAGTCACACACATGGACCCCCCCCTTTCTCTTTCTCTCTTACCCACACATACACAACCAGCACAGCACACAACACATGGCATAATATATAGGTGAAAAATAATATCTGACATTATCAGCTAAGAGGGTGGTACAATGCTGTCTTCTGAACATGATTGCGCTGATCTACTCATGAACTCATTGCAGCTGAGGAACAAGATTTTCTACACGTGTTTAGTCTTTTCAAAAGAAAATCTTGTCATCTACTCCTGCAGATTTCAGTGTTTATATATTGAAATATATACATAGTAATATATATGTAATGTTATATGTCTTCTATTTGTATTCATGCATTATATATATGTGTGTGTATATATATATCATAGAGGCATAATTACCAAAATAGAAGACAGAAAATACAAATGTTAATGAAAACTTTTCAAAAAACAAATAAGTATAGTTCCCTTAGACTGACAGACCAGGGCCTGCAATATGGCTAGGTGGGTAAAGTCTCTTGTTCTGAAACCCATTGAACAGAATTCAATTCTTGAACCTAATTGTGAACCCAGATACTATGAAGAGGTTGAAGGAGAAATGGACACCACAGCCATCCTCTGTCCTGCACATGTGAATACACGCACCACTACAGACATCCATCATACAAACTTACATACATTTTAATAAATTTTAAATATATTTTTTAAATTCCTTAGATGTTTTAACAAACCAGTTTAATTTGAGGAGTTTACTATTCCTTCTCAGTAGCAAGGGAAATAAATTATCTTTTTTCTTCTTGGTAATTATTCTTTTTATTCTTTTTTAAAATTGTTTATTTAATAACCACATGATTAAAAGAAGTATTTCATTACAACAGCATTAACACATTTAATAACAATTTCCAGAGCAAAGATGCATCTGTTTCAAAATTGTATGTAATTTTTAGGTTCACAGTTGAATTAATGCAGTTATATAATATTGGACTCAGTATAACCTTATAAGACATAAAATTGAATGAGGTTTTAACCTTTAAAAAATATCTCCAGTTCATTTTAGAATATACTGTTTCATACAGAAAAACTCATTTTTAGCTGTCATTTTTTATTTATTTAATGACCACATGATTACAAGCATTTCATTACTGCTTTAGCATATTCAATAATAATTTCCAGAACAAAGATACATTTCTTTCAAAAATGGCTGTATTTTTAGGTTCACAGTTGAATTAATACACTTATACAATATTGAACAAAGTATAAACCCTGTAAGACATAAAATTGAACAAGTTTTTAACCTTTAAAGAGGATCTCCTTTTCATTTTAAAATATACTGTTTCCTACAGAAAGAATCATTTTTAATATTACTAATACTTTGTTGCACATGCCTTTCTAATCTCATGAACCTTATTATGCTAGTCACAGTCGGTTACACTTGGATCCTTGGAACCCGAGTATGAATATGAAGTCCTCAGGTAGATTTCAAGGGTAATGTTTATCACCTCTACTAATTAACATGAAGTAAATTTTTATGCTTCCACCTCAAATATGTCATTTTTATTTGTTGATTTTTTTTTGGTGTGTGTATATCGTACAGAACATCCCAAACGATCTTATTCATCTATATACCCACTTCCCAAATTGCACCCTCCTATAGCCCTATTCCTCCCACTGGAGCCCATATACTCTGTCATCCCTGTTACTGTCCACTATGTTGTCAGTGACCCCCAGTCGTTGGCCACTGCTAGTCCATCTGCTGAATCTAGTCAGCCTATCTAGAGTTCCTTGTTTTAGGAAGATCAGCTGTTCCTCATCTAGCAGCAATCAGTTGCCAATATTCCTTTAGATAAGATTGGGTTCTGCTGTTCATTTTCCCAGAGCTATTCTTGGTTACTGTCTGGGAGTCACTTGGGCCACCCTGGCCAACAACTCACAGGAAGGTATGTCTGGCATTGTTTCTTGTTATGTAGCCTGTAGCTCTTAAAAAATTAAAAAAAAATTATGTTGACCCCTTTAATTTTTGGTTATACTCTTAAAAAATTGTATTGATCCCTTTGATTTTTGGTTATACTTTCCTTTTTGGGGTTTAAGACCCTACAGTTGGCCCAGATAAACCAATTTATTTTTACTCTTAAGGCCCTGTGAGGATCTGTTCCTCGGGGGTCACATGGGCTTGGGAGGAGCTCCTGGCTCCTTTCTTTTACCAGTTCCATCTATGCGGAGATAAGACAAAGGTCCTACTTGACTTAAAAGCATGGAGGAAATGCTTCCTGTGTTTACCCTCTTCTTTGTAGACTGGATGCTGGTTCAAGTCCATCTCATGGAGTCCCCATGATCTCCTTGATCAAGAGGACAGGTGACTCACCACAGTTACAGGACATTTTGAGAGATCCTCATAGTCCCCTGGAACTTAGTCAACCTGGGAGGGCAAGGAGCAAAAACTGTCCTTTATGTCCCTCTGACCAAATTAGTATAAGCCTCAAAGTATGACTGTTAAGCATCCAAGAAAGTTTGTTCCACCATTCTACTA
>NW_008347699.1:142035-144022 GCF_000622305.1 Nannospalax galili | reverse complement strand
TCCAACATTTGGTAGCATTTGCTCTCTTGATCTTAGCCAGTCTGACTGGGGTAAGATGAAATCTTAAAGTGGTTTTAATTTGCATTTCCCTAATTACTAGTGATGTTGAACACCTTTTAAGATGCTTCTTAGCCATTTTTATTTTTTCTTTTGAGAACTCTCTGTTCAATTCCTAAGCCCACCTTTTAATTGGGGTACTTCCTTTCTTGATACTTTGTTTTTTGAGTTTGTTATATATTCTTGATGTCAGACCTCTGTCAGATGTGTCGCTGGTGAAGATTTTCTCCCATTCTGTGGGGATGCTCTTTACTTCCCTGGTTTTCTCCTTTGATGTACAGAAGGTTTGTATTTTAATGCAGTCCCATTTGTTGGTTTTTGACGTTGCTTCCTGGGCAATTGATGTCCACTTTAGAAAACCCTTTCCTACACTTTTATCTTGTAGGTTATTGCCAAAGTTTTCTTCTAACATGCAGAGCTTCAGGTTTCACACTGAGGTCTTTGATCCATTTGGAGTTGACTTTTGTGCAAGTTGAAAGATAGGGGTTTAGTTTCATTTTTCTACAGGTGGAGGTCTAGTTTTGCCAGCACCATTTGCAGAACATGTTGTCTTTCCTCCAGTGAATGTTCTTGGCCCCTTTGTCAAATATCAGGTAGCTGAAATTGCATTTACTCATATTTGAGTCTTCAATTTTGTTCCATTGATCTATGGGCCTATTTTTGTGCCAGTACCATGTTGTTTTTATGACTATAGCTCTGTAACGCAGCTTAAAATCTGGTATAGTAATCCTCCCGGCATTATTCAAAGTGCTCAAGTTTGCTTTATATTTAGATCTTTAATTTTGTTCCATTGATCTATGGGTCTATTTTTGTGCCAGTACCATGTCGTTTTTATGACTATAGCTCTGTAACACAGCTTAAAATCTGGTATAGTAATCCTCCCGGCACTACTCAAAGTGCTCAAGTTTCCTTAATGGGAGGTCCTTCCATCTTCTGATGTCTGCCTCAATCTCTTTCTTTAAAGAATTAAAATTTTCATTGTAGAGGTCTTTCGAGTCTTTGGTCATGTTTATTCTGAGATTTTATATTATTTTATTTTATTTTGCAGCTGTCATGAAGGGGAGTGTTTCCATGTGCTCTTTCTCTGGTTGGTTCTTATTGGTATACAGAAAGCTACAGACTTGTAGATTAATCTTCTAACACGCCACTTTACTGAACGTGTTAATAATTTCTAGGAGTTTTCTGGTGGATTTTTTGGCATCTCTTAGATATAATATCATATCATCTGCAAAAAGGGATAATTTGATCACTTCTTTTCCAATTATTCCTCCTTTAATTTCCTTCTTTTATCTTATTGATCTTGTAAGAGTTTCAAGCACTGTGTTAAAGGGAGTGGAGATAGTGGACAACCTTGTCTGGTTCCTAATTTCAATAGGAATGCTTCCAGTTTTTCTCCATTTAGAATGATGTTGGCTGTGGGTTTGTTATATATGGCTTTGATTATGTTGAGGTATGTTCTCTCTAGTCCAATTCCCTCTAGGAGTCTGAACATAAATGCATGTTGAATTTTATCAAAGGCCTTCTCTGCATCTATTGAGATGACCATGTGGTTCTTGTCTTTGAGCTCATGTGTATGATTTATGATGTTTATTGACTTGCATATATTGAACCATCCCCGCATCTCTGGGATAAAGCTGACTTGATCATGGTGGAGGATCATTTTGATGTGCGTCTGTATGTGGTTTACAAGTATTATGTTAGAATTTTTGCATCTATCTTCATTAAGGATATGGGTCTATAGTTTTCTTTTTCGGTTGTATCTTTACCTGGCTTTGGTATTAGAGTGATACTGGCTTCATAGAAGGAATTTGGAAGTTCTCCCTCCATTTCTATCTTTTTGAATAAATTAAGTAGTATTGGATGTAGATCTTCTTTAAATGTCTCATAGAATTCTGCTATAAATCCATCTGGTTTTGGGCTTTTTTTAGTC
>NW_008347699.1:139978-141772 GCF_000622305.1 Nannospalax galili | reverse complement strand
TTCCCTCTTAAGACTGCTTTTAAAGTGTTCCAGAGATTGCGTTGTGTTGTATTGTCCTTTTGGTTGAATTCCAGGAATTTTTTTTATTTCTTTCTTAATTTCTCCTCTGACCCACTCATTGTTTAGCAGTGTGTTGTTCAATCGCCATGAATTAGTGTAGTGACTAGGGCTTTGTCCAGTGTTGATTTTGAGTTTTATTGCATTGTTGTCTGATAGAATGCATGGGATTATTTCAATTTTTTTGTATTTGTTGAGGTTTGTTTTATGGCCCAGTATATGGTCGATTTTGGAGAACGTTCCATGGTGTGCTGAATAGAAAGTATATTCTTTTGTATTTGGGTGAAATATTTAGTAAATGTCTGTTAGGCCCATTTAATATATGGTATTGTTTAATTCAGATGTCTCTCTGTTAACTCTCTGTCCTGTTGATCTATCTAATGGAGACAATGGGGTATTGAAGTCCCCTACTATTAATGAGTTGGGATTAATCTGGGTCTTAAAGTCCTATAGTACTGTTTTTATGAAGTTGGGTGCACCAGAGTTTGGTGAGTATATGCTCATAATTGTAATGTCTTCTTGATTTATTGTTCCTTTGATCAGAATGAAGTGCTTCTCTTTACCTCTTTGATTAGTTTTAGTTTAAAGTCTATTTTATCAGATGTTAGAATTGCAATGCCTGCTTTTTCCTTAATACCATTTGCTTGGTGTATATTTTTTTCCATCCTTTCACCGTAAGGTAGTGCCTGTCCTTGAAACTGAGATGAGTTTCATGTAGACAACAAAAGGATGGGTTTTGTTTCTTAATCGATTCAACCAGTCTGTTTCTTTTGACTGGGGAGTTCAGTCCATTGATATTTAAAGTTATTAATGAATGATATGTATCACATCTTGTCATTTTTATTTCTGTTCACATTCTTGGTAAAGCTGTGCATTTCCACAGTTATACCTTCATTGAATTTCTTTCAATAACCCCTTGGGTGTAGTCGTTCCTTTCTTCAGCTCTTTGTTTTGCTTCAAGAACTCTCTGACCGGCTGGTTTTGTGGACATGAATTTTTTCAGCCTATTTATGTCATGGAAGATTTTTCTTTCCCTACAAATATAATAGACATTTTTTTTCTGGGGAAAGTAATCTAGGTGGCAACTGTGGTCAATTAGAACTGGGAATATTTTGATCCAGGCTCTTCTGGCTTTCATAGTTTACACTGAAAAGTCAGCTGTAATCCTGATGGGTTTTCCTTTATATGTGACTTTTTTTCAGTATTGTCTCTTTGTTATGTATGTTTAGTGTTTTTGCTATGTTGTGGTGTGGAAAGTTTCTCTTCTGGTCCTATATGCTTCTTGTATTTGTATGGGCATGTCTTTCTTTTATTTGGGGAAATTTTCTTCCATAATTCTGTTGAAGATCTGGTCCATGACATTATCTTGAGATTCTTCTCCTTCCTGTATGCCTATGATTCACAAGTTTGGTCTTTTTATGGTATCACTCAATTCCTGTACATTCCATTCTTGTGATTTCTTAAATTTTTCATAGTCTTTGCTTGAGTGGTCCAGTTTGTCCACTTTATCTTCCAATCTTGATACGCTGTTTTCCATTTCGTTCATCCCATTGGTGAGGCTTTCTCCTGTCGTTTCTAATTGGCTTACTGAGTGTTTTACTTCCTTCTTCATTTCAGCCTGAGTATTCTTCAATATTTCTAACTCTTTTCTGAATTCATTCAGAAGTTTGTCCCTATCCTCTTTCAGTTCTTTGATTTGTGTGTTCTTGAAATTCACTGAATTCTTTTATCATGTTT
>NW_008347699.1:120710-138089 GCF_000622305.1 Nannospalax galili | reverse complement strand
GGCAGGGACTAGCTAATTTGAATTTTCACTGAGCCGGTGTAGGTGTGGCTCAAATGCTCTGAGGCAGGATAACAGAGCTGCTTAGAGAAATCTGCCTGACTCTAAAGCTTAGAACTTTAGGGATTTTTTCTCTAGCAGTATTCAGATAGAAAAAATCTTTTGTCTAACAGCGAACCACCCTGAATTCCTAGATGTTCGGCAGGGACTAGCTAACTTGAATTTTCACTGACCTCGCTTTTACCTGCTTGCCTGAACGCTTGAGAGCAGAGAGAGAGCTGGCTGGAGGAATTCTGCCTGACTCTAAGGCTTAGGTGGAAATCCCTGGAACTTTTTGGGGATTTTTCTCTAACAGTGTTCAGATAGAAAAGTGAGGAAGTGACGGTTTCCAAAGCGACGTTCCTGAAATTAATTTTTCAGGGGATCGCAGTGGCTCCCAGTCACAAGACCTGCCCTCAAATTTCAGAGGCTGGAGGCCACCCTGATGGTCCTTACTGGCCGATGTTTTTTTTTTTTTTTTTTTTTTTTTTTGATATTAGAACTTCACAAACAGACAGAAGCCTCCAGGGTTCCTAACCCAGGATTCTCTGTGCAGGGAGTGAGCACACTGGCCAGCCTTCAGACATACAACCCTAGCTCAGCATGGGGCCCATCTGGCTGGTGCCTCCATGAGGGATTATGCACATTTACCTGGTAACAGGGATCAACCTTCCATGCATCCTTGTGGCTTGCTGGAATCAAAACCAGTTTCTTCTTGCTTGTGGGTAGCACCTCCTGGGTTCACGAGGCCTTCTCCATCCAGTGGGCTGTGTTCCAACACTCCAGGCCTAGTAGGCCCCTCAAACAGCCATGGAAGGCACTGTGGTAGCTGTGCAATCAGGAAAGCCTACCTCACCAGGTCTTGCAGGTGCCCAGGAGTCATGGGAGGCTGCTCTTGAAACATCTACAGAAAGATGCAAAGCATTCTGATTGCCAGTCCCATAGGACAGCCTGTGTCTACAAGCTCACCAGGAGTAAGGCAGCTGTAAATCCCAAGGCTAAGTAAGGACATAGGCTGTTTCCTGGAATTGGGACTTGGTGTGCGGGAACTAGTTATTTGTGGGTGAGGTGCTGGTCTGGCAGAAGGGTGGCATCATGTGCCCTTTCCGCCTTCACAGAACACAGGTTTGAATTGGAGAAACAGTGAAGAGGTTCAGTGAAGGCACTGTGACCTTTAAAATTCGCAGCGTCACAACTCTGATACTGGATCCCGTGGAATAGGAGGGAGAAGGAGGAGGCCGAGAAAGGCACGGATCAGCAATTCTTCCATCCACCACTTCCTTTGTCGAGCCCAATCCCTAGAACCTACAGTCCAGCGAGCTGTCTTCTCATCCATCTCTCTGGGAAAGTGCAGCCCATGAACCTGTCAGTCTCTTTGGGGGGCTGCAGCTTCTTCAGTGGGATGTCTGTGTCTGGCGTCAGGTTTGCTTTGCTTAGTGGGGGACCTGCTGGCTTCAGGACAGACGGTCTGATCTGCGACAGAGTCAGAAACTCTGGGACCCGTGTCTTCCCAACAGGACAATTTATTTTAAAATTCAGATGGTTTTTATACATCCCAGGGAACTAGCAGTCACGTGGGATATGGCAGTCACACACAAAGATTTAGGGTACAAAGAAACAGGACATTAATCTGTTGGCACCAGAAGGATTCTTAAACCTTTACTCAAGGTTATCAATGCCCACCCAGTAATTTATTGGTCACAGTGTTTTCTCTCTCAGAGCTAAAAGCATGGTAAACATTTAGCTTTCAGCTCAGGAGTAAATCTTTAACTTGGTCTAATCTCTTAGCTAAGGATACCTGAGTTATTTGTTCAGGACGAGGAGATGAGCTAAGGGTTGTTGACCAAGACTCTTTGCCACAGAGCAGGGAGCCTGAACTTATGACCAGGCCGCTTCCTCCTGCCAGTCTGGCAGTGTTCTCCAAGACAGGGATTATCATAGTTACTGTTTTTAGTGCCCCTCCCTTTATCAGAGAATGCAGCCTGGGCTTAAAAGTTTTAGGCTCATCTCACCCTAGGGCCTGGCATGCCTGGGAGGCAACAATTTGTCTCATCCATTGATACTCCTCCCAATGCATCATCTATCCTAAGTAGACAAAGGATCCTTGGGCCTCATGGATTCAACTACTGGAAACTTCATTTAAAATTAAAGAGTGCAGCAGTAAGATCGATCTTATTGAAGGGGGCGGGGGATACCAGAAAAATGGTGGTCATGAAGGGGGAGGGAATTTCCAAGTTAAAGGTTCTTGCTCAGAGTTTCAATCCAGGACCCCTCACCAGCCCCACCACACACCTGCGACATCAGTACTCTTCGATTAGCCTTGGTCAACACCAGCCTTTTGCCTTTTAGGGCTGTTTTCAATTCCATTACTCTCTAGATATATTGACCTTCCTGTTTCCCTGAGGAATCTCCTCTTACACAGCCAGCTCAGCAACACAAGACACTTAGCGTGGTTCCCAGCTGCATTTGCTGAAACTAATGGGGAATTCCATGAAATTCATTTGTGTTTGGGCCACAAGCAGGGAGACTTCAGGTGGAAAGGGAAATGTGAGCTAAGGAAAGGGAAATGTGAGCTAAATAACCACAGGGTTTGAAACATGGCTTCTTTCTCTCCTCATCCATAATGACAGCAAGGCTGTCTCTTGTTTCCTTTTATGTAATGTATATCAGTGATATAATTAATAATTATTAAATTTATTCTTATTAAGAAATTAAGTATTATTTAAATATTAAAGTGAATACTTGATACTATACATTGAGGTTATCAACTTATCTATTAGCACATCAAAATGATTGTCTTTCATTTTATTAACAAGCTATATATTTTTAAAGATAGTCATATAATTGGGAATATACAGCTATGAATTGTGTCATAAAATTTGTTATGTAATAACATATATATATATGGGAGGGTACCTGTCTCCTTTGTGAACAAGACATATTTCATTACCTTTTGGGTAGAGGGCTAATGACACAGGTCTTCTTGTGTGACAGCAATGTTCCTAGGTCACATTGGACATCTAGGGTGGATTTCAGACTGCCTTCTTGACATGGAATATGGGAGAGTCTTCCATGGCCACATGGAGAAAGTCTGAGGCCCACTTGGGCAGGGCCCAAGTGCATCAAGACCTTTCAGTTATAGGCACATTTGAGGCCCTGTTTGCAGAACAGAAAGGCGATGACACTTGACGAGAGGGGAGAGTCTGTGGCTTCCTGAGTTAGATGGACCCTGTTTCTAACTGCATTGTGTATAATGAGAAGATCTGAGAGATAAGGCCTGAGGGAACACAGGATAGGAGAGGTAGAACTAAAGCCCACAATGATCAGAAGGCCCTGGCACCCTTTGTTAGAGGAATAGATCTGCAGAGATGCTGATCAAAAGGTTAGATCTCAGATCTCTTTGGCCATTGGGGGCATATTTAAGACATTGTAGTGTAGAGGACAAAATCCTGAGGTTTCTTAGCTTGGGCAGAGTGTATAGATCTCAGGCTTCCTTAGAGGATGAAGGTAAAATCCTGATAACTTACATATAGTAAAATTGAGGCTTTGTAGGCCACAAGAGGGATGTTTTAAGCCCACTTTAGGCAGTAAGGGAAGGTATCAAGTCTTGTACCTTAGACTCTGCACCTCTGAGACTTGATTTAGCAGCAGAAGAAGGTCTGTGGTTCCCTTGGGCAAGGGGTAGGTCTGAAGCCACTTCATCAGAAAAGGTCAAAGTGTCAAGTGTATTGTGCAGAGTAAGAGGGCTGTGAGAACTTTCCCTTCAGCTATAAGGATCCACAGATTATCGACTTGTTAAAAAAGGAAACTGGTACCTTCCTCTTCCTCCTCTTCCTCCTCCTCCTGCTCCTCCTCCTCTTCATTTCCCTCTTCCTCTTCCTCCTCCTCCTCCTCTTCTTCCTCCTCCTCCTCTTTCTTTACACATTCCTCATAGAACCAAGTAAAAGACAAAACTATCCTTAATGAAGAAGTAAGAAGTAGACTTTCTCCTTCTTGTCAGAACTGGAAAGACTGACGTACTATTAGGATCAGAAGCTCAATGTTTCAGGACCCCTTGGCCATAAGGGGAATATCTGAGCATCCCTTTCATATAGGGTGTAGGTCTAAGGCCCCAGTGTAAAAAATGCTGAAAGCTAGAGACTCGTTTTAACGAAGGAGGAAAGTGTAAGTTGCCTTGGAAAGGGTGGGAAGCTTTGAAATCTCCCTGTCAGGATGGTAAGAACCTGAGGTCATCTTGGGTAACTGTTTAGGTCTAAATTTCCTTCGTAACAGGGTAAATATTTGTTTGTGGGTGACAAAGGACCATATACCCTTTGGAAGAACAGAAAGGTCTTGGGTCACCTTCACAGTGATGGAAGGTTGAGACACTGCCTCATCAGCTTCCTACTCTCCTTCACTGTACAGTGTGTCCATATCCTAAGCATCCCTCCATAAGGTCCCTGAACCCTGGTAGGATCCCTATCCACTCCAAGAGCTCAGCCAGATTCCTCTTGGCTCTGGTTTAACTCAGGAGATCTGCCACAGCATCCCACCACACACTAAGTGTCAGTGAGCTATCAAACTCCCTCCACATCACTGGTCACCATCATTTCTTGTGATCCCTAAGCACCAGTGATTTCTAAACATACTTGCTAAGACTCTGGCTGATCTCACCCCACCACTATATCCATCTGAGTATCCTTCCATGAGGTCCCTACACTCCGTAAGGTTTATGATCTTGCAGAGACCCAGGTCAGGTTGCAATCTGAACGTTGTTCCAATAGTCTGGGTGACTCTCTCTGACCATGTGGCCTCCTGAAGTCTGTATTCTGCTGTCCAGGTCTGGGCAGAAAGGCTGGGAACATTTCATTTCTGAGGGTTTGGTGGCAGATGAGACAATTCTAGACTCTACGTGCTGGGATTTGGCTTGGGTTCTGGGCTCTGATAACATCTCTTTGGCTTTGTATTTGCAGGCAGGGTTGTTTGAGGTGGATGAAGGGGAAAGATCTAGAACATCTAGTTCAGTGGACAATGTCTGAAGACCCCTAATAAAAGAGGAAAATGGGAGGGCCCCTTGGTCAGAAGGTCACATCTGAAGAACACTGGAGAAAAAGGAAACCTTCTGAAGCCCCCTTGGTAGGTAAGAGGAAGAACATCTGTGCTCCTGAAGATGGCTCAGGGGATAAATGTTTTTGTTTTGAAAACTGTACAACTGAATTCAATCTCTGAACTAACCCTGCACCCAACGTAGAGTTTGAAGGAGAAATGGATTCCACGCTGTCCTCTGACCTGTACACATGAGAATAACCGCCTCTACAAACATCACACACACATACACGTGATAATAATAATAAATGTTTAAACATTTAAAAAAATCCTTGACCTTTAATTTTTGCAAACCACTACTATTTGTAGAATTTATTACTACTTCTTGCTTTTAAGGGAAATAAATGAACCCAGTTCTCAAAGTTCTTCCATACTAGACTCTCACAAAAATCCAGGAGAATTCAGACTCCTTAACCCAGGATCCTCCGTGCAGGAAGTGAACTGGAGCTAATGTTCAGACTGGAACCCTTTCTTAGCACAGATCCCAACTGGAGACTGCCACCTTAAGGTTACTATTGAGTAACTATAGTTTACACTTGAGTAGCTATAGTTACTGGGAATCCATCACAACTTACCAAGCACCCTCACGCCCTGCTGGAATCAGAACGGGCATCTCCTCGTGGGCTAGTGACATTGCCTGGGTTCATGAGAGTCCCAACCACCGGGCTCTGTTCCAACAGGCGAGACCTAACAGCTCCCTCCTACAAGTCCTGCACGTCACTATTAATAGTAGGACAGTCATTTAGGCCAAGATGACCCGGTGTTGTAGAGTCACATGTTCCAAGGGCCTCCACTCTCCAATAAATGCTCTTATTTTGAAACCTGCACAACTGAATTCAATCCTTGAACTAACCCTCTTTTGGGAACATGTCATCTTCCAAACATCCCCGTCACTGGAGGAATGCATCAGACCTTTGCTCTCTAAACTTCCGAGCCCCTTATGACCTCTCCACAGTGGATACGGACATTCAAACTCTGCATGTGTGGGTTTCAAACAGGTCTTGCTGACCGACAGTTTCTCAGATATATGACCCATGAGCAGTGAGGACTTTGACCTCCCAGTCTGCCTAAAGCAACCTCAGATGAATCCCATTTGGGAGGATTGCATTATACCATATCCAACCAAGATGAGCTCATCTGGCTAATGGATTATCAGGGATATGATAGTGCTTCATGGTGAAAGACCTAGGTCAAGGTCCCCTTTGGCAGAGGGGTATGTGTAAGGTCATATTTATCAGACAGGAAATTCTCAGGCAAAGTAATAGATTAGGGAAGGTCCCAGTCCCCCTTATGCAGATAGTGATTATCCTAGGCTTTCTTGGACAGTGGCGGAAGGTCTACCTCTGTGTCCCAGTGTAGAATACATGATCTTCTTTCAGTCTATGGTAGGCATGGCAACACTTTTAGAATTTTTCTAAGAGGCTCCATGCAACTCTTTGTCTCCAGGTCCTCCTTGAGTTTATGTTGGTCTAAACATATCTGGGCATGTAGGAAGGACATCCATATTTCAGGTGGCCAGAGTTAAAGCAGAGCCCTGAGTGTGCACTCACAGATTAAGCTGGTCAAAGTGTGACTCAATCATGCAGGATGTCCCATAAAGGTTCAAACAATGTGATGCTCTGAGAGCCAGTATCTGCCCAAATTGATGAACAACTTAATCTAATATGTACTTCTTGAATTGGGCTTCAATGTGGTTTTCAGCAAAAATTGGACATGTATGAAACTGTGTTGTTGGTCTATGCCAGAAATCCTGTCACAGCGGAGACTGATCAAGATGGCTCTTTGGAGCCTGATCGCTGCTACGTAGTCAGATACAGTTACAAAACACCACAATTAACAAAAAAAATCATTCATGTCTGGTAATAAGTTATGAAGTCTATGAGGAATGTGTGATACTGCATCATATTTAATTTTTATAGTCCCATGGAAGAAACAGTGTGACTGGCATATGCTAAGCAAGTATTTTTCCAATAAGCTATCTCCCAGACCTTCAAATGTTATTGGATATTCCTGAAGGACAGCTAGTCAGTCCTAAAAGGGCAGTTCACTAAAAAGTTAAAGTATAAATAAGTTAAATGTTCAGCATTGTGCCATACAAATATGAGTAGGATTATCTTGAAAAGTTCAGTCCATATGACCATTAAAGCAAAAACCTTCCAGAAATAACTTTAATGGGGATGGATACACAGATCTCGAATACCCAGGCACAATGCTTCCTATCAGTGATATCCACACAGAGCAGGAAGTGGCAGAAGGATTCCCATAAGATAGCATGGGTTATATACTGAGTTCCAAGCTATCCTAGGTTACAGGGAGACATAATGTCCCCCCACAAAAATTTAAATAGGACATGGAGAGGAAGGAACAGACAATACTATCTATAACAATCTTAAATATTTATTTTAAAATGCATGGGAACTGTAATAATCATAAAACAATGCATTTTAAGGACTCAAAATATAAATGTTTTACTCATGTTCATTCTTGACCTGTCCTGTACATTTTAACAATGACAGGAAAAATACTTTCTATTTTCTCGAAAAATGGTAAACATCTTTTTAAATTTCTCTGAGCCAATTAGCAGGCAAGTCTATAAATGGGAATCTCAACAAAATGCTAAGAAAAAGCTAAAGGAGGAAGGAAAATACTTGATAAATAAATATTGTGAATAATTCTACTTAGACTTTTCCAGAGAAGAAGAACAGAGTCTCTATCTGTACATAGTTCAAGAACTGGTGCCTTTTTAAGAATAATGTAAGGTAGATAAGGCAGGTGGTATATGCCTGTAATGTTAGCATTTGGGAGGTTGAGGAAGGAGGATTGGGATGATTCAAGGTCAGCTAGTGCTCCATGCTATGTAGGAGATCAGCTGGGTATCCATAGAAGGAAAGAGAGGGGGTAACAGAGGGGGAGGAAATAGGGAGAAAGAATAGGAGGGTGGGGGGGAGAGAAAGGAGGATGGAAAGTCTTCTGGAAAAGCAGAGGAAGGAAGGAGAGAGGGGGAAGGGAGAGAGGAGAAGACGTCAGGAACAATGATGGCAAAGAAAAAACAAGAAAAAGAAAACACGAGGTCAATGGCAAAAGAAAAGGTGGAAAGGGTTAGAAAAGTGCTCAATGACATGGTGGCTGGAAAGTTCTCACATTTGACAGAAGACATAAAATGAGGAGTAGTGTGAAGTCAAGCACTAGACTCACCTGGAAATCCCAGAAACTCAAGGACACATCATGATTAAACACATGTGAAATAGACACAGGAAGAAAACCCTGAAGGCAGGAAAAATAAAATATACGCAGTGGAGAGCAACTTCTCGCAGAAATTTGGGGAGTTCAGATGGAATTGAGACAAGAGTTTTCAGAGGCTGAAAGGAAAGAACATGGGGTGAGTTGAAAATAGTTTTCAGCAATGAAAGCAGAACATTTGCAAATCAACAAATTCAAAGAGTATGTCTCAAAGAGCACATCTCCACAGACTATCTACACTAAAATAGTTGATTCACAATTACTGGGAATGAAACTCAGTATCATCATGGTGGTGCATGACTGTAATTCTAGCACTCAGGAAGGGAAGAGAGGAGGATCCGGGGTTGGAGATGACCCATGTCTGTTATTTAGCATAAGGCCAGCCTTGGGTGCACGAGATACTGCCAATCTAATGGCAAAAATTCCTCAGTTCAGATTTCCTTCTGCACAGATGTGCCAAGTTGACAACTGAAGTGATCAGCTCACAGAGTAGTAATACATTTTTAAATATTAAAAAAAAATTCCATGGACTTTAATTTTACAGATCACTTCTATTTGCAGAATTCACAATTCCCTCCCAGTTTCGAGAGAGATAAATGAGCCCAGTTCTTAGCTTATTCCTCTTAGAAATTCCCAAAGGACCAAGAGCATCCAGGATTCCTAAACCACCTAACTCTGTGCAGGGAGTGAGCATGTGCGGGCCTTCTTCATTCCTGGAACGAACCGGCGGTTCTTAGCTTATTCCTCTTAGAAATTCCCAAAGGACCAAGAGCATCCAGGACTCGTAAACCACCTAACTCTGTGCACGGAGTGAGCGTGTGCGGGCCTTCATTCCTGGAACGAACCGGCAGGTGCCACCCCGAGACACAGTTACTGGGGACCAGTCACAACCTAGCATGTGTTCTTGTGCGCTGCTGCAATCAGAACGGGCTTCTTGTGGGGTAGTGGAATTACCTGAGTTCATGAGAGCCCTGAGCAGCTAGCTGTGGGACTGTATTCCAACACTCAAGTCCTACCAGCTCTGTCCTACAGCCCTGCACGTCGCTACGATAGGTGTGCAATTATTTAGGCAAAGGTGACTAGCTTTTGCAGGGGCGCGTGGCTCATGGGTTTCCACGCTCCGAACAAATGCATAATTTCTCAACTCCCTTCGGTGAGACAGGACATGTTGTGGGGTAGTGGAATTACCTGAGTTCATGAGAGCCCTGAGCAGCTAGCTGTAGGACTGTATTCCAACACTCAAGTCCTACCAGCTCTGTCCTACAGCCTTGCACGTCGGTACGGTAGGTGTGCGATTATTTAGGCAAAGGTGACTAGCTTTTTCAGGGGCGCGTGGCTCATGGGTGTCCACGCTCGGAACAAATGCATAATTTCTCAACTCCCTTCGGTGAGACAGGACATGGCTGATGCTCTCTTTGATACAGGGGAATGACAGAGGAGTCCGTGGTCAGAGAGGTTATATCAAAGCCCCTGGGGCAGAAAGGTAATTTGCAAGGTCATATTTATCAGAGAGGGACATCTCAGACAGAACTGGATATGACAGGGAAAGTTCCAGTCCGCCTTAAGCAGATATTTAATGCCGTGGGCTCTCTTGTACAGTGAAGGACAGTCCCAGGGCTCACTCATCAGCTCTATACTGTGTCACAGTATAGAATTTATGGATCTTCTATGAGCTGATGGTAGGCATAGCAACAGTCTAAGAATTCTTTTAAGAGTGTCCATGGCAGTCTTTGACTCGGGTCCACTTCCAAAGTCCGTACTTATGTTCATCCAAAGAGCTCTGGGCACGTAGGAAGGATATTCATATTTCAGGTGAATAGAGTTAAGGCCGAGCGATGAGTTACATGTTCACCTTGTTATTCTTTGGTCCTGGGATTTCAGTCCAGGGTCATCTGAGTCATAGCATGGTTGGGAAGCCTAGGTCCCCGCATGCCTCTGCCACACCCATGAGCAGAATCCACTTCATATTTTTATCTATTTCACGTTTCCTGTTATGTAGTGCATATCATTTTTAATATTATTCAGCTAACTATTATTGGGTCAAATATTAATTATTGGAAATTAATATTTGATATTTTACATTGAGATTCTTAGCATCTATTAACATTTCAAAGTTTGTGTCTTTCATTTTATCAATAAACAAGTCATATTCAATGAATATATACTGCGTGCACAGCTATAACTTCTAGCTTTAATGAAATATTTATATATTCAAAATTGATTGTATAATAAATTACATACACCCATATAGAAATAGATGATAGAGAGATAGGTAGATACAGAGATACATAGATAGGTGATAGATAGATAGATGATAGATAGATACATAGATACATAGATAGACAGGTGATAGATAGATGATAGATGATAGACAGATACATAGATACATAGATAGATACATACATGATTTGATGGGTAGACAGAAAAATAGATGACAGATAGATGATAGATGATAGATAGATGATAGATTAGATAGATAGATGATAGATAGATAGATAGATACATGATAGATAGATACATAGATACATAGATGAGAGATAGATAAGATAGATGAGAGATAGATACATAGATACGTAGATAGATAGATACATAGATACATAGATGATAGATAGATGGATAGATAGATGATAGATAGATACATAGATACATAGATGAGAGGTAGATAAGATAGATGAGAGATGGATACATAGATACGTAGATAGATAGATACAAAGATACATAGATGATAGATAGATGGATAGATAGATGAATAGATAGATTAGATAGATAGATAGATAGATAGATAGATAGATAGATAGATGATAGCTAGATAGATAGATGATAGATAGATAGATTATAGATAGATAGAATACATAGATACATAGATACATGCACGGATGGATGGAGCTATATAGAGAAGGCACAAAACTCATTTGGGGACAAGGTACAGCTCTGTACCCTTTAGTTAGAGGGCTAATTTCCCAAGCCCTCTTGTGTTTATATCAAAGTTCTCACATTACACTGGAGAGAAAGGGACGATTTCAGGCCTCCTTAGTGAGAAGTAATATGGGTGTAATATGGCCAGAGGAGGAAAATCTAAGACTCTCTTGGGCAGGGGAAGGGGGTGACTCAAGCCCTTTTATTTAGAGAATCAAATTTGAGGCCACATTGGGAGAAGAGGAAGGTCTGATGATACTTTATGAGGGGGGAAAGTCTGCGCCCCCCCTAAGTTAGATGGAGCATGTTTCTTCACTCATTGATCAGGATGGGGATTTGTTGAGGCCTACTTGTTCTGAGGGGTAAAGCCTGGGTCAACATCAGGTAGACACCTTAAGGGGTAAAGCCCCACAGTGATTGAAAGGTTCACAGTTCAGGCACACTTTGTTAGAAGGAGAAGATCTGCAAAAATCTTGCTCAGAAGGTGAAGTCCGTGACCTCCTTCATCAGAGGGGCCATGTTTATGACCCTATTGTACAATGCAAAAAATTCTGAGGTCTCCATCACCTGAGGGTGTTGATTTCATGCCTCCTTGTTCAGAGAGGTAAGGTCAAGGCCTGGTTACTTAGAGTATATCCAAGAGAAGATTTTAAGCCCATTTAGAGAGTAGGGGAATGTCTCTAACCACCTAAGTTAGATAGTGCATATTTAGGACTTCATTAAGCAGAAGGCTTAAAGTTCCTTGGACAATGGGGAGGGTCTGAAGCCCCGTTCCTCAGAAGAGAGAAAAGTTTCAAGTGAGGTGGACAGAATAAGAGGACCAAAGAACATCCTCTTCTGACAGAGAAATTCACAGACAGTCTCCTTGTTAAAAAGGATACCTCACACCTTCTTCTTCCCTAAGGGACCATTATGCCTTCCTCACAGAACTAAGTGAGTCCCAAAACTATCATGTCTGGCCAAGTAAGCAGGAGACTTTTACCTCTGGTCAGAGGTGGGAGGGTTGATGTGCTCTTGGGGAGAGGGTTAATTTATGAGGGTCCCTGGCCATAAGGAAACTATCTAAGCAATCGTTTTGTAGATGATGTAGTTTCAAGGCCCCACTTAAAAGATGTTAAATGTCTAAGGCCCCTTTCATCATAGAGAAGACATGTGTGGTCCTTTGGAAATGGTGGAAAACTTTGTGATGTTCCTCTCAGATGGTGAATTTCTGAGGTCCTCCTGGGTGGCAGTTCAGGTCTAAATCCATTTTATAATATGGAAAATTCTTGGCTGAGAGGGACGAAAATCCCAGAAGCCCTTTGGAAGTAAATGAAGGTCTCAGGCCACCTTTGCAGACATAGAAGGCCCAGACAGACACTGCCTTACCAGCTTCCAACTCTTCTTGACTGTACAGACTGTACATATTTTCAACATCCTTCCATATGCTCCCTGAGCTTGATGAGATCTCTGCCCCATCCAAGAACCCAGCCTACTTCTGCTTGTCTCTGGTTTAACTCCGAGGCTGGGACACAACATTCCTGAAATCCCCAAGTCCTGGTGACTTACCACACTCTGTTCAAGGCTCTAGGCATCACCTCCCATCTGCTTATGCCTCGACATCATTCCATGCGATCTCTATGCACCAGTACGTCAGAAAACGCATGAGGAGACGCTGGGCATTCTACCATACCACTGAACCCACATCAGTACCCAGTCATGCAGTGACTATAGCCAATGTGGCCCCTCATCTTGAAGAGACCAGGTCAGGCTGCATTCTGATCACTGTTGCAACAGCCTGGATGACTGTTCCTGGCTTCCTGAGGCCTCTCCATGTTTGCATACTGTTGTCCAGGTCTGGGCCCAACGAACAAAACAACTTCATCTGAAGACTGGATGGGCGAAGATGACTCCAGTTCCAGCCTCTACACCACACTATTGTTAGTTTCTGGGAACTCAAAACCAAAGTGAGGAAAGGTTACCATGGGCAAAAGGGGAATTTCCTA
This sequence comes from Nannospalax galili, assembly GCF_000622305.1. Lineage (NCBI taxonomy): Eukaryota > Metazoa > Chordata > Mammalia > Rodentia > Spalacidae > Nannospalax > Nannospalax galili. The sequence continues at coordinate 124,827 of NW_008347699.1, read as the reverse complement.
GACCCCTTTGTTCACAGAGGATAGGTGTGAAGACTACATGGGCAGAGAGAAAATTTCTGAAGTCCCTTTAATCAGAGGAGGTCATCTTGAATGAAGAGAGTTAGGAGGCAATCCCCCCAACTGGAATAGGTCTGACATAGCTTTAGGCAGAAGGGGAAGTCAAAGGCCACACTGGTCATGAGTATGTATCTGAGAAACTCTTGGTCAGAGGGATATGTTTGAAGCCCCCATAAGAAGAGTTTGATGTCTGTATCCACAATAGTGAAGTGATAAGGTGTTCCATAGTTTACAATGGAAATATCTGAGGTATGGCTCTCTAGTTTCAGATGCTATGAAGCTCTCATGTTCCATATTAAAAAAAAATAGAGGCTCCATTGTTAGAAGGTAAAAGTCTGGGGCCATCTGCTTCATAGATGGAAACTATGCTCTCTGTTTGAGCAGAGTAAGAAAGTTCCAGAAATGCCCCTTGCTGTCATGAAAATGAAGGTTCCAGTCTACCTCGTACACTGAAGTGTCCCAGGCACTGTCTCATCAGCTTTTAGCTGTTCATCGGAAACTACAACGTCCGTAGGTTGCGGTAATGTGGAGACGTTCAGGCAGTCCTATGAGCCTTCTTCCAAGGGTCTGGATGTCAGTCCCAAGCTAGGTCACATCCTGAGGCCTGTGTTCAGCGACTCAACTCTGGAAATGAATGATGGAAACATGCTTTTTCGTGTCTGCCTTGAAGCATTTCCCTTGGGTTGGGGCTACTCTTAGGATCTGGCATCTTAGTCAAATTGAGCTGAGGTCCTTGTGGGAAGAAAGAAAATGTTCTAGGCCCTTCAGGTGGGGGAACGGCTGAGGCCCCTTAATAAGAAGAAGGAAATTGGAGACCCTTTTAGTAGGAAGGAAACACCCAAGGAACACTTGGGCAAAAGGAAAAGTTCTCAGGCTCCCTTAGTTAGAAAGAGGTACAAAAGATTTCAGGACCTGAAGTTTGGCCAGGTGGATAAGGCCTCTTATTCCAAAGCCCACAAAAGTGAATTCAATCCTTGAACTTAAATCAGACCCCAGATCCCTACAGTGGTTGAAGGAGCAATGGACTCAACAGTTGTCGACCTTCATACATGAGTACATGCACATCCATCATACATACACATACTAAAATAATATATTCTAAAATATTTTTAAAATCCCTTGGACTTTTAATTTTACAAACCATTGTCACTGCAGAATTCATTATTCCCTCCCACTTGCAAGAGAAATACATGAGCCCAGTTCTCAGTTTGTCCCTGTTAGATGCTCACAGAGGGCCAGAAGCATCCAGAATTCCCAACCTAGGATTCTCTTGGGCACAGAGTGAGCACGTGCCGGGCTTTGAGGGACATGCCAATGGGAGGGTGCCAATGCAAGGGACATGCACAGTTACTGGGAACCAGTCATAACTTATTATGCTCTCTCCTACCCTGTTGGAATCAGAATGGGCTTCATGCAGGCTAGAGCCATTGTCTGGGTTCAGGAAAGCCCGAGAAGCCAGCAGGGTTATAAGAATTGAGGCCTAGCAGCTCTGTCCTGCAGCCTTGAAAGGTCACTGTGGTAGGAACGCATTAGGCCAAGCTGGTCATGTTTTGTAGGGGCGTCTGCTCCCCAAGTTGACACATTATTTCTAGGCTCCCTTTGGTGAAAGGAGTGTTTGATATCTTCCTTGATGAAGAAAAGGGCAGAGCGTTCCATGGTTAGATGATCTAGTCAAAGCCTCCTTGAGTGGAAGGGGAATGTGGAAGGTGATAGTTATGAGAGAGACAGAAATCTCGGGCAAATCCAAATAGCATTGCTAGAGTTCTAGACTCCTGTAGGCACATGGTGAATGTCCTAGACTCTTGCACAGTGGTGGAAGGTCCCAGCACTCACTCATGAGATTACGAGTCTGAGTCCCAGTCTAGAATATACGGATCTTCTATGAGTTCATGGTAAGCAGGGTAATCATCTTAGAAATCATCTAAGAGGCTCTATGGTATTCTTTGGTTCCTCCAGTTTAAGTTCATCCAAACAGGTTTGGGCACGTAGGAAGGACACACATGTTTTACCTGACCGGAGTTAAGGCCTGACTACACACTTGCTTTCCTATTCTAATTCTGGGACTTCAGTCTGGGTCACATCATGGTTCCACGAGCCTCTGCCCCTGGATCGGCTTCTACCAGGCACAGAATACATTTCACGTCTTTATCAGTCACGGGACAAGAACCCAGGGCATTGGTCATGGTAGCTGTGGTAGTTTAAATGTGAAACGTCCCACATTGTCTCCTGTATTTAACATCTGGTCCCCGGTTGGAGGCACCGTTTCAGAAGTCTACGATTCTTTCGTAGATGTGGACCTGTTGCAGGAAGTGTCACTGGTTCTGACTTGTAGGATTTACACTATTCACCCTCCTTCCTGTTCTCTGTCTCTACTTTTTGTTTGTGGATGAAACATGATCTCACAGCTTTAGTTCCCTAATGCCAGGCCTTCCTTGACATTATGGACCCTATACCTCTGGTAATGGAGGACAAAATAAATCTTTTTTATTTTTCTATAGTTTCTTTGATCAGGTTGTTTTATCAAAGGACAGCAAGTAACCAATAGACCAAGAGAATGACCTTCATTCCCAGTCATAAATTAATAAGAATAATAATTTTCATGGCATCTGAAAATTATACCTCTAAATTTATATCTTTAAATGATATTAATGACATTCTATGGAAACATTCATTGGTTTATGATGTAGCTATGGCTTCTATCGGCTTCTACCAGGAAACAACGGACCATTGGACCTATTGTGACAAGGAATACATAAACTCACATAAAATATTCACTATCCTTAAAGAAAGAGCTTTTAGGTCCTGAGTTACAAAATACCAAAGCTTTGGCTACGTCATAATTTAAGTTGATGTTGCCCTGTTCCTGGGCAATCTGGGTTTTTTTTTTTTTTCCTTTCTTTACTCTTTTGGATATTTCCGGGAATCATCTTGACCTACATTGAGGTGGACATAACAGAATATCTTCCTGGGTCATGAGTTCTGATTGCCTTCCAGAAAATCCCATCATGCTCCCTCAAATTCACTCTGTGTGTGTGTGTGTGTGTGTGTGTGTGTGTGTGTTTGTGTGCCAGATGGTGTGCATATAAGTGTGTGTGGAAACCTGAGGTGACCTCAGTTGTAGTCACTGCCCACATCTCTGAGACAGAGAATGTCATTGTTCTGTAACTCTCCAATGAGGCTAGGCCAAATCATGAGGAATTCTGGGATCCCTCCATTTCTCCACAGTACCTTGAACTGAAATCACAATATGAACCTTCACACCACACCTTTCTTTAACAATGGTTTTGTGGATTAAATCAGCTGCCTTACTGGATGAAACAGCCCTGTCACTTGGTCATGATTTTTTTTATCTTTTTTATATCTCTTGACACTATGTATCATCTTTCAAGGGTTCCAATCAGCATCCCTGAAATGGCTTCATTTTCACTCTGCTATACAAAGAATATAACATCGGTAATTCATAACTCAGAAATTTACTGTGTGGCATATCTCTCTAGTCTTCTATGATGGGTAATGTTGATAGTCACGTGGACACACTTGGCAAGATAAAACCTCAGTTGAAGAAATGCCTACATTAGATAGGCCAGTGGGCATGACTGTGGGGCATTTTCCTAATTGTTGATTGATGCCCACCCCACGGTAGGTGGTACCATGCTTAGGCAAATGAACCTGGGCTGGTCTAGCTCAGGGGAAGTAGGAAGCCAGCCAGCTGCATTCCTCCACAGTCTGTGTTTCAGTTCCTTCCTTCAGGATCCTGCCACGAGTTCCTGGCTTAGATTCCCTCAACGATGAACTATAACTGAATAATTTTTTTCTTCCAATAATTTGTTTTTCGTCTACCGATGCTTTAATTTGAAAGGAATAAAGAACAGAAGGATCAAAAACAGAATAACGTTCCATTTGAAAAGCTGCTCAAGATTTTTTTAAGAAGAACAGATAACTTCCAAAAAGCCAGACCACGTAGGATTCTATAACCTTGTATTTCCCCATGTGATCTGTCTCTCTGTCTCTGTCTCTGTCTCTGTCTCTGTCTCTGTCTCTCTCTCTCTCTCTCTCTCTG
>NW_008347699.1:104703-120695 GCF_000622305.1 Nannospalax galili | reverse complement strand
AAAAAGACAGACCGCGCGGGATTTTATATCCTTTTTTTTCCCCCTATGATCTGTCTCTCTCTCTCTCTCTCTGTCTCTGTCTCTCTCTCTCTCTCTCTCTCTCTCTCTCTCTCTGTCTCTCTCTCTCTCTCTCTCTCTCTCCTCTCCTTACTCCCACACCTTCTCTTTTCCTAGTGACACTAAGTAACCAAAATCACCTTTGCAAACATTTTAACAGTCTAAAATTTTGCCATTTTGTACGCAGCTCTCGACGGCTTCTCCAAAAATTTTATTTGTGAAATTTAGTTGGTGTTTGAAATCAACTAGAGAACAATCTAAGATCCTGCCCTTTACCAGTAGCCACTGTCAGTGGTAGTTTTGACGTTAAAGAGCACATTACTGTTTGTACTTAAATCCTTTCTTTTTAATTCTGTGTAATAAAATGACTTCATTTTTCCAATTAAGTATGAAGACAAACATGTATGTAAGTTTTATATGTATGTATGTATTCACAAAATAAATGTACCTTTACACATGTGTATTTTTAATTTTCATTGAGTTTTTATACATTTCCCTCAACAGTTATCAATCAAGTTTAGACCCCACTGCCCAACAGCCTTCCACAGACCTCTTGTATGCTGTTATAGTTGTTGGGCTTTATCAAGTCAAGCATTTGTATCCACTGCCCTTCTGTGCAAATCCATCCACCGAAGTGTATTCAGTCTATCTAGAACTCGCTGATAAGGCCTCCTCTTCCTCACCCAGCAGTGATCATTCTCCAACTGTTCCCATACTAGGTACAACCCATCACCTACTTCCCTCATTCCACTCTGGTCCCTGTCTCACTCACTGAGTTGCCCTGGGTCCTGTGCTCCATTACACCATTGCCACGAGTTCCCATCTGTAAGCTTCCAGTGGCCTGGAAGCCTCTGCTTCCCCGTGTTCACAGAACAGCCCTGGCTTTCATAAACTTCCCCCTGTTCACAATGGTCCCTGTGCCATGAATGGGTGAGATTCAATACAGGGATCCTCTACAGGGACTTAGGGTCTGCAGTCTATTATTCTTTAAAAGTTGGCTAGCTGTGGCCTTTTGTATGTCGCACACTGTTGCGTAAGGAAGCTTCACTGGCGAGAATTGAGGGATGCATTAGTTTTATCTATTACCCTCCCCCCACTTTGCTGTGCTCCATGAGTCTTAGGTTCCACTGTAGATATGTCACCTAGGACTGGGCCTCCCTCAGATGCGTATTATCTGCGTCTGACCAGCTTTGGGATTTTACAGTACCCTCCATCTGCTGCGAAAGGAAGTTTCCCTGATGAGTAGCGTATAGTATACTTGTCTATAAATATAAGGATCCACATTTAACATATAGTAAGAAATTTCATTTGTCTAGAGATTTGACAGAGAGGGTTTTCTCCAAGATCTGTGACCTCTCCAGGCATGTGCATTTGACTGTTTACAGTGCCACCCATGAGTTCACTGCCAATTTAAGTTCAATTAGACAGCTATTGATTGCTCCCAAGATAACAGAACCACTGCAGCTCCAGTAGAGGTAGTTTGCTCTGCTGGTCATTATGAGTATTAGGTTTTAGGACTGGGTTGGAGCAGTGACTGATTTTGTCCTTTTGAAGGTTGCATCGCATCCTCCAGAACTATGGGACGTAAAGTTCAGGTAGAAGTCCTGTGTATGTCCAGTCTTCAGCAGTAGGGAGTTATCTTCCAGGACTGGGAGGTATTCGAGAGATCTGGCAATAGCCTGTGTTATTTGGAAGACTCTTGGACCACTCTGACCAGCCGCTCAAGGTGAATTCTCTCCTGTCTGGCACGGTGCTCCATGCCAAATAGCCGCCAGGCGCACACATGCAGTAATGTTCAGACATGATATGTGTGTTTCTCAGGGAGTTTTAGAGGCACCACATTTCCTTCTGGCTTCTGTAACCCCCCTATACTTTCCTACTCATGTCTATTCTCTTTGCTCCCCCTCCAACCTCCTTCCTCCCAGCATTCCTGTTATCCCCTCCATCACCCCAATAGCACCCACATCATGGTCTCCACCCTCTCTTGAGTTCCCTCTTCCCTCAGCATGGGCCCTGCATGTCCGTCCCTGGGGTCTTCCCAGCCCATACCCTCCCCCTTTCCCCAGCTCCCCCGATGGTAACATCAGATCCCTAGTGGTCTTGTCTTTCAGGTTCTTCCTTTTACTTTATCTCCATGTTTCCGTTTTTGTGTTACATCAGGTTATATACTCACATATAAGGGCTTGATGCTACCACCACAAATGACGGAGAACAGACATTGCTTGCTTTTTTGTGTCTGTGTTACTTCACTTAGCATAACACACTCTAGTTCCATCCATTTACCTGCAAATTTCATAATTTCATTTTTTCTTACTGCTGAGAACTTCGTTGTGTAGATGTACCACATTTTCATTATCCGTTCGCCACATGAGGGACATTTAGGTTGATTCCGTTTCTTAGCTATTGTGAAAAGAACAGGAACAAACATGGATGTGCAGGTATGTCTACAGCAGGATGAGTCCTTTGGGTATATGTCAAGAATTGTTAGAACTGGATCATATGGTAGGTTCATTTTAGTTTTTTGAGGTTTCTCCACACTTTTCCACAGTGGTTGCACAAGTTTGCGTTCCCACCAGGAGTGAATGACTGTTCCCCTTTCTCTCTCAGCAGCAACTGGTGTATTTTATTCTCTTGATCTTAACTGGTCTGGCTGGTGTAATATGGAGCCTTAAAGTCACTTTTACCTGCATTTCTCTGATGACTAAGGTTGTTGACCACTTTTCACGGTGTTTCTTAGCCATTTCTACTTCTCTGTTTGAGAACTCTGTTTATGTCTATCACTTGTTATGGTATTATTTGTTTTCTTCTTTGTTTTCTCAGTTCTTTGAATATTCTGAATATTGATCCTCCAGGATGTGTTGTTGGTAAAGATTTTCTCCCACCCAGTATGTTTCCACTTCACGTCCTTGGTTGGTTTTTTTCCTGTACAGAAGCTTTGTAGATTAACAAGCTCCCATTTATTGCCTGAGCAGCTGATGTTCAATTTAGAAAGTATTTCTGTGCATCTATATCCTGAAGGGTACTGCCTATATTTTTTTCCAGCAGTTTCAGGTTTTATGTTGCAGTCTTTGATCCATTTGTAGTTGGCTTTTCTGTAGGATGAAACACAGGGTTCTAATTTTATTTTTATACAGGTGGGGATCTAGTTTTGCCAGTGCCATTTGTTGAAGATGCTGACTTTCCTCCAGTGTGTCCTTAGCACCTTTGTCAAATATCATGTGGCTGGAATTGCATGGTTTGGGTCTTCAATGATGTTCCATTGATCTATGTGTCTGTTTTTCCACCAAAAATACCATGCTATTTTTATAACTATATCTTAGTAATATCCTTTGATAGATGATATGGAAATCCTCCATTTCCTCCTCTGCTCAGAACTACTTTGACTACCCAGGGTGGTTAATGATTCCATATGAAATTTAGAGTTTTTTTTCTAATCCTCTAAAGAATGTCACATGGATTTTGATCGGCATTGCATTGATCTATAGATTGCTTTTGGGAAGATGGCCATTCTCACACTATTAAGTCTACTGATCCATGAGCAGGGTAGGTCTTCCCATCTCCTAGTGACTTTCCCTAGAGTTTTAAGATTTTCGTTGTAGAGGTCTTTAACGACTTTAGTTAGGTTTAGTCCTAAATATTGTTTGAGGTTTTGGGAAAGGGAAGGTTTGCTTGAATGCTTTTTCAGATTGCTTGTTATTGGTATACACAAAGGCTACTGATTTTTGTATGTCGATGTTGTAACCTCCCACGTTGCTGAAAGTATTAGTCATTTCTAACAATTTTCTGGTGGAATTATTCTCATCTTTTAGGTATAGTATCACATTGTCTCCAAATACTGATAATTTGACCTCTTCTTTTCCAATTAGCACTCCTTTAATTTCCTTCTCTTGTCATACTGCTCTTGCAAGAATTTGAAGCATTATATTGAAAAAGAAATGGAAATAGTGGATAGCCCCATCTGGTTCCTGATTTTAATGAGAATGTTTCCAGTGTTTCTCCATTTAGAATGATGTTGGCTGTGTGTTTACTGTATATAAGTTTAATTATGTTGAAGTATGTTCCCTCTAGACAAATTATTTCTAGGAGTTTTAGCATGAATGCATATTGGATTTTATCAAATGGCCTTGTTTGCATCTATTGAGATGACTATGTGGTTTTTTACTTTAAGTCCGTTTATATGTTTTATTGCATTTATTGACTTATACCTATTGAATCATTCCTGAATCTCTGGACTAAAGCTGACTTGATTATGGTGGATGATCTTTTTGATGTGTGCTAAATGTGGTTCACAGGATGTTGTTGAGCATCTTTGCATCTATGTTCAATAAGGATATGGGCCTATAGATTTCTTTTCTGTTGTGTCTTTGACTGGTTTTGGTATGACAGTGACACCGGCCTCAGAAAAGAATTTGGGAGTTCTCTCTCTGTTTCTAACTTGTTGACTAATTTAAGCAGTATTGGTTATAGATCTTTGAACATCTGGTAAAATTCTGCTATGAATTCATCTGGGCCTGGGCCTTCTATAGTTCGAAGGTTCTTACATTACTGTCTCAGTTTCCTTATTTATGGCCTGTCTGTTTAAGCTGTTGATCTCTTCTTGGTTTCACTTTGATGGTGTCCATAATTTTAGAAATTCATTTGTATCTTTTATATTTTTAAGTTTAATGGAGTATAGATTTTTAAAGTATTCCCTTACAATGTTCTTGATTTTTTGTAGCTGTTGTGAGAGTTCCCCTTTCTTGTCTGATTTTGTTCATTTGGATTTGCTTATTTATTTATTTACTTATTATTTACTTATTTATTATTTATTTTTGGTTAACTGGGATAGTTAATTCTTCAAAGAACCACCTTTTACATTCACTGATTTTTTTCTTGTATTGTTTTCTTAATATTTCATTCAGCTCTGCTCTGAGTTTGGTTATTACTTCTCATCTACTAGGTTTAGGGTTGCTTTGTTCTTGCCTTTCCAGAGTCTTGAGTTGTAATGTTAAGTCATTTATATGTGCTCTTTCTGATTTTTTAATGTGGGCACCAAGAGCTATAAACTTACCTCTTAGGACCGCCTTTAAGGTATCCTAGCGGTTTTGTTGTGTTGTGTTGTCCTTTTCTTTTAGATCCAGGGATATTTTCACTTCTTTCTTAATTTATTCTTTGACCCATTCATCACCCAGGACTGTGTTGTTTAACCTCTTGAATCAAGTAGTTACTAGGGCTTCTTTTGCTGTTGATTATAAGCGTCATTTCACTGTGGTGTGGTAGAATGCATGGGATTATTTCTACCTTTTTGTATTTGTTGAGATTTGTTTTGTGTCCCAGAATGTGATCTATTTTAGAATAACTTTCACAAGTTGCTGGGTAGAAAGCGTATTCTTTGGTGCTTGGGTAAAATATTCTGTAAAGATCTGTTAGGCCCATTTCATTTAAGATATCATTTTATTCTGATGTCTCCCTTTTTATTCTTCATATAGTTCACCTATCTATTGAAGACAGTGGGATGTGGAAGTCATCTACTATTACTGAGTTGGGGTTAATCCATGTTTTCTAGTCCTGGAGTACTCTTTGTACAAAACTGTCTGCACAAGACTTTGGTGGATATGCGTTCATGATTATAATAACTTCTTGATCAGTTTTTCCCTAGTCCATGGATTGGATTCACAGAAATTAGAGTGATCCTGGGTCTAAGGCCAGCAGGGCACAGGGTATGGGGGCGGAGCATGTTGGAAGTGTTGAGGGTACAGAGGCATGAAGTAGAGATGTGGTAGGTAGGATCTGATTTCTTGTGCATATATTTGCACGCATGTATGTGTATATATAAATCCCCATTTATACTCAAATATAAGACTAAATTTTTGAAAATAGGTTAATTCCTAAGAAGGAGATGAATTTTATTTACCTGTTGAAAGGTTGGTAGAGATGCACATGTGTGCCCAGTTGCACACACATGTGCATTTGAAGGCCAGAAGACATCTTCAACTGTTTGTTTTTTGAGACAAATTTGGACAAGTTGCCAAGACTGTTCTAGAACTCACTATGCTCTCATAATTTTTTAATGAAAGCTGAAGATTTTATCATCTAGCAATAAAAATTTTCACGCACACAAACATGGCATAATATTTTAAAGTGATATTTCGTCTTATAAAGAAAGTAATTTCCATCCACTTTCATGTTTAGTTTTTATATTATGTATACTGTTTGAATTAAACGTTCATCTATATTAAATGTTGTGATGACTCAGCCCAAAGGAATTTTTAAATAAGATCTAATGTTTCTAGATGATAATTACAAGTGTTTTAATATTCAACTTCACCTTTTTGTTTTTTAAAAAAATTATTATTATTATGTTTATGCATGTATTTCCCATATGTAGGTATGTGCACCTGTGTACTATAATGCCTGCAGAGGTCAGAAGAGGCTGTCGGATCCCCTGGGACTGGAGTGACAGATGGTTATTAGCTGCCATGTGGGTGCTGGGATTCGAACCTGGATCTTCTGCAAGAACAACCTGTGTTCTTAACCACTGAGCCATCTCTCCAACCCTCAACTTTACCTTTTTCAATGTGTTATTTTATTAAATGTTTGTGCATTTCATATAACACATGCCCTCAACCTTTTATTGATTTATTTATTGATTATTTATTTGTTTATTAGTTTGTTTGTTTATTGAGACAGGATCTCCCTGTAGCCCCAGCGGCCCTGGAACTTACTTTGAAGACCAGGCTGGCCTTGAATTCACAGATATCCTTCTGCCTCTGCCTCCCAAGTGCTGGGATTAAAGGTGTGCGCCACCATGCCTGGCTGCCCTCAACCTTTTAATCATCCTGGTTCAATCACCGGAGTGCTTGGACCCTAGCCATGCACCCATATGTCAAAACACAGGCATGTTAAAGTCTAAGAAATTCAAAATTAGTTATCCAATGTTGGTTAATGAAGCAATTAGAACTGCATTCTTTCATATTACTCCTAGAGACACTTGCTTGAGGAAGGTCTTTTAGGGTGTCCCTAAACCATTTGGTTTGTTAAAAAAAAGGGGGGGAGGGTAATGAATTTGAAATAAGAATAAACCTTCCATAAGACTGCATCATCTAATTTTCACACTTTGGAAAGAAACCATACTGACTTTGAGTGGTTTCAGTAGAAACATCCATGTATATAAAATTTTAAAAAGTGATAAAAGATCGCTTGCCGTTTATAGAGCGAACATATGCAAATAGATTCACTCGTGTAGTTCATGGGGCAGGAAGGCAAGAGCAAACCCTTGGAGGCTTCACACACAGTTCCCGAGGTAGCAATCCTGTGATTTCTGCTGTGGAGTTAGCCAACACAGTAGAATGCAATGTTTATGTTTGCTTCAGACAGCAGTTAGAGCATGGATTGCCCCAGGTCTCCACAGAGACTATAATCTACTAAGTATCCACTACAAGCCCTGCTTGTTAGCATGTTACAAGACCAAGCATGTAGTCTTTAGCTAAAAAAAAAATCAGTAACTGAGAAACATTTCCAATTCCTATCTGGTGTTTTGTTACAGAATCTCAAAGCCTGCTTTGGACAAATTTTTGGACTCTATAGCTCAGAGTGTTTGTCTGGAATGCATGAAGGCCCTGAGTTTGAATCACAGCTCCACCAATAAGAATGACTCACAAAATTATTTAGAGGTATGAGGGTGTAGTTCATTTAGTAGAGTGCTTGCCTAAAACACAAAAGATCCTATGTTTCAGCCCCAGTAGGGCTAAACCAGATGTGATGCTACATATCAATAATTCCAGTAATCTGGGAGGGGAGACAGGAGAATCAGAAGTTCAGGGTTCTAGGGCCAGGTTGGTAAGATTCATGCTTTTTAAGCATGAGTCTTGAGTTCCAATCTTAAAAACCCATGAGAAATAAAATGGTGTGCTTATAAACCCAGTGTTGGGAGGCAGAAACAGGAAGTCCTTGGGGCTCACTGGCCAACCCATCTAGTTTAACTGGTGGGCTACAGGCAACAAGAGACCTAAAGTCAAAGGAGATGAACTGTAGTCTTGAGAATGACAAGCAAAATTCGTTTATGATCTCTCTCTCTCTCTCTCTCTCTCTCTCTCTGTGTGTGTCAAAATCATATTTGTCTACATACAAAGTTGGAAGCCAGCCTGAGCCAGATGAGAGTCTGCCAAAAAATTTAAGTATGGGCATGGAGAGATTGGTTAAACTCACAGGCTGTTGTTGCAGAAGACCACCATTTCGTTCCAGCACCCACATAGGTAACAGCTGTGCCAGACTCCAGGTCCAGGAGATCCGATGCCTTCTTCTGACCTCTATAGTCATTGCTCAGCATGGGCTCACTTATGTACCGGCAGACAATATACTCATACACGTAAAAAATAAATAATAAATTTAAAATTTTTTAAATTCAAGCAAAACAAAATTGACAATAAAATGTTTTATTTCTTATTTCTGTAAATAAAATTCAAAAAATAATTTTTTTGAGGCAGTGTCTCATTATGTAGCCCTAGAAGGCCCGTATAGACCAGGCTTCACACAGTTCTTAGGATAAAACCATGCACCACCAATGTCCAGATAAACTCCCCAAATAATAGATGCTCACTGACGATGTTTGGTTAATGCATATTTAAGTGTGTAAGTGGGGGGGGGGGGGAGTAGGTATGTGTATGTATAAGATGCCAGAGCTTGATCTGAGGTATCTTCCTCCATCACACCCCATTTATTTTCTGAGGTAGGGTCTCTCACTGAACCTAGAAGTCAACCTAGTCAACCTACACGAATTCCTCCAGGAACTCCCTATCTCTGCCTTTCAAGCACAAGGATTTCAGGCAGGCCACTATGTCCACCCTCCATTTTCCTAGGTACTGGGAATCATAACGCAGATCCTCTAACTCCACCAGAAGCACTTTCTCTACTGAGCCCCGTCCCCGGCCTCCAAAATAAACTCCTGCATTGTCAGTTTCCATGAAGTTCAATCAATACACCTGACAGCTCCACATTTTAAGCATCCTTCGGTTTGAGTACGTATCTGAGTCGTTTCTGTCTTGAACAGTGCGATTTTGTCTAGCAGAATTGTTTGCTTACAGTGCGATTTTGTCTAGCAGAATTGTTTGCACTTCACAACCATGAGAGCAGAGGACATGACACATGTGAAGGATCTGAACAAAATAATATTCCAAGGGCAGATCCTAGGGAAGTTTCATACATAGGGTCCAGAGTGTGACCACAATGAACTATTATAGAAACAAAATGCAGAAAAGCGAAAGGAAGGAAAAGGAGAGAAATAGAAAATAAAACAAATGAAATCAATCACGCTGTCCCGCAGCACACATATGTAGTCTCGTACCATGCAGTTATGGCAGGTAACAGAAGGCAATGGCAACATGCTGTGTTGCTTGGGGATCTTTGGGACCTTCCTGACTGATAACTCACAGGGAGGTTTTCCACGCTTAAGACCGCGGTTTTCACTTAATAACCCATGTCTCCTGGGAGCAACATTACCTAGGTGAGAGAAAAACGTCCTTCCTGCTGGCTAGGTTTCTTAGTGCTGGAAGGTGCTATTCAGACTGTTGGAATAAAATAAACATTAAATGGTCTCACCCAATACTGAGCCCAGCATGGTACAATACCAGCCTCCCAAGAAAAAATGTGCCCACCGGAATTAATGGTGGCCTGACAGTAACTAAACTCTTCCGGTTAGATTTGAGGCCATCTACAGAAAAGGGAAATTTATGCCTGGTTATTATGATCAAGTGTACATTGCTGGGGAGGTCACAGACCCTACGCTGGAATTTTCTATCTTTTCTTTACTAAATGGTCATACTGTCAAATTGCCTTCTGAATATTTGTTTGTGTGCATAGGCCTGGACTTCTCTCAAGCTCAGAGAAACTTCTTTCTGCAGTGTACCTCAGAGTCAATGCAAAGGTGTAGAATACATCAAAGTGTTGAGACTCAGTTCTCAGCCTTAAAGGGGCATCTTTATCTACCCACCGTCCTCCTGGCACGGCAGAGGGAACATTGTCTAAGTAGACACAGATTGTAAGAGCCAAAGAATGAGGAGTGTTGTGAAATATTGTCTTCTAGACATGACATGGTTATTGCAATCATGAATTCACAGCAGCTGTGATTGTCTCCACAAGACCTACACAACATCGAGCCAGCAGAAATTCCTGCATTGACCAAGAAGATAACCTCCACGCCCCACTTATAACTGAGTACCTGTCAGTAGTGGGTAATTGCTGGAGGAAGGAGAATCATTCTTCTTTGAGGATGTGGCTACTGGTAGGTTTCCCATGCTCCAGTGGGTAGCCCCACACCAATGTGCATATGGACAGAAATGACTATAGTTAGTTAGTTATCTAAAACATTGGACAAGAAGTCAGAAATGGTAAGTGATCAGGGGACTGGGTGAGAGTTTGAAGGAGAAATGGGGTGTATAGGATCATGAATATGAATGAATAAAAAATACATTCATGCACTACTCAGAAACAAAGGAGACAAGTTTTCTACTGTTTCCTGGTATGGATGAGGGAAAGCACTAATTGCATGGATGATTGTGAAGGTAATAATATTAAAATTAGAAAGAAGATGGTTAAAGTTCTCCATTGGTTTGCAAGTTTCAGACAAATTAAAGTGAATTCAGGGAGTCCTTTTGACATCAGGCTAGAGATATGAATAATGACGATGGGAAAATTATAACCCTCATAAAAGCAACTCATTAAAGAAAATGAATACTGCATTATCACCCTAAGGGTGGTTATGCAGGCTTCTTAGACATTCCTGTGGCCAGTTCCCGAAATCATTTTCCTGTGCTAATATTAGGATGAAAATTCTACGCATCTGTCCCAACCTATCCTCAGAAAAGAACTTGTCATGAATCTACATAAGGCATATCGATATTTATTATGTCATCCCACTTCACAAATACCACACATTTTAGCAACCTCTAAGACGTCCCTTAACACTTCAGTGTGTGTGTGCACTGCATATGGGTGTTTAGGTGGAATGACGTATATTCATTTTGTATCGTCAGCATGGCAGAATTGAAGCAATGCGCCCCAATGTTACTGGTATTGGTGTTAACCTGGTACTGCTCAATCCCTTTGGTAGACACTGACTTTAAAAGATGACATGTGGTCATGTCAAAAAATAAACAATCGGTCTTCTTGGTTTATCGTGCCTAGATTTTAATAGATCCAGTGCTTCCAAGCAAAAACTGGTATTTGTGTTTATTACCGCATTATTCATGTCGAATTTTACAAATGTACTTTTATACATGCTGTGTCAGTATGCTAAGAGGCTGACAATGAAGAAAAGGCAGAATAGCTTAATTATTTCCCCACGACTGCACAAAGGGACGTCCGTGTATTATATCAGGATTCACAGACTTTTAACATTTTCCACAATGAAGAAAAGGCAGAATAGCTTAATTATTTCCCCACGACTGCACAAAGCGTCCGTGTATTATATCAGGATTCACAGACTTTTAACATTTTCTACCTCTTCATCTCCTCTCTCTTCTGATTCATGTTGGCATTCTGTTTACTGATCATACTCATAGGAGACTGGTAGACAGGAAGTGTGTGTGCATGTGTCTGTGTGTGTGTGTGTGTGTGTGTTATGTGTTTCTACACGGTACTGTGTGTCTGTGCGGAGGCCAAATGTGGATATCCAGTGTCTTTCTTGATCACTGTCCATCTTAGTTTGGGGACAGGGTTTCCCACTGAACCTGAAGCTCTTCAGTCTGTCTAGACCTGCTAGAGAGCAATTCCTGGAATCCTTCTGTCTCTGCTTCCCTTTTGCTGACATGACAGTTGCATGTAGTTGTTGTCAGTCTTCTCTGTGGGATCTGGAGATGGAGCTCAAGTCTTCGTAGTTGGTAGAAAGGCCACTCCTGACAGAGCCATCTCCTCAGCCTGGAGCTTGGTTTCAAATATACTTGGTTCTCTCTCAGGTTGAGAGCTGCTGTCATAAGCTTTATAAAAATCACCCACTAAGTGTAGGAAATACTATCTCGGAAAACAATACCAATGATATTAAATTATACAGGCAATGCAGTTTAACCATAACGTACAGGGCACATAGTCAGAGCACTGGTCAGCTGGACAAAGCGTACTTGTTAAATCTAACTCATATTATCCTTAACAAACTTCTTTGCATTTATTCTTCTTCCATATTATCAGTTTGAAAAATGTCAAACTGGACAATATTGAATGAATAATGCAAATAACACCAATTTATCTTTTAGTGAGATCCAAAAATTATTACTAATTGACTAGTTTTTACTGTCCATTTTTATGATTTATTTATGTGTTTGTGTGCGTGTGTGTGTGTGTGTGTTGGCATGAGTTTATGCATACCATGTGACTGCAGTTACCCCGAGAGGCTGGCCGGGTGAGGGCTTCAGATTCCCTGGAGGTGGAGTTATAGACAATTTGGAAATGCTGGACATGGATTCTGGGAACTGAACTCTAGTGGACTGGAACAGCAGGAAACACTTTCCACCACTGGGTCAATCTTCAGTCCCCTCCGTTTTTTATTTTGCTTAAGCTCTGCCATACATATTCAGTACTACATGAGCCATATATTTTTTATCGGTGAGTGTACAATCTGATAATTGTATCGTCAGACAGATTTACTGTTGTGTGATCATGGCTCAAGATACCTATCTCTCCGAGCTAGAAACATTATCCATTAATATATTCACATAGGAATATATAAAATTCATGTAAGTATTCATATATATAATACCTTCATATAAGTATTCATATATAAAAGGACACATAGTCACACACTCAAGAAAATGATCATAGCTTAAGAAGCACATGATATGGGTCTGTAGAGATGACTCGGCAGTTAACACCAATGGCTGCTCTTGCAGTGGATCTGGGTTCAAGTCTCAGCATCCGCGTGGTGGCTAACAACCATCCCTATCTCCAGTCCTAAGGGATCCGATGCCCTCTTCTGAACTCCGTGGGCATTGCACGACATGGGTGTGCCTACCTACCTATATGCTGGCAATACACTCATACACACAGAATAAAAAAAATCAATGAAATATATATTTTGTAAAAAGAGCAGAAGGGGCGAAAATGATCATAGCTTAAGAAGCACATGATATGGGTCTGTAGAGATGACTCGGCAGTTAACACCAATGGCTGCTCTTGCAGTGGATCTGGGTTCAAGTCTCAGCATCCGCGTGGTGGCTAACAACCATCCCTATCTCCAGTCCTAAGGGATCCGATGCCCTCTTCTGAACTCCGTGGGCATTGCACGACATAGGTGCGCCTACCTACCTATATGCTGGCAATACACTCATACACACAGAATAAAAATAATCAATGAAATATATATTTTGTAAAAAGAGCAGAAGGGAATGGAGTGGTGACTCAGCGGTCAAGATCACTGACTGCTCCTGCAGAGAACCCACGTTCATTTTCTCTTGACATTTTGAGAGGAGAGAATGTAGCGTTTGAAGTCAGTAAATTGGATCCCACTAAACACATGCAGGCTCATTTCTCTTGTTAGGACTTCACAACAAAATATAGTACAATTCCTATTTACATAAGCCTGGATGTTCTCTTAGGGCTCATGAGTCACAGAGTGATGAAGGCCGCTTCGGTGAGCATGCACGTAAGTGTCACACAAACACTGTGCCGTTTGACTCAAGAAATGCCATGCATATAATTGCGTCCATGAGTGATCCCCAAACAGGTCCCTAATGGGCTGTTCTCCTGTAATGGACAAGGTTTTGTCTGTTTGCCTTCCTTTATACTGCATCTCAACTTGGTGTTGTCCAGGATAATCACTGACTGATTCTGTAATAACTTACAAGGTTTTTTGTTTCAAACTCTATAAAAGCCACAGAGAATCAAATTAAACATAATAACATCAATTTATCTGGTAGCTCAGAGTCTTATTTACCATTGATCTTCAACTTGACATGCCCTAGAATGATCTGGGGAAAGAAGTCTCTTTTTATTAGACTGGCCTGTGGGCATGTTGTCAGGTGAGTGTCTTGATTGGTAATTCACACAGGAGGGCTCTGTTCATTGTGAGCGGCACCATTTCCTGGACATGTGGTTGTCCTCTGCTGTACCAGGAAACTAGCTCAACATGAGACAGGATGTAAGCCAGCAAGAAGTATCCTCCAACCTTTGTCCTTTAGCTGTCCGCCGTCCTTCCTGCCCTGACTTCTCCACGAGATGGATTGTGACCTGGAAGTATTATTCAAATAAACTCTTTCCTCCCCTAAGTTATCTTTGGTCACATGTTTTTATCACCGTAAACAGGAAGGAAGCTAAAACATTGCATTTTAGAAATATTGGTGTATTTGACTGAAACTTTGGTTTCTTTTTGAAAGGGGCACTTTCATTTTTTTTCTCCTTTTTATAGTGTATGTCGACAGTACAAGATGACACTTCAAATGGTATATACAGTGTACCTTGAGTATTTTACCCCTCTATCGCCTTCTCTCGACGTCTCTCGCCTTTTCTCACTTTACTTACCACATCGCTGAGTCACCCTTTTATTTTAATGTCCTGATCGTTTTTGATTTCCTAAATTTCTCATACAAAAGAAACTACCCGTTTTCTTGATTTTGACTTCTTTCACTTAACAGGATGGTTTTCAGTTCCATTTGCTTTCCTGCACATGATATAATTTCCTTCTTCTTTACAGAGAAATCATATTCCATTGTGTGTAAGGATGATATCTTCTTTATCCATTCATCCCACTATTGACAGGCACCAGAGCTGGTTCCTATGGTGGCTGTTGTAAAAAGTACAACAGTAACCACAGAGGTGTATATATTGCTCTGGTATGTTGACATGGATTCCTACTCGGGACTGCTATAACCAGAAGATATGATAAACTTCTAATGTCCCAAACTGCTGTGAACCCTGCATTAGCTGATTGTCACTTAGCCCTAACTCTAGGAAGTTTCCCAAAACCATAACACAAGTTATAATTGAAGTTTTGTTGTAGATGGAACTGAAACCTTGAGAAGCTTTGGTTTTGGTTATTTTTGTTTTTGAAGATTGTTGACTCATTATGAATGACAGATTAGCTATAAGGACTTAATTTAAACTAAACTTACATAAGGTGCCTAGCACAGTGCATGACTGCCAATATGGACACACACACACACACACACACACACACACACACACACATACTTCTTATATTCTTCAACATTTATTCTGAGAATTTGTAGACTCTTGTATTCCTCTACAATCTATATGTTTCAGTGAAAGAGATCAAATACCAAAAAGAAAAAAAGCCAAGGGTTTTGCTAGGTTTTCATCTTGGACTGAAAGTTCCAAGCCTGTTATCGTCATGGGTGTGCTGTGTTAAAACAGTTGATAATTTGCAATTTTCTTGGCACGTAACATGTTGGACAAGAAAAGAATTGCTTATGACATGGATATGAACAAGAAATCATCATAAAACTAAACTGTGAGATTGCTAAGCAGAGTCCTCTTTGGCTGACAAATGATACTGAAGCATTTTACCAAAGCAAATGTATCAAATTTAAGTCACAGCCAGCACGACTTCTGAAAGTCTCTGACCACATTTGCTGATGAAAATATGCTAGTTTTATAGCATTACGTTATGTCAAAACTTGGCTCTGGAGACAGACTAAAAGTGACAAAACTGAAAATTTAAACTTAGAAAACCCAGGTGATACGACTTCTTGTCCTACATACTTATTATCATGTGTTTATTTTCACAACCACCTTCTCATTTCTGGGAGGTAGTGGAGGATTCCTCTAAGTCACCCAGTAAAAGTAAAGACAGCTTGGGTGAGATTACTGGACCAAACTTAAAATCTTTGTAAAATTCTGTTGTAAAGTCAGAGCCTTCCCTTATCCTGTGATATTTTAACCTTCATTTCTTCCTGATTCTGTCCCAGTCTAAATGTAGAAGGGTTAGGAACTACATGCTGGTTAGACTTGTG
>NW_008347699.1:79799-104262 GCF_000622305.1 Nannospalax galili | reverse complement strand
GTGTGTGTGTGTGTGTGTGTGTGTGTGTGTGTGTGTGTGTTTGTACATGCAAGAGCACAGTCCTTTTTCTCCTTTTTGCTGGTTTCAGATGCAGTCTCTCTTTGCAGCCTATCTATTGGAAAAGAAATGTCTTTTAAAAATTCCATAGAATTATTATGGTAGTTCTAGATTGTGTGTGTGTGTGTGTGTGTGTGTGTGTGTGTGTTTGTACATGCAAGAACACAGTCCTTTTTCTCCTTTTTGCTGGTTTTCAGATGCAGTCTCTCTTTGCAGCTTGGGATAGCTTTGATCTTTCTGTCCCCCAGCTTACAGCTCTCAAATGCTGTGAATAAAAGCATGAACCATCACGCCCATCTGAGGAATGTACGCTTAGCAACCATACCAAGCAGCATGTTTAAATAAAGTCCAATTTTATTTACATGTAGCATTTAGAGCCCTTTAGCTTTCAGGGCCTGTGTCTGATTGCATTTCAGTACGAACTGGGCAATCTGTCAATATCACTATCCTTCAAACATGTCTTCCCTATTAGGAATCACTTGAATATTGCCCTTGAAGTGGAGACACATCCTGAAAAAGGCTTCTTGCTTTCCTGGCTTATAGTCATGTTGTTCTCAAGCACCCAAAGCTGCATTTTCTGATTAGCATTTCTGTACATAAAACCTCCAGTATATTGATAACAGTGATAGTAGCAGTTGTCCAACTTGTTTTGAGGAACTTGAAGGTCCATAGATCAACGCTTCAGATGAATCTGCACAAGTATATAGTGGACAAATAGAATGCCCGTCTCACAACTACGTAATGGGCTGGAGAGAAGTTTCAGCAATTAAGGCCGTTTTCCAGTCTTGCAGAGGAACCTCATTCCATCAACAGGACCCACACTGGGCATCTCACAAACCCTACAACTCCAGACTCAGGATATCCAACACACTCGTTTGCTTTCCACAGGCACCCACATGCACTTATACATATATTCATGCAGGAACACGCACATAAACGTAAACACAAAGAGAAAGGTAATCTTAGAAATATAGCAGGCTAACAACCATTTTCTACAAATCTGAACTATAGAAGGACATGGATTTGTTTATGTAACGCTTTCCACAGGCACCCACATGCACTTATACATATATTCATGCAGGAACACGCACATAAACGTAAACACAAAGAGAAAGGTAATCTTAGAAATATGGCAGGCTAACAACCATTTTCTAAAAATCTGAACTATAGAAGGACATGGATTTGTTTATGTAACGGAAAACCTCAAACAGCTGCATTATGCTTACCTCGAGTTTCCTTCCTTAGTCTTCACCCGCCCTGATGCTGTACCAGCCAATATCCCAAAAACCATACCTTCCAGAAGCCTGGATGTGAGGACTGTTACAGTACCTCCTAAATAAAGGCCTTCTGTTTAGCAAAACTGACTCTTTCAAGAAATGGCACATTGCGAGTTAGGGAAAATGGGTGCAATTTAGTTACCGGCCCTCATAGAGTTAGCTTTTTACCCTGATTCTTTCCCGTGCAGCCAGGAGAGGCACCTAAATCAGTAATGGAGCCAGAGCAACCTGCAGGTTCTCCAGAACAACACGACTGAAACTCATTTTTGTAAATCAGAAGATACTATGCAAGCTGTCAGGGGAGAAAAGCAATCGTTATCCTACCCCTAAAAAGCTATGAACCCTGACAATGACCAGCTCAGCCGACCATCTGTATTGGTGCAGGCAGGCACATTTGCCAACAACTCCCTAATTGGAATTAAGGCCAACTCAGTGAGAGGGAAATCATGCATTGTACCGAAAACCTAGTCAGATACACATGGCTACAGAGGTCATCATCTCTAGAAAATACCTATATGAGTCCCTAGATCAGTGTAGTTTCTTACTATGTTCTAAATACATATACTTCTATTTACAGACACGCACAGTGAGAGGGAAATCATGCATTGTACCGAAAACCTAGTCAGATACACATGACTACAGAGGTCATCATCTCTAGAAAATACCTATATAAGTCCCTAGATCAATGTAGTTTCTTACTATGTTCTAAATACATATACTTCTATTTACAGACACGTATAGCACTCAGCATTCATGGGAAATGCTCCTCTATGGGGGTGGGGTGCTGGAGCGGTAGCTCAGTGTTTAAGAGCACTTACTGCTCTTGTAGGGAAGCCAGGTTCAATTCCCAGCATCTACATGACCGGTAACAACTGTTAGAATCCGGGGTGAGAAGGCGACGCAATAATTAGAATCTACCCTTCAATAGATGCAGATAGCTTTATTTGCTATGATGGCACACAACCTTCCCTTGGGTGTGGAGGTTGGGCCTCAATGTTGGGGAAGATCTAAGACGTATAGATGGTCCCAGAAAAGGGGCCATACCTTTCCAGAATCCAAGAAGGTGGATGCATTCCCAGAATCCCACAACGCAGGGCGTGCGTTCTTAGTAGTATAGTGGTCTTCCACTGGAATCAGGGATCGAGAGACGGGGAGGTCTCATACGGTGTTTGATAAGGAACTCGGTGTACAAGAGGGATGATAAGAAACTAGATTTCTTTTGCAACGGGCCATGTGTTCTGAAATAGCTGTATCTCCCTCCTGGGGTGAGGGGCAGGGTGGGCATACGATCAGTTACAATAGGCTGATATTCCTTCAACAAGTATAAGTCCAGTCCCAGTGGATCCAGCAGCCTCTTCTGTCCTCCAAGGGCACTGCATGACACGGGTGCACTTACACACATACAGGCAATACGCTCATACATATAAAATAAAAATAAGATATTTTTAGAGAGGAAAAAATGCTTCTTTTTGCAATAGATGGAGACCATTATAAAGTTCTACAGTTTGTCAAACGCAGTGAATCAGTGTCTGCTGGGTACCGAGCTATAAGTGACACATCTACAATGCAACCTCTCCATGTAAGGCTCAGGGAACATGGCAGAAAAGGGGGTGGAAGAAAGAAAGAGGGACAAGACACTTACAGCTACTTAATGAATTCTAGACGTGATAGGATCCCTGCACCAGTGAAATCTTGACAGGATGGTACTCTAAGAAGATCTGCATTGTGGGACAGTTTCATAGATGAACATAATCTGGACTAATGATTTCTAAATAATCCCAGAAAACCTTGTGTTTTTGTGCCTTTTGACTTTAACACCTGATCTCATTTCCTAGACAACCTCAATTTGTTCTCCACTCAAAGGAGAATGAATGAATGATTGTAAGTGTGCTTGAGAATTAACATATTTCAGCTCTTAAAAGGTGGTGCCCCATTTCCACTGGACACAGTGGAGACTGGGAAGGATGTGTGACCTTGGAGGAACGAGATGTTCTAAAATGAAGAATAAAAAGACTGGTGGGCTGTTAGGTTTAGGGTAGACCCAAACTTACCCTTCCCCAGTTCAACCTGGAGAAGCCATTTTGAATAAAACTATGGGTGGATCTGAACTCAAGATGTAGTTCCAATGACAGAGTTCCAACAAAAGGCAGTTCCATCAGAGCAGTTCCAGGAGATGGTTCGTCCCAGGCGTTCTCTAGGAGAACAAGTGTCCTCCAAATTTCTGTTCACTCCTAAACACCAAATTTAAGACATAGGTTTTTATGTGTTCAGGAAATTACAACATTGTAGCAATGTGGTGTCCAGTGCGAGGAATGCACTACATTGAACTCACAGGTCAGTAGCCAGGAAAGTCCCTAAGATAAAGGGAAATATAGAATGATTTCAGTTACGTCTGATTGGGTGACAACAAGGTTTTCCTCGATACCTTACACCAGAGTGCTCATAGTTAGGTACCCGGCAAAAGCTAGGAAAATGGAACTTGTGAAGGTCATACATTAATAAACCTGTATTCACTTTCTGCTTCTGTTTCCCTCCATGTTTACCAGAACCAAACTGTAAGGAACTGTGGTCAACCTTCACTTATTTTTCCTGTTTCTCCTTTCATTATGTGGATCTCCTTATTCCTGAGTGTTGTGCAGATGCAAGGCAAGTAATAAATTTACATAAGGGAATTAGCACTAAAGCGTCATCCGAGTAAATCTGTGAACTTTTGAATGTTACACAGATGGCTTCCCTGGCATCCCAAACCTGGGACACTTAATTCAGAATATTGTGCAAAAACTGATGTCCAATTAAACTACTGATTACAAACAGTTCAACTGAAGCATTTATGTCTTTGGAACCAAATTAAATATGCAGCCTTATCTGGAGGGGAAAAAAAAGTCTGTATTCCAAAGAATTACATTTTTAAAAACCTCACAGACCTCCTCAGCCTAATTCTCTTGCCTTACGAGGAGATCCCTTCCCCAGGTAAAGGCAGTTGAAGAAACTCACCAGAAGAATATACCTGGTTTGGCATTTGCTAGGCTGAAAAATTCCAGCTGTCTCTGCTCTGCATCTCCAAACCTGTCTCTCTCTGAGATTCAAAACTCTTTAACTGTCTACCTTGATGGTGTCATAATGCTGCCTCCTTAAAAGTCTAATTCATTCTGAACTCTACCATGTTTACTTACAAATTACACATTTTTTTAAAAAGTCATGGGGAACATATAAGGAGATTTTAATAAATTTTCCCACAAGGAAGTCAAAACTGTCCTTAACTGAACAACCATTAGAAGTTGGATGACATATGTAATATATGTATAGCCAATGTTCACTCTGGAAGATTTAAAGATAGTGGGTCCTGCACTGACAAGATCAATTTAAATGGGCATAACTCAATTTCATTAAGGTCATAGCGTATTAGGAGCCACAGTGGTAACTCTGGCTATTCCAAATACATTCTACCTTCTTTAGGAACTCTAATAAACAGGGATGAGAAACAGGAAAAATCAGGCCCTGTCAAAAGATTCACTGACTATTCCTGGCAAGTACCATGCTTGAGATGGGGAATATGATGCTGTAGAAATCACACCAGGAAAGTTTAGACAAGGGGCAGGAAGACACCCCTAGCCTGTATCTGTTTGACCTAGACTGCTTAATTCCTGCATTCAAGCCTGCACTGAAGTTTAACTAGAGAATAAAAATGCCCTTTAATGAAAAATATCATTGTAGGAGTGAGGATAGTTTAGTTTGCCTCCGTAGAAGACACAAACTAGTTATAAGCCATCCAAAGTCCTTTTCACTCCAAATATATCCAGGGACAAAATCAAGTTAGGTGATATTAAAGATCAATACCTCTATTGCCTTGACTCTTCATTATGAATACTAAGTGCCATGCTCTCAATGGAACAAAACTGCACACCCCAATATGAGCATGCGCAATGTCAGCCATCTGATATTTGACAAAGGAGCCAAGAACAGTCACTGGAGGATAAACAGCATGCTCAGCAAATGATGCTGGCAAAACAGGATCTCCACCTGTAGAAGAATGAAACTAGACCCTTATCTCTCACCTTGTACAAAAGTCAACTCCAAATGGATCAAAGACCTCAATGTGAAGCCTGAAACTCTTAAACTGCTAGAAAAAGAAAGCATTGGCCATAACCTACAATATATAGGTATAGGAAAGTATTTTCTAAACCAGACATCAATTGCTCAGGAAACAAGGGCAAGAATCAACAAATGAGAGGGCAAGAATTAACAAGGGACCTCATTAAACTAAAAAGCTTCTGTACATCAAATGAGGCAACCAAGGTAGTGGAGAGAAAATCCACAAAATGGGAGAAAATCTGCATCAGCAACACATCTGACAGAAATTTAACATGCAGAATATACAACGAACTCAAAAAACAAAGAATCAAGAAAGGAGGTAAACAATTAAAAGATGGGCTAAGGAGCTAAACAAAGCATTCTCAAAAGAAGAAATAAAGATGGCTAAGGACTGTCTTAAAAGGTGCTCCACATCATTATTAATTAGGGAAATGCAAAATAAAACCACTTTAAGATTTCATCTTACCCCAGTCAGACTGGCTAAGATCAAGAGAGCAAATGATACCAAATGTTGGAGAGGATGTGGGGAAAGGGGAACACTCATCCATTTCTGGTGGGATTGAAAACTTGTTCAACCCCTGTGGAAAGCAGTGTGGAGAATTCTTAAAAACCTACAAATGAACCTACCATTTGACCCAGTTACACCACTCCTTGGCATATACCCAGAAAACTCATCCTATCACAGAGACACTTGTACATCATGTTTGCTGCTGCTCTTTTCACAATAGCTAAGAGATGGAAACAATACAAATGTCCCTAAGCTGACGAGTGGATAATGAAAATGTGGTTCGTTTATACGATGGAGTTCTACTCAGCAGTAAAGAAAGATGAAATCATGAAATTTGCAGGTAAATGGATGGAACTAGAAACTATTATGCTAAGAGAAGTAACAGACTCAGAAAACAAAACAAAACAAAACAAAAAAACATACATTCTCCATCATATGTGGGTCCTAGCATCAAATTCTTTAAGTGAGTTTATATCCAGACATAACTGTACGAACCAGGGAGGTGAAGGAAAAGAAAGATCCTGAAAGAGAACAGTAGGAAACAGGTGTTAATAAGGGAGATATGGATAAAAATGGGGTTATTTTAATGGGTGGTGGAAGGGAGGGCTATACAAGGAACCTTGGGGATAAAGGCCAAGAAGGAGCACAAGAGAGGTGGGACCATAGAAGAAGGATAACATAAGGGAGAAATAGGGAAAATGGGGGCACTTTAAATGGGAAAACCATGGTGGGACTGTTAGACAATGCAAAAGATAAATAATGCCTGGTTAGTTTTTTAAAAAAATAAACAGAGGGAACCATATTAGTCCAACTACTTACTGATAAATTATACTTAAAGCTAGCTCAAGAAACATAGTACATATCTAGGCAAGGTTTATCTGAGAGTGTTTGGTCTTTGCCCAAGCTTTATCTACATAGCACATGGTAATTAAACGTACCAGACTGATGGAACTAACTTTCTTGGCTGCCTAACAGCCACACATTGAGCCCTATACTAATCTGGTCAGAGGGACTTAAAGGATAGTTTCTGTTCCTGCCCATCCAAGGTTGACTAAGTTCCAGGGGACTATGGAGCACCTCTCAAAATGTCCTGTAACTGTGGTGAGTCACCTGTCCTCTTGTTCAGGGAGGCCATGGAGACCCCATGAGATGGACTTGAATCAGTGTCCAGTCTACAAAGAGGAGGGTCAACTCAGAGGAACATTTCCTCCATGCTTCCAAGTGAAGCCAGCCATGGTCGAGCAGTACCTTTGACTTATCTTTACATAGATGGAACTGGTAAAAGAAAGGAGCCAGGGGCTCCTCCCAAGCCCATGTGACCCCCAAGGAACAGGGGGATCATTATCAAATGACCTAAAGAGTAAAATTAAATTGGTTTATCTTGGCCAACTCTATAGTCTTAAACACCCAGAAGGAAAGTATAACAAAAGAGTAAAGTGATCATTATAATTCTTTAAGAGTCCATGTGTATAGCTAAAGGGTACATAATAAGATACAGTGCCAGAAAGGAGATTCCTTTCATTAAGTTGTTGGCCAGGGTGGCCCAAGTGACTCCCAGACAGTAACCCAGCATAGAATTGGGGAAATGAACAGCAGACCCAATCTCATCTAAAGGAATATTGGCAACTGATTGCTGCTAGATGAGGAAGAGCTGATTTCCTAAACAAGGAACTCTAGATGGGCTGACTAGAGTCAGAGGATGGACTTGTACTGGGTAATGGCTAGGGGCACTGACAACACAGTGGACAGTAACAGGGATGACAGAGTATATGGGCTCCACTGGTGGGGGGCAGAGAGGCTATGGGAGGGTGCCATTTGAGATGAGGGTATATAGATGAATAAGATTGTTTGGGATATTCTACATGACACACACACACACACAATCAACAAATAAAAAGTGAGTTATATTTGAGGAAGAAGCATAAAAAATTTGCTTCATGTTAATTAGTAGATGTGAAAAACATTACCATTGCAATCTATCTGATCACTTTATATCCATGCTCAGTTGCCAAGAGTCTCAGAAAGTAACTGACTGACTAGTTAGTTGCATTAAAAATAAGTTTTCTGTATGACACAGTATATTTTTAAATGGAATGGAGATATTTTTAACAGTTAAAACCTCATTCAATTTTATATCTTATAGGGTTTATACTGAGTATAATATTGTATATAACTGTATCAATTCAACTGTGAAATTAAAAATTATAGCCAACTTTAGCCAGACGTGGTGGTGCACACCTTTTATCCCAGCACTTGAGAGGCAGAAGCAGGTGGATCTTTGTGAGTTCGAGGCCAGCCTAGTCTACATAGTGAGTTCCAAGACAGCTGGGGCTACAGAGAGAGCCTGTCTCAAAAAGACCAAAAAGAGAAAAATTATAGCCAACTTTGGAAGAGATGGATCTTTGCCCTGGAAACTCTTATTGACTGTGTCAAGGCTGTTGTAATGAAATGCTTCTACTAATTATGTGGTTATAAATAAAAACGGGTAAGAAAAACAATAAAAAGGTGTTCAACATCCTTAGTAATGAGGGCGATGTAATTTAAACCACTTTAAGATTTCATCTTACTCCAGCCAGACTGGCTAAGATCAATAGAACAAATGATACCAAATGCTGGAGAGAATCCGGGAAATGGGGAATGCTCACTCGATGCTGGTGGGATTGCAAACTTGTGTTGCAACTATGGAAAGCAGTGTGGCGAACTCTTAACAAATTAAGAATGAACGTAACCTATGACCCAGTTATACCACTCCTTGGCATATACCCGGCCGTCAAAAGATGAAATCATGAAATTTGCAGGTAAATGGATGGGACAAGAATCAGTTCTATTAAGTGAAGAAACACACACTCTGAAAGACCCAAGAATATATGTTTTCCTTCATGTGTCAATCTAAGCACGAAATACAAATATGTGATTATATAACATAATGTAACTACAGGAGGCAGGAAAGTGGGAAGAAATAAGGGAAGTAAATGAAAAAGAGCAGAAGGAGACTGCTGATACCAAGGGAGGGAGGGAGGAGAAAGTGTTATATAAGGAATTATGGACAAAAAGGAGCTCAAGAGAGGGGAGACCGTAGGAGATAGGAGTTATCAAGACTGAGGCAAATGGAATTCATTACTATGTGCTAAATGGGGAAAATGGGGGTTTTTTAACTGGGGAGGGAAGATGGAGGATTAGATAGGGAGAAATTAGAGAGGACAGAAATGAAATGCTTCTCTCTCTCCTCTGTGAAAAACCAGAGGAGAACATATTCATTCAAAAACCTACTGAAAAATTACACACAGACAATGTCTGAGCGTGAATCCATGTGTAGAGCTGAAGACTATTTAACAAGAAACAGTGTCAGATAAGAGAGCTCTTGGTCAGGGTAGTCCTAGAGATTCTCAAAATTTACAAAGGCTATTGCTGTAGTCATTGCCTCCCAGAACTTGAAGATAAGACCTTATTGCTGAAGATTGGACATAATTGGGCATAGGATTTGGAGCAATGGAGCTGGCACCAGACTGGAAGCCTCCTCCCTGAAGACTAGCTTTCATAGCTGTGGAGGACACTATG
Organism: Nannospalax galili; assembly: GCF_000622305.1. Lineage (NCBI taxonomy): Eukaryota > Metazoa > Chordata > Mammalia > Rodentia > Spalacidae > Nannospalax > Nannospalax galili. The sequence goes on along the minus strand of NW_008347699.1, from coordinate 94,770 downwards.
TAAGCTTCTAAGGGAGAACATCAATCAATGGTCTAACCCCAGGTATAAAGCCTAACAATCACAAAAATGACCATCACAGCAAATTATATTGGGGCAGTAATGGCACTTATTTCTTGGGGATACTCAATGGTTACCTATTTGAACTTGAAGTTCATTCAATGGGAGGAAACTCATGTGTGGTACTGTAAATATAGTCAAATACACATGGCAGGAGAGGTCATGGATCTTACAGAAATTGCGAAGCCTGTCACGTTGTTAGGCAAATGGAATTTATTACTATGTGCTAAATATGGATCTTTATATTTACAGGCAATTATCCCTGTCATCTGTCATCAAAGAAGCTCCTTTTGCATCAGGGGCTTTGATAGAGTTCCACAACTGATCACACACGGAAATCATCCGTGAGTTTTCCCTAAGTGACACATCTACACTGGAACCTCTACACCTTTGGCTCATGGAACATAGAGGAACAAGGTGTGGAGAGAATAGTAATGCATCTCTCAACTCTCATCTACAGAGATCCCTCACACAACAGAAGGCCATGAACACAAAGGCACGCAAACGGCCAATGTGTAGAGAATAGGAGTCTGAAGACTGTGGGTCCTTGAACAGCTCTCCTGTATTAGACTTCACCCCCCCCCCCCCAGGACTCAGGGACCATTGCAGAAGAGGACGAAGAAAGATTGTAAGAGCCGGGGAAAAGGTACATGATCATACAGAAACAGAGCTCTACAGGCTCCTGGGACCGTGCTCATATGAACTTAGAGCAATGGTGTGTGCATTCACAAGACCCATGTGAACCCAGAATAGAACTGTAGAAATGGGCATCTGGCCCCAGTCTTAACTAAAGAACTAGTGGCAGTTGATTACAGTTGGGTGAGGAAGAGCTCATCTTCTTTAAGGGAGGGATTCTAGATAGACTGACTAGACCTCAGTGGATGACCTTGTGCTGAAGGATATCTGGGGCAACTAACTTGCCTTGATAGGCCTTAAAAGAAGTGGCAGAATGCATGAAATCCAGTGGGGAGGCCATGGGAGGGAGCCAAAGGGGAAGGGTGTATAAAGATTATTAAGAGGGTCTGTAGGAAATACACAAAAATTCAATAAAGTCTTTACAAAGAAAATGCAAGTGGCAAGCTGCTTTCTTGCCTCATCTAAAGACAATAAAAAAAATTAAAAATCCTCACAAACACTAGAGAACTCATTTTAAAATATACTGGCTTTTTCTTTTTTTTTTTTTTTGGTCTTTTTGAGACAGGGTCTCCCTGTAGTCCCACCTGTCCTGGAACTCACTATGTAGACCAGGCTGGCCTTGAACTCACAGAGATCCACTTGCCAGTCTAACTCAAATTGGAGAATAATACATTTTGTTTGTTCAGATGGTATTGAAGCAGATGATACTGGTCAGATTCTTATTATGGTTTGTTTTAACTACTCCAAGAAAATTTCAACTTTAACTGAACTGGTATAATGGGTTTGCTGTTCACTTAACCTATAGGAACCTCTTTAAACGTATTTTCACTTGACCTTAGGTAATTCAAATTGTGCCACAAAAAACTGTTCTCTGCACAAATATCACTGACTTAGATTATACTGGTCAAATTCTTATGAAAGTTTATTTTTAGCTCCTCCAAGAAATTCCAGCTTTATCTTATTTAGCATGACTGCCTTTGTTGTTCATTCTTGTGAAATCAAATATTGCTTTGTCACAGGAAAATTGTGAGAAGATAGATGAGGTAAAAGCCCCACAAGCAATGGCAAATTTATTTATTATTGCTACTTATGCCTCATGGTATGAAAATAATTAAGTAAAGGAAAATAAAAATTGGAATGTTTTTAGTAAAGGATTTAAGTATGACTATTAAGATGGCTGGATGTTGGGTTGGAGAGACCAGTTAAGAGCACTGACTACCCTTGCAGAGCACCCAGGTTCAAATCCCAGAAGTCACACGGCAGCTAACAACCGTCTGTAATTCCAGAGGTTTCGGGATCAGATGCACTTTTCTGACCTATTTGAACTTAAATGCCTGCTGGCAAAACACTCATACACATAAAATAAAAATAATAACATTTTAAAAGATGTCTGCATTTTTCCAGAATAGAATGCAGAAATAAGAATTTTTTTGTATAAGGGCATTGAGTAAGGTAATTTAAACATGTAAAAGATGATCTATGATCTTAAAGCTTCTAAAGTCAAAGTTAGAACAAACCTCTATTTAAATCCACATAGTTATGGATCTAGTCTGGCTAAATATTACAAGAATTGGCTTAGAAAATAAAATATGTATCCGATCAAGGTTTATTTAAGAGCATTTAAATGTGACCAAATATCAAGCATCTCTTTAAAAATACCATACAGGTATAACTGACTTTATAAAATGCTCTATGACTGTACTGGGATCTCACTCCTCTGCTATAGTAAAAGATTGTCCTTTGGAAGATTTTCCATTCCTTGGCCTGCTTTCAATAACAAGGTATTTATGTCTATGTTTTAAATGGAATTTTTTTGCTCAAAGCATCATCAACAGTCACACCTTCATGTCCATATTGAATAAATAATGCAAGACATCTTATCAGAAGACTTTTCTTAATACTTATATTTCATTATATGGATATCTGATTAGACTTTACTAATGATATTCATCTAGTTGTTTTGAAACATGTACAAGCTTCATCAAAAATCTTTACTTATAGCTAAAAGCAGATGAAATTTGGCTCAAGGTCTATTTAACTATTATGAATATATTTACAGTAACATTTTTAGTAAGTCACATAAATTACAACTGTCTGTTCCTCAAAAGATAACATTAAATTCTTCACAATGGCTTTTAGAATTCCAAATAACTTCAACCTTCCCTCAGATTCCCAATTTGTCTTTTTCTCGCATGCTTACTTGTCTTAAAGGAGATGCTGATTTAAATTCTCCTAGCCACACTGTGGTGTCCATCTAAATCTTGTAATAGATCTAGAATCTGAATTCAAAACAAACACAGCTTTCTCACGCAAGATTTGACTTTGTTTGTAAAATACCTTTCTCCCCTTGAACAATGACTGCACTTCCACTTTAAGAATTTTAGAATCGTTGTTTCTACCCCAAAGACTCAAACAAAAAAATATTTTCACTCCAAATTAACAAATAATTAATTACTCTCATTCAACAGGGCTGGTCCAAATCCATCTAACTTAATGGAAAAGATCTTAATATTATTTTTCCCCTCAATATCTCCAAATAACTTTAACTTTCTCTTACAGAGTGAAGAAAAATTGAAGGCAAGTTTCCTTTCCCTTTTCCATGTATAACTTCTTCATTCTTTTCCAAAAAAATAATTTCTTCCATGAATATATATAGCATTTGTAGTGCTCTAACAAAACTATTCTTCGGAGACAAGATATCATGGTAAGAACCACTACATAATGCTGGAATATGGCAGTCTATATAACCCCGTGAGCAAACCCCACCCAGTAGGCAAAATTTTAGTTGTCATTTCTACTTTCAGACAATTCCCCAATTCACTTTTCAATTTGCTAACCAACTCCCACTATATGGCTGTCAGTATTTACATCTATTTAAAACCTCCTTCAGTAAAGAACTCACACTACTATCATTTCAAAGCATTTGAACCCATATAGATATATCTGGACTACACAGGAGGAAATCGTCATACCATGTATGTGTCTTTTCAGTGACCACAGGTACAAACTCAACAAATTATGCAATCTTGTCCTGATTGTCGATCAGGGGACACCATCATCTTCAGAGCAGTCAAACCTCGGGTGTTTGTCCTAATGAACTTTGGCAAATGAGAGTAACTTACTTAAATTCCTTTGGCCTTTTTTAATTGGTTAATATACATGTTAATATTTTAAAGATTTTATTTCTCTACTGATTTAACACAGAATCTTTCTTGAGCTGTTTAAAATGAAAGTCAGAACAGAAGTTTTGGTGAGGTCAGCTGTTAGGATTAGTGTTAGCATTAGGGCTGGGGTTACGGTCATGTCTAGGGTTGGATTTAGGGTAGGGTGACTTAAGTGTCAGGGTAACGTTTAGTGTAAGGGTTAGGATTAGGTCTAGAGTTTGGTTTAGGGCTAAGATGAAGCTTAGATCAGGGTTATGCTTAGGTTTAAATCAAGGGATAGTTTTAGTGACAGCATTAAGTTTAGGTTTAGGGCTACGGATTGGGATACGTTTATGGCTAGGCCTAGGATTAGGGTCAGGGTTAAATTAAGGGTTGATATTAGAGCTATGGTTAGGTCTAGTGTTACTTTTAAGGTTAGGATTAGGGTAGGGTTAAGGCTAAGGATAGGATTAGATTTAGGGCCAGGGCCAGGGTTAGGGTCAGTGTTAGTGTTAGGGTAAGGGAGACTGTTAGGTTTAGGGTTAAGCTTAGGTTTAGGGTTAGGTTTAGGTTTAGAGTTAGGGTTAGGTGTAAATTTATGGTAAAGGCTATGGTTAGCTTAGCTTTAGGGCCAGGCCTACAGTTACAGTTAGGTTCAAGCTTTGTCTAAGCTCTGTCTATATACATAAAATTTTTATCTCCTTTTTGTCAAGTTTTGGAAGTTCATGTGTCTGATGACATTTTTGACATTAATTACCACATGTACAAGCTATAATTATATTCATTTATTATTAGAAATATTTAATAAATATACAAAAGTGCAAAGTAGAATTCAGTGCCTAGGAACCAATTATACTGCACCTCTTTAAAACCAAATTTACACTTTAAACTTTTTATTGTTCCTTTCAATTTTTCACACTAACAACTGCTGGAAAATCATCTTTGAAATTAAGCTTTCTCAAAACTCATGGTTTTATATAAACTAAGTTAAGAGCCAACTAATCCCTGGATTTGGTTTCTCTAAGTAGAGACAAGGCTCTCCACTGTGCTTTTTCATATATATGCCTCCTTGGATCTTATGGTCAGTCATAAGGCCATATCAGAAAACAACACCTTGGTCAGAGAAATTTTTTTCCTGAAATTCAACCTAACATGAAGAGCTCTCATGCTCTGTGTACATTCTCCAATGCAAGTCCGCCTGTGCCATGTACTCCAGAGACCTAAGATGACATCACGTTGACTTACATTGATTCTCCAGCACAGCCTCCAGGACTAGCCCACCACGCATGATTAGATCTTCACCCACGTGACCATCAGGATGGATATCCTTCATTTATAAAACGAAGGAGAACTGAGGAAATGACTTTTATAAGTAGATGTAATCTGTGCTAATGAGTTTTTATTAACACCAGCAAAACCTTGTGTCATGTGACTTTCATACTTGATCAATTTGCTACACAACCCCATAAATATCATTAATGATGGAAAGAATGAGTGAATGAACGAATCAATAGGGTATGCCTGAGAATTAACATGTCAAAGTACTATAAGGCAGTGTCCTATCTCCATTAGACACACTGCAGATTGCAAAGGATGGACCTGTGAGCCTGAATGAATGAGAGATTCTAAAACTAGGGATTAAAAAGATCAGATGTCTGTTAAGATTGGGGTTGAGCCAAACTTTTACTTCCCCAGTTGAAGCTGGAGAATCCATTTTAAATAAAATCGTGAGTGGGGCTGGATTTAGGACGTCATTCTGGAGACAGAATGCCAGCAGTAGACACTTCCATCGGCACAGTTCCAGAAGACAGATATTTCCAGGGACATCTAGGGGAATCAGTGTCCTCTGTGTTCTGATCACCTCTTAAAAACTAATTTAAAAGTTGGGCTTTTTTCTCAGCTAATCATATAATTATATTTTGGGCATAATAATGCTTCACTGTATAAATAACAAACTAGTTCACAGGTCATAGTGAATGGGGGAAATGGCATGGTGTCCCACTTCAAGACTGTGAGGTACACTCAATCAATGCATCCTGAAATGGGGAGAATCATTTTTCTCAAAGGAATAACTGCATGAGATTTTATCTAATCCCAAATGTAAAGCTATAAACACAGGTACAAAGAGGTACCACTAAATAAACTCAGGGCATTTTATATATATATATATATGTGTGTGTATCTTTATATATGTACATATAAGAGCATGCATATGTATATGGAAAAATTATAATCATAACTAAAGAAGATGATAAACTGAGAGAAAGTAGGGGGATATGGGAAGAGTTGATGGGGGACTGGTGAGGGATGGAAATAATGCAAAGACATACTCATCTATGAACTTCTGAAAAATAAAAACATATTTTAAAAATGAATATATTAAAGGATGTTTATTAGATTGGCTTTCACAGTGCATGCTAGGTATTCTGCACACTGACGAAGCTGAGACCCCAGTCGTTGTTCAGTCAGTGAGCCTGGATGACTCAGCAACCCTAAAGTTGGGCTGAGGATCTGGAGAATTCTGAGGACCTACTGGTTTTGAGTTTACGCTGAAAGGTTGAAGAAACTGGGTTCTGATGTCAGTAAGAAAGGCAGAAACAAAAGTACAGCAGCAGCATTAACAGCAGGGTAGGTAGGCATGCCTGGACAAGCAGACGTAAGCAGCCCAGTTTGTCCTTAGGACCTATAAATATTTGATACAGCAAGAAGGTGCTGCCTAGTCTCAGAGGGTCACCCCCGCCCCTCTTCAGGTAATCTTTCCCAGAAATGCCCTCACAGATCTACCCAAACTTGTATGTCTTTTGGTTGAGTCCAGAGTCAATGAATTGGAGAAGTTTGACCATAACACAATCCAAACAAATCTACTTATGTCGTGCATCAGGTGGGAAACCTGTACCATCTTGTACCTCCACTTGTGTATATACAGTGACGTCATGAGATCATTCAAAAATGTGTGTCTCTATAATGTACACACACACACACACACACACACACAAACACACACGCATGCATGCACTCACTAACTCAGCTTTGCCTCCTTGTTGAAGATGTGATGCAGTCAAGATGGAGAAAAGGAAATCTGTGATTCAGGAATCCGCTTGCTAAAGATATTCAGGGTGCCCTGGCCTCCTTCTCCTACAGTTTCTAAGCTCTAAAGATTGCTCAATAACACTAAACTCATACGACTGCTGTGCATATACATCAGTTGCATGTACAGGTGGTATTGTACATAGAATTGGTCCCTTTCATTCACCTTAAAGAACAGCAGTCTTGTGTTTCTTACAAGGACAGTATAGATAAAAAGATCTCAATAATCACATATGATTTCAGCAACTGATTTTAAAAAGTGATAAAACATCCACCCGCTAAACTATGCCCCATTAGCGTTCAAAGTGCACAAAATGAAATCGTGATATATCTCCTTCATCAAAGGGGACACCCAGATTCTTAAATAGGGAGAACAAGTGCATTGAATACATCTTTTGGCAATATCCTTTAAAAGAAATCTTTAACCTCCATGTATCCTTTCCCTTTACCTGGCTGCTGCTGTTATGTCAAAATTTATATACTCACATACAAGGGATGGGTGCTACAATTGACAAATAATGGAAAACATGTTGCATATTGTCTTACTATAAACATTCCCTACCTCCATCCTTTTACCTGCAAATTTCATGTTTCTTTCTGAGTAGAGCTCCACCCATCCCCAGCTCAGGGACCATTGCATAAGACGAAGCGGAAGGGTTGTAAGAGGCAGGGCTGGTTCATGAAGACGGGAAGGTGGAGGCTTCCAGGCCACTGGAGTCGTGCTCATGTGAGCCTGTGGCAGCGGTGGTATAGAGTGAGGGACCAGCTCAATTAAACAAGGGTCCAAAGGGGAGGTGAGAAATAGGGGGTGGGCCAGCTCTAGATGGGGAACTATTTGAGACTGGTTACTGCTGGGTGAAGGAGAGTATGACTTACATACGACCACTGGATGGGCCGACTAGAGTCCAGTGGACACGTTTCCACTGAAGGACAATTGGGTACAAACTCCTGAACGAAGAGGACTCACCATGCACGGCAGAGTCCATAGCATTCTGTGGGGGGACAGGGGGAGGCAAGGGTGGGGGAGGGGGTCTATATGTCTTTAAATTTTCCATGAAAGATTCACCATATCTCTTCTTCCAGAACAGATATGACATCCCTCAGTAAATCTTCCAGCCCTTCAGACAGTAAAGGCTTCAGGGTCTTCGGCAGTTAAGTCCCTGTCTCCATCAATTGCCCTTAAAGTAAAAACTAGTCAAGTAGGGAGAGAATCTGGTCCATGAGCTGGGAAGGAAATGGCTAGATTCTCTACAGTGTGTGCAAATACAGTAATTCACTTTGTTATTGTGGAAATGTGCCAGAAGGCTTGTTTTCTATGAGCTGGAGAGAGGAGTTAAGTTTAGCTCATTGAATTGAGTACTGGAACGCCAAACACAGCTCAACTCAACCTAGCAGCACATCTCCGCACATCATTGTTCTATAGAAATGTCAGGTAGCAGAGTTGGCGTCAATAGGTTATGAAATCACTGCAGCCACAGTTCAGGCATCCGCTTAATTTCTCCTAAAGTGGAAACTCAATGAGTGAGGAAGATCCTATGTGTACATCTTGGTGTTCGGTGTCCTGCTGTCCATTTTAAGTAAGACTCCCCCAGTATGAAGCCTCTTCAAGTAGATGGAACAGTTGCTCACTGTTTGAGCAGCACACTGGTAAACAAAATTACGTTTCTCTGTACTGATCATTACATGTGCCTCTTAATTCCTCAGGTTCACCTTGTTTTGTTTGAGATGATGGATGATTCTAGGCTGGCAGTCCTGTGAGTCACCAGGGATCTACCAGTGTCCACCTCTGCAGCTTTGAGGCTATAAATGTGAGCCATCAAGTTGCAAGGATGACATGTAATCAAATAACCTGCACCCATGTTAGAAGCTAGGTATGGCTGTAACTACAGCACTTGTAAAGGGCAGATGGGAAGCAACCTGGGACTTGCTGACTGTCAGCCTGGCTCCAGTTGTATTACAGTGGTGATTTGAATGAAACATTTCCCCCTGGGCTCAAGCATTTTAACAGCTGCAATACGATCCCCAGTTGCTGGCACTCTCTGGGGAAAGTCATAGAAGCTTTAAGAGGTGTGGCCTTGCTGGGGGAAGCACATCACTGGAGTGAGCTTTGAGATGTCATGGCCTTGTCCCGCTTTGAGTTTGGTCCGTCTGCTTCCTTTGACAGCTTGAAGCTGTGTGTGGTTAGCGCTCTACTCAGTCCAGCTGCATACTGTAACCCATACAGACAGACTCACTGAAATAAATAAAGTCTTAAAGTCCTAAATGATTTGAATACACCTGACCTTAACAGTATCATCCAATATCAGATTTCCTTTCTTAATGCTCATGAATGCATAGCTGAATGGAGATTTGGCTTCCTGATTCCAGCCAGTGCCATAAGAGACTATCTAAATACATATGATAAGTCCTAGAGAATGTCATTCTACTGAATGAGCATGCATTTTACAACAGTACAAATCAAAAAATGCCATGAGGTCGAAACATCATAAGTTGGAGACCATTTATATCGTCAAGATTTCCCTGAAGCATTTCTTTATTTTTCTGCAAGAATGCTAAGGTTTTTTCATGCAGAGGCTGAGTTTTATCTACAAACATCTTACTAGGGCCTGTGCATATGGGAGACACTCATTAGCTGTTCATAAATGGACAGCCTCTTTCTAAATATCACCTGCCATCCATGCCACAGTGCATTAATATTCTGTTCTGTAATCCTCTTTCTGCAGCTGAAGTCATTCACTATTCCTGAGCTAAGACAGTCATGCTCAGCTATTTGAGAAGATAACAGCTGTTTAGAAGAACAAATAGAAATAGCATCAAGAGACAGCTTTTTATACACTTTTAGAAACTACCTGCATTTCATTCTTAAGAATTTCCCAGAAGAAATTTTAACATGAAAAATAAAGACATAGAAAGTATATTTCATTCAGCTACATTGATTTTTTTTTTCTGGATCCTGCATCTAAGGGAATACAATGATTGTAGAAAAAACAGGAAGAATAAAATATCTACTAGAGATTGGCTTCCCTCCTCCGCACAGCATCATGTAATAGAATCCAAAAACTACAGCACTGCATGCCTTCACAACGCAACTAAGGAATTCTGAAACGCTGTGCACTCTTGTTCCTGATAAGAAAATTTCTTTAAAATAGGGGACAAAGCTATATCCATTTACAGTATGCAGGAGAAACGTATTGAAATATTCATTTGGTATAATGACCAAGTACGGTTTATCTTAATCGCATTATCCAGAAATGGTAAAAATGTCTGAGCAAATTAGTCCTTTATAAAAGATTTAAAGTAAGGAAAATTTTAAGAATCATTTCTATTCTGTAATTATGTTCTGCAAACCTATCACAGATCTGCATATAAGATAATAATAGGTTATTTTTACAGGTTTGTTTTTGAAGCAGAACCTCACTTTTCAGCCCCAGCCATACTAGTGAACTCCATGTAGATGAAGCTGGCCTTCAATACACAGAGATCAGTCTGCCTCTACCTCCAGAGTACTGGAATAATTTGAGCCACCATACCCAGTCAATAAATTATCTTTCTTTAACGTAGACAAGGTACTCCAAAGCACATATAGTGACACACAGGAGGATTACTGAGAATTTGAGGCCATCTTGGGGTATACAGCAAGTACTAGGATTCCATCATGTTGGGCGACTTTCCTGGGGAGGCATGAAATCTACTCACCCCCAAAGAGGTTAACAACAGGAACTCTACAAATGATGCCTCTCAGGACTAGCTTACAGATCCTGTGTTTATTGGCATTACAAGAGCCTGGCTCATGGACTCACTTTCAGATGCATACATGTATACATGTATAAAGACAGCTTCGTCACTGAAAAGCCCACTCCAGCAAGGTTGATGTAATGCTACATCCCAAAGCTTTGTGTACAACTGGCAGGCAGTTCCACTGATCCTCTCTCCAAGCAGCTGTTACTGCATATATAACGTTGGGTTGGTACTTTGGGAACCTTCTATGTTTCAGGAGTCCCTGAAACTTGTGTCACTTATGTATTAAGTCTTAATGAGATTCTCTCCAGGAGGTATATTTCAATTTGGAAAAGATAGTTACAGAATACAGTATGACCTTTTAGAGAGAGAGAGAGAAAGAGAGAGAGACAGAGAGAGAAAGAGAAATGAGGGAGAAAAGGGGGTAAGGTTGCTTTATTAATAGTCTCAATTTTTCTGGTTCCTCATTCCTTAACTATAGAAATAGAAATTTAACAATAGAAATTTAAACAATTTAGAAATATAGAAATTTAGAAATAGAAATTTAGAAATATAGAAATTTAGAAATATAGAAATTTAAACAATTTTTTTTCAATTACCATGGCTCTTGGTTTGTAACAAGCTTCTAGGAATACCTTTGCCAGTAGAAGGACATAAGGGCACCACATACTGAGCGTTGACATAGTTCCTTCCTTACCTACATCTTGTATAAAACTTCCAGAAATTTCACAGGGTAATAACCATTTTTTTTCCCATTTCACAAATGAGAATCATCAAGTGTCCCTGTAACCAGACTGTATCTGACAAGAGTCTTGAGACAACAGTCTTCCTTTAAGAACCCCTGTGAACTGCTTGTATGACCCTCCACAGACATTAAATCAATACACTCCAAAGTCCCTTAGATAAAATTCTGTAGCTTTTGTTACATATATACTCTACACATGCTACTATATACTTTAAATCATGTCTAAATGATTTATAACATCTAACATGATGCAAATGCTTCCCAAATTGTTATCATAGTGAATTGTTTAGGGGAAAATGTATGTACAGGTTGATTATTGACATTATTCCCCAGGTGTTTTCAATCCAAGGTTGATTTACTCCTGTATGTGGAACCTTTGAACCTCAGTAGTCACTATTCTGTCTTAGGAGGAGAAACATAGAGAACACTAAATGAATAAGATTAGACCTCTGTCCCAATAGAGATTTATTTATAAAAGTAGGCAATTAGACCTGGAGAAAAGGCTCAGCATTTAATAGCCCCGTGTGATCTTTCAGAGGACTGAGGTTCAATTTCCAGCACCCACATGGCACCTAACTGGTGTGTCTAACTCCAGTTCCAAGGGATCTGATGCCCTTTTCTGACCTCCGTGAGCATTGCACAACATGGCTGGACTTACATACATGGAGACAGGTACTCATACCCATAAAACACAAATAATAACATGTTTTTAAAAATATAAATACGCAATGACCTAGATTCCAAGCTGGTCTTTACATGATCCTAAATAATTGTCTCAAAGTCATAGTTAACTGAATTTGTATCCTCAGATTGGTTGTTATTCACTGTGGTGGTATGAAAGAGGATGTCCCCCTTGATCATCAGTTTGTGGAGTTGTTTGGAGACGATCATGGAACATTTAGGATGTGTGGCCCTTCTGGAGGAAGCACGTCACAGGGCAGATTTTGACAGCATGTAACTATGCCAATGTTCAGTTGTTTCTCTCTCTCTCTTTCTCTCTCTCTCTCTCTCTCTCTCTCTCTCTCTCTCTCTCTCTTTCTCTCTCCTCTGCCTCTTTGAAGATCTGTTCCTGCCACTTTTGTGGCTATATCTCTCCACCATGATGGACTGCTGCCCAGCTGGATTTATAAGCCAAATAAACTCTTCCTTATATACATTTCTTTACTAACGTTGTTTTATCCCAGAAATATAAAAGTAACTAATGCGTTCACTAAGCTCTACTCATCTCAAAAATTTTGGAAAGTTATAAAAGATAACAACACATGTTGTAACCTATCTTGCAGGGATCTTGTAGCTCCTAGGAAAGGCTGCTCATAATAATTTTCTGTCTCTCCTTCCAGTTTTCCTTCAGCACATTTGGGTGCATGAATGATACTGTAATGTGGATGAGCATCCACAAATTATCCAATTTAATTAACCCATATCACAATGAATCATTTCTTTGACATCACTAGCTGTCATACTCGTCAACTCAAAGTAGAAACACTGCCAGGCCCTTTTTGACTTCCTATACTTCTAACTCTATCCTGACATCTTTCCCTTCTTCTGACATACTGTCTTTAAACACCCAAATGCACAAGTTTTCAAAACCAAAGCTGGAGACAGACAGACAGACACACACACACACACACACACACACACACACACACACGTCATGCATGATTTGGCAAATGATAATGAATCATGTGTAGGATGGCAATTTCATAAAATTATGTCATCTAATGACATCGGAGCCACTTTGTTTTAGTAAGTTTATCCTATGAAAGTGAACTAAGGATAAAATCATAGAGTGACTTGTTCAAAATTTATTCCTGTCATGACATACAACTATATATGTATGTAGATGTATATATGTACATATACCTAAGCCTACATGTATTCCCACACATAGAAGCAAACCTATATATGTACGTATATATATATAGATGCACACCCATACATACCCTCTAACTCATTTGACACATTATTTTTATGTCTGTATACACATACATATCCATTTAAATATGTGTGTGTGTGTGTGAGAGAGAGAGATACTTGTGGCTGGTGATACTTAGGATGCAATATTAAAGAGAAGATTCCTCATTAACTCAGACTGACCAACGTGCAGAAAATAAGAGGGTGCAAAGTACTTACCCCTGAATAATCACCTATATCAAACTTCTGCCTCCTTGGGCTCAGGGACCACTGTGGGAGAGAAGTCAGAAGGATAGTCAAAGGCAGAGGCGGTGGATAAACACAAGGGAACAGAGTTCTGCAGAGAGCTAGTCAGTTAATCATATGAACTCACAGCAGTGGTGACAGCTTGCACAAGTGGTCCCAAATGATCTCAAAGCAGACAATGTCCCAACACAGAGTTGGGGAAGTGAGGATCACTGCTGGAAAGCGGATATTCAGTCTCATTTAAAGAAAAGAGTGTTCTCGGGTTGACCAGGCTGCTATGGATGTATCCATTCCAAAAGGCATTTAGGGAAACAAATCTCTTTCTCTCTCTCTCTCCCACCTCTCTGTAGATAGATGATAGATAGAAATAGATTAAATAGATGATTGATAGAGAGATGATAAATAGATAGATGATACATAGATAGATGGTAGATGATCGATAGATGATAGATAGATGATGATAGATGATTGATAGATAAATAGATAGATAGATGATAAATAGATGATGATGGATTAGAAGATAGATAGATAGATGATAGATAGATAGATAGATAGATAGATAGATAGATGATAGATAGATAGATGTTAGATGATAGATAGATTGATAGATAGATGATAGATAGATAGATGATAGATAGATAGATAGATAAATATAGATTGATGGATGATAGATGATGCTACATGATACAAAAATGGATGACTGATGATATAGATGATAGAGAGACGGTAGAAAGATACAAAGATATATACATAGATAGATAGATAGATGGATGGATGGATGGATGGATGGATGATAGCTGGTAGATAGATAGATAGATAGATAGATAGATAGACAGACAGACAGACAGATAGATAGATAGAGACAGATGACAGTGTCTTAATTTCTTTTGCTGTTGTGCTACCATAAGAAGACCAACTCAAAAAGAAAAAGGATTTATTTTACCTCATAATTCAAGGCTGTGAATTCAAGGCATCAGGAGCTTGAAGGATCTGGCCGCATCCACAATCAGGAAACAAAGTGATAAGTAATAACGTTCAGCTCATTCTCTCCACCTTATTCAGTTCAGGAACCCTGCCCAGTGAATGATTCAACCCACAGTTAAGATGAGTCTATTCACATCAGTTAACCTAACCAAGATAATCCCTCACAAACATCTCAGAGTTGACCTCAGTCTAGAGAGTGTCATGAAAGTATGTGGAGACCAGGTGATTCTAGATCTTGTCAAGCTGATGATTGACACTACCTTAGATAGAAACACAGACAGACAGATAGTATAGATACATACATAGATGATTGATACATAGATGCATAAATAATAGATATATAGATAGCTACAAAAAACAAAGGTAGATAGATAAATGATACATACATACTAGGTAGGTAGATAATAGATGATTGATAGAT
>NW_008347699.1:73788-79670 GCF_000622305.1 Nannospalax galili | reverse complement strand
AGATAGATAGATAGATAGATAGATAGATGATGATAGATAGATAGATGATAATGATAGATGATAGATAGATAGATAGACAGATTGATAGATTGATAGACACATGATAGATAGATAGATGATAAATAGGGACAGAAATTTGATGGGGGTTAAATAGGGGATTCAAAAATTGGAGAAAATCTAAATATGATAATAATGATAAAATTTACAGATTATTTATTTAAATGCAATGCTAAAAGACCTTGGTCCGTGACCAGGGAGATGGCTCAGTCAATAAAATTGTTTTTGCAAAAGACTTGAGAACTGAGTTCAGATCCCCAGCACCCAGAACAAAAGTTGGGTATGGCAGTGTATACCCCTAAACTCAACGTTGCAGTGGCAGGGTCAGATAGATTCTTGGAGCTCACTGGCTGGCCAGAATATTTGTACTGGTTGCCCCACAATCAGTGAGACTCTGTCCCAACCAATAAAGGGCAAGTGAGGTGGACACATGATGTGAACTTCTGGGCCTCTATATATATACACACATGCATACACACACATGAATACTCACAAAACACACATATATCACATACATACACACTGTCACCACGGCTCCCACCACCACCAGCACCATCACCATCACTCCCACCACACAAAAATAAGGTCTTTCTCAAAATCACCCAGATATTGGCTATGGATCAATTAATGGTGATAAATCTAACAATTTGTTTCTTTTCTTCTTGTCCAATTTTGGCAGAAAACAGTAGAACCCTATGGAGGAAGAGTTTCAGACTAAAGACTATAGATAACAATGGGGGTGATTTTGCTCCCAAACATTTAACAAAGTGTGGGGACATTTTTTGGCATTATAATTCAAAACAACGTATGAATTATCCTAGAATCCAAAGGGTTCTGTTCAGAGATGTTGCCCAGTATTCTAAAATAAACAAGACTACATTCTCACATGTAGAATCGAGCATAGTGAGGCATCCATGCCTGCATTAAGATGACATTTTGTATGTACAATTCACCCCCATCAGTTCTCATCCATTCACAGAGTGGTAGGAAATACTAAATCAGTACTCGGAATAAGGGATCGTGGGGAATTTGGGGCATAGGAGTAAGGGTTCAAAACACTAAGAACTAGTTAGGAAATAAATCCTTTTAGAAGGGCTTACTTAGAGAAAGAAACCATGACAGGAGGTCCTAGAACATTTCCCAGGTTCCTAGTCAGATGGGCATCTTTGGATGCCCTTAAATGGGAATTCATTTTTAATACAGGAGGACAGAACAAAGCTCCCAGAGTATAACAGCCCAACGCCCTGTAATGCACATTTCCCTTTCAGAACCTAAGTTATACCATGTAGATACACATAAACTTAAGAGTCAAAAATCTTCTCTGACTTCCCTTTTTCTTAATCTCCAAACATCTATCCAACCCAGATAATGACAGACCAAAGAAAGAATGCCATTCTAAGCTAACTTATTAACTCAACGAATCTACTGGTGTTACCTAAGAAGCATGGGAGTCTGAGAGGTAGCTACATCACTGAAAATCCCACCCCATAGAGGGAGATGACATAGAAATTACATCCACGAAGCTCCCTATACAACTTTCAGGGAGTTTAGCTGGTCAAAGACCTCCCTCTCCTCAGCTACTGTGACAGCTTTCATAGTCTTTGTGAATCTTGTAAGTTTCAGGAGGTCTTTGAGACTGGAGTTTTGTTTACTTTCTGAGCCTTGCAAGACTTCCTTGTAGGAGGAAATGTTTCAATACAGAGGAAATAGCTATACGAGTACCTTAAACATTTGTTAACTAAAAACTTTAATTATTCGGCAAAATTCTAAGCATATATTATGTACATGATGTTTTGAAATTTGTATGCATCATGAAATGGTTAAATCTAATTGAATAATGCATTATTTCACATAGTGAGGTAACAGCACTATCGTACAAAATTTGCATAAATAGCACATCATTATCATCATCCTACTGTTTCCCTTCAATAATGTATCTCTCTTTTGAATGTAATCACCGTCATACAGAACTGATCCTGTAGATTAAAGCTTTGATTATGTTAATCAAAATTCGCATGCAAATCGGGTTGTAATAAAATTATACCTAGCATCTGGTAGAGTTTGGATCTTGAATGTTCGTCCGAGTTCTATGTTTTAAATGCTTGGTCCTCACTGTGTGATAAATGGAAGGCCGTAGATCCTTTGGCATGTGGTGGGGTCTTGAAGTCATTGGGTGATGATAATGGGGGAACTAATGAACTAAGGGGACAGTATAACTTTTTCTCTGTGGTGGGTGAGTAAGTGGTAACAAATGTATTTGACAAGAACCTTATATATTCCAAATAACCAGTATGCTTGTTGACGTGGGTAGATTAACTTTTAGGCGTTCGGAAGCTTCTACTTATAACAAATTACACAGGCCATGGTGAGCTCAGTCCCAGGTTGAGATAAGAGCAGGCAGACCACCGTGAAAAGCAGACTCTGAGCACCTTGGGAAATACTCCCTGTTGCAGTGGGCTTTGTGCAAGTTCGTGCTATCCTGTCTTGTTTCATACAATAACCACGTTTGTACTGACATCAGCATATTACTGGAAAGTAACTCTACCCTTGCCCCATACCTCTGCTGCTTTGTAAAACACTGGCTGCTTACATTTCTTTTGATAACCTAAAGGGCAGGTATATGCCTGTGCTGGAAGACTGAACTCCACCAAAATGCTTGCTGCCAAGGGAGGATGCAAAAAAGTCTACGAAAATATACATATATATATACATATATATTCATATACATATACATATATACGTATACATATACATATACATATACATATATATCCATGGTTAGGGCCTCAGTTTCTCTGGAGCAACTTTTTCCCAGCCTGGGGCTTACAAATAATAAAGGGAAACTTTGCCAGCATCCTGCACAAGATTTAAATCTTCTCCAAGCGACGGGTCAGTCCGTGGTGAAATTATGATAACGGTACCAAAAGGAGACTGGGGAGCCTGGACTCTTCTCACCTCTTTAATTCTTAGCTATGGGGTGAGCTGTTCTGCTACATGACCCGTACCTAACAAGTTCAAAAACATCAAGGCCACTCAATCATAAAGTAAAACTTCCAGCACTGGGAGCATAAATATAGTATTTGTCTTTATAAGTTGATTGTGCCAGGTATTTGTTACAGTAACAGAAAGCTAAATGGCATGGTACCCACCACGTTTCCTCATATTACCTATTTAATAGCTATTTTTCAAAACAGTTGGCATGAATTTCAGCCCAAATTTGGGTATGATATAAATGCAGCTGTAGCTTTTAATCAGGGCATTCAAGTTCACCTATAATGGAGGAACTGAAGTCTCAGCTAATTTATCTATTAATCAACCAACCCACACATTTTCTGCCACCAGAACGTATTTAAGGGGCTTTCTAGGCATTTAGGGATACTTTCTGGTCTTGAAGTCCCCTCTCTCTCTGTTCACCAGCAAGTGGAGTTTCACATGGAAAAATACATAAGCTTTGGTTTCTTTAGTCTTAAAATTCCCTTTTGCTGTTGTGTTCAGGATGTGGGAGGCAAGAAAAGGCCTATTTGTCTCCATTCCCCTAACAGTCTAACCCCTATACATCCATTTCACTTCCTGTTATGGCTTAAATGTAACATGTAGCTCATAGGCTCATGTGTTGGAAAACTTGATGGCCAGATGGTGGTGGTGTTTAGGGAGGTTGTAGAAACTTTCAGATGTGAGCCTAGCTGACAGACATACCCTCGTAGAGTCAAACTTAAGGGGCCACACCTCAGCCTTCCTTCCTTACTGTCCTTGTGATGAAATTCACCACCCAGTGTCTCTTATGACAGCCATGAACCTCTCTGACCATCCTGTTCTCTCTGCCAAGATGAACTCTATCCCTATCGTACCATGAGCCAAAATCTCTCATGTATTAAGTTAGTTGGTCTAAATTATTTATCAGAGTGATGAGAAAAGTCGCTAATTAAACCCCCTGGATCTTCCTCCAGAATAAAAGGACTAAATCCTTTTGCTGACATGGAATATTCTCTGACGATTCTATTCCCTGCCACACAGTGTTTTGATCGCTGAGAAAATTTAATGTGCTAGAGACCTGAAGCATGCCTTTATTCTACAAATGAAAGATCCTCACTATAGAGATACCTGCTTAAATATCTTGATGTGCTCATTCGCTTAAAGCCAATGCATCTATCTGAAAAATGGGTATAAGAAACAAATAGTTCCTTGGTGCTCGACATGAGGTTCAGTGGTTGAAAGTATGTACAGCTCTTGAACAAGACATGGGTATAGGGGACCAACGAGTAGGGTCACTGTGGTCTGTAACTCTAATTCCAAGGGACATGCCACCCTCTTTGACCTCTGTGTACACTGCACTCATGTGCACATACCCCAAACACACATGTATACATAAATGAAAAAACTTAAAAATAAAAGAAGTAACCATTTTATGTCTTCATAATACAGCCTTTGTGCTGCACTCATGTGCACATACCCCAAACACACATGTATACATAAATGAAAAAAACTTAAAAATAAAAGAAGTAACAATTTTATGTCTTCATAATACAGCCTTGGTGCAAAAATACACCATCCAAAAATGATTTTTTTAGCTCTCTGCTTAAAAGCTTTTTTTTCTTTTTTTCTTTTTTTTGTCTTATCCAAGCACCTCCATGATGTTACTGTCTCCTGGAATCATGACTGTATTTGGGGAACTATTCCCATTTACTCTAAAGCACTCATTCTTGCTGAGGCCCAGGATCAGAAAAAAATATCCATTCTGAAACCCAAAAATAGTTTTTCTTACCTTTTTCACACACACACACACACACACACACACACACACAGAACCATAAATACACACATACACATATACAAACACACACACACACACACACACACACACACACACACACACAGAACCATAAATACTTATCTTGAGGCTAAAATTTTCTTTGCAGGATAAAAGCTGAAAGTTTGCCAAGTATTTCTGTGGATTTCTCTGCTGCTTTCAAAAAATGCTCCCAGGAATTCAGACAAATTCATGTATTATCTCTCTTTTGTCTCTGAATAGCTCTGTTTTTAGAGCCTGGCTGTAAGGGTTTTTTGGTGGGGTTTTTTTTGTGGGTTTTTTTTTTTTTTTTTTTGGTGACCTCTATTTATTTGGTGATGATACAGCTTGAGCTATCCAATAAGTTAAAATCATTATAATAAGGATTATAGACTTCATTCATCAGGTTATCAATACTATAAAAAATTATCTTAGGCAAGTTGAATTTATGAAAACAAAGTGGTTTAGCTAGGCCTCATGATGTGGTCCCAAAGTTAAGAGACTGATGGAGAAGGATCTCAAGTTCTAAACCGCCACGTCTACAAAACAAGGTCAGAGCCAAACTTAGTCAAAGAGTGAAACCTTGAATCACAGTCAAAAAGCAAAAAGAGGTTCAGAGATGGCTCTGTGAATAAAGGGCTTCCAAAACGAGAATGAGAACTAAGATCAGATGCCCATCCCCCAAGTAAAAGGCTAGGTGTGGTCCTGAGTATGTGTAGCTCCGTACCAGGCAGGTGGAGACAGGATGATCCTGAGAGTTTATTGGCCAGCCAACTTAGATAGCATGCCAAGCTCTAGGTTCAGCTAAGTGACCCTGTTTCACAAAATCAGGTAGAGGGACTGGAGAGACGACTCAGCCATTAAGACTGCATGTTACTTTTGCAGAGCACCCAAGCTCTGTTCCCAACACCCAAGTGGCTCACAACCATCTGTAACTCCAGCTCCAGGAGATCTGACATCCAGTTGTAGCCTCTGTCATCAATTACAATATGTACATATATACCCCCACAGAGACAAACACATTAGAACATAGTTAAGT
>NW_008347699.1:67738-72987 GCF_000622305.1 Nannospalax galili | reverse complement strand
AGAGAGAGAGAGAGAGAGAGACAGAGACAGAGACAGAGACAGAGAGAGATTAAAAGTTTCATTAACATAGCCCAATTTCAAACCTACCAAAGTGCTAAATAACTAGTTTCTGTGTTTCAGACACAATTTCTATTTGGGGAAAGACGACCTCGTTGAATTGAGGCCAAGAGTGATCAAGGGGATAAACTGGCAAGCGGCCCAGGCTCCTACAGCTAAAAACAGTCCCTGAGATCCACAACCGAATTTGGATGAAAATATAAAAATGAGGGGAAGGGGTGTTTTAACGGATATAGACAGAAGATTTTCCTCATCATTACTCCCGAAAATACATACAATTAACTAAGGGCATAGCGTTTGCATTGTAATAACACAGAGTTGATTTTAAAAGCAACAGAGATACTTTGTCACTGTAAATAAGGACATCTTGGAGCTGGGCGGATAGCGCAGTAGGTAAAGTGATTGCTGTACACGTGATGGGACCTGACTTCAGATGTACATTTTCCTAATAAAAGCTACCTCATGCGGGAACAGTTTTTTTCACTGAGTGGCTTAGTTGATTGTGAGGCCAAATCTCATGAATTGAGAGAAGAACTACATGAGAGATCACTTCTTTTCACCCTGCAAAACAGAACAAGTTTGTGGCCCATGAAACCATATTCCAGAGCAAAATGAGCTCTGAAATTTTGAGCTCTTTTTTTACTTCATTTTCATGATAGTTATGCAAAAGCATACCAATGTCTCCTAGCTTTTTAACTATTTTCAGAACTGGACCTTCCCTATCCTACTATTACACTAACTTAATTACATGAATTCAGTGGAGCATTTTTCAAAGTTGTACACACAACACCTTAATCTTTCATTAATAAATAAAACATTAGTATCCCTGCCAAAGGAAACTGTAGGCCCCATAGTGGGTCTTACCAATTTTCCTTATCGCATGATTAGCCATAGCCGATCACCAAACTAAATTCTGTCTTCATAGATTTGTCTTTCCTGGGTATTCAAAGCAGATGGAATCATACAGTATAATACACACAGACAGAAAGGAGGAAAGTCTCACACTATTTTATACAGCGATGTACATCTACAATGTGCAAGAAAATATTTACATTGCCAAGTGGACAAACAAATAAAATTAAGAAGAAGGCAAGAAGTGATACGCAGTGGATGGAAACCCAATATATTGATGACCATGTCGCTGAGTATCAAAGGAGGCCCAAGCTGGGTTTTCTTGCCACATGACGCACACAGTGACAGTTAAAAATCTGTCAAGAGGTTTTTATACTTTCCTTGTGAAACACACTTGATCCTCTTTGTCAATTCAAGCAAGAGGAACAGCAATTCCGAGCAAATTGGGCTATGATAAAACATTCAGCTAAGTCTTTTCAATGGGGCAATGACTTGATTGCAATTGTTTCCAAAAAGACCTAGGTATTCACATCTGAGAAGTGGGTTCCCAAACTCCTGGAAAGACGTTAAGGCTGTGTATACTCACTCCTTCTCCATCTACTCCTCCTCCCCCATATCCTACCCCATATCCATCTCGTCTGCCTCCTCCTGCTTTCCTCCTCCTCCAACTCCTCTCCCTCTAACCCCTCACTCTTCCCCCTCAACCTCACAATCTCACACGCCAGCTCCTCCTCCTGTTCTTCCTCCTCCTTGACTTCCCTTCCTTCTCATGTAATTTACTAATGGAGAATAGTATATACGTTCAGTGGTTTTAGATACTTGTAATTTGTTTATATAACACTTTATTTTCACAAATATCCCTTTACCTTTTGTGAGGTCCTTTTCTATGAGCCAGCTGTTATAGTGACCACAACACACAAAGAAATGCCACATAGTCATGCTTTAATTAAGAGTTCTTTTAAAAATTAGGCAGTTGTCGAGAGGGGGCTAATGCCCAAAGAACTCTCTACCCAGAGGAGAAGCACAGATGGGTTTATAAAGCAAAAACCTCTATTACATTATGTCAGGGGCAAAGCCAATAACTATAATCACATTGGATCACAATAGTTACATCACACCAGGGGCAGGCCCGTTAATAAAGACGTGTTCAGTTTACAAAAAGGTTCTATGATTTCGTAGGAAAGAACTAGTTTTTCAGAAAAGCTAAAGCAACAGACTCCCTGAAACTACAGGTAAGGCTGGGAAGGATTGTTCTGCCTGACTAGTTGTAACTCTCACAGTACTGTAGAGACAACGTACTGCGTGCATGAGATGTTTCCACCCAGCTCGGTGTGGCTAGCATGAGCAGTTTAGGTTGCTGACCAGAAAGGCTGTGAGCAAAAGTCACCCAGAGTAAAACGGAGTCAGTTTTGAAATTTCACTGGCAAACCTGTGCTTTGCCTCTTTGCCTTCGAATGGCTCTCAGTGTTCTAATGGCTACTTCCCAACAAAGTTGTGATATGACCTAAACCACAAAGTGTCCCTTCCCTTGTCATTTGGGAATTCAATAGTGGGCATACAAAAATCTATAAAAACAAATTCTGTATGTATGCACGCTTACTTGCCAGAAGGAGAAATTTAGATCAAGGATGTACTACACAGAGAGGGGTGGTCTTAAGACTTTTTACCTAGTGCGTTAGTCAACTGCTGTTACTGTGGCTATATAATCAGACCAAACAATTTACACGAGGAAAGATGAATTTGGGCTCCTGGTTTAAGAGGTTTCCGTCTTTGCCTGTTGGATCCCAGTTGCTTTTAGTTCAGGGGCAAGGTACAATATTATGCTGTCAGCAAAGGCCAGGGGCTGTGTCTTAACCTCATGGAAATTAGGAAAAAGGGAGAAGGAAAGGCCAGAGGAAGATGAACAAGGTCAGGCAGGAAGAGGAGGAAAGAAAAGAAAAATAATCTGGTCCCAATCTCTACTTCAAAGTCACACACACACACACACACACACACACACACACAACCAAGGACTTATCTGACAAACAATTACACTACATCCTAATAGCACCACGAGCTGGGGAGAAAATATTCAACATATGAGGTATGTGGAGACTTTACGATTCAAATCATAACAAAAGCCCATGAATTTACCGGCACTGCGGTTTGTGTTAATACATTGTTTATCATTTGCTCAATGATGAAATTTCCAAAAAAGTGCTTCTCAGAACATCCTGATCTTTTTAAAAAAATGCACTGCGTTATATACATTTCTCTTCCTGTGATAAAATAACATGATCAAGGCAACTTATAGAAGAAGAGTTTATTTGGCTTGCCATTCCAGAGGGATAAGAGTCCATCATCGATGGGAGGCCTAGACACAGAAGGCAGCAGTCAAAGGAAGGTGAGTTCTCACATGTTCAGACAGGCACAGGAAGCAGAGAGCAAAACTGTAAATCTGGCAGGACTGAATAATTCTCAAAGCCCACCCTCAGTGATGTATTTCCTCCAGCACCGCCACATCTCCTCAAGTTTCTGTGACTGAGCACCCCTAACATCTCAGTAACTGGTGACCAAGTGTTCAGATACTAAGGGAGTCATTCTCAATCAAACCAACACTTTCAAATAGTGTATTTATGGGATAGTTCAGTAGTAGATCATGTGGTGACCATGCATATGTCCCCAGGTTCAATTCCCAAAACAAATAAAACCAATGACAAGAGAACAACGGTTTGAGGTTAAGGCTGGGAGAGATGGCTAAGCAGTTACGAGCACTTGCTGCTCTTGCAGAGGACCCAGGTTCAGTTCTCAGAACCCACAGGACAGCTGATATATGAATGTGAGTTCCAGCATTTCTGATGTCTTCTTCCAGTCTCCATTGATGGCAGGTATACATGTCATGCACATCCTTACATGCTGGTACACAAACGTACACATACTATATAAACTCAATGACTAAATTGGCGTAATGGCCAATAGCATCCAAGGAGGTAATTAACAAAATTTTCAGATAGAGGAAAGAGTAGACTGGCAATTTGGAGCTGAATCACTGGCAAATAAATCCATTCTGGATTCACCTATTCTCAGCCAGCTGCACATCAGGAGCTCTCTGGCTGCCCCAAGTAGCGTGGACACACAGGTAGGATGCACCACCCCCTTGCTTTTATCCTAAACCCTGACTCATGCCTTTCACCACTGCTGCCCCACATTTTCCTGTCCCTGCTTCATTCCTTTGGAATCCCTTCTACTCCAGCTGGCTGCACAAGGAATTCCCCATTTGCCCCAGGGAGACCCTGGAGACCCAGGTCTGCATCCTTTACCCCATGCCACCATCATAACTTACACTGCCATAGCTTATTAGTGATCCCCACCTCCTCCTGACCCCTTCCTTCTATTTGGGTTTCACCTGTCCCAAGTGAGCTCCATACTAGGTACTCTCCAGTAGTCCACATGACCTGGAGACCTCGATAATTTGACCTGACCCACTAGCCACCACCCCAAAGCCTGGAGATCAACTTTTTGCCAATACCAGAAATACATGAATGACTTGTTGTTAACCACTGTGGGCATGCCCAAAAAACTTCACCCTGCCAGAGAGCAATATCCACAGCATATCTGTCCCCACACATGAACTACCTCACCCACCATATGGCCCAGACTACAGAGACTATGAGGGGTCCTCAGATCTCCAGCTCATTTAGGGACCTCCAACCTGGCCTCAACCCTATAACTCTCCCCCTGAAATCAGTGTGACATCCTCCTCTTGGCCACCATGGAGAACTTCTCAGTCCCACTGTGATCCCAACAGCTCCTACCAAAGGACCACCTTTCACCCTATTCTGTAAGCCTTCCACAGACTGCTGAATCAGGGCAGTGAGAACCTACTAAGTCCATAGAAGGTTTCCTCTTGCACTCAGAAATTCACATATCCCCAGCTGTGAGGGGAATACCTCATCTGTATGTCAGAATGACCACAAGATTGAACACTAAGCACCATTCAGCTGGTCCACATCCTGACACCTTGAGGTGAAAGCAAACAAATATTCAAACACCTGCTCAACAAAGGTGAAACCAGACATCCATACCAGCGAACGCCACGAACAGCCTAACTCCAGGTGACTGGGTCCAATCTCAAAAGCATAAACAATGTGAATAACCAAAACAGTACATCTCTGGCAATCAATAAATCCACTTCTCTGTCCCTTGAGAAGAGCAACTTGCTTGTGACAGAAAACATTGATTTCAAAATACAGATGATTAAATATTTGATGCGCTCATACGCAAATTTGTAAATTCTAGAATTGTGACTGTGGAAACACTAACAAACAGCTTGATGAAATAAAGAACTCAATCTGAGATAT
>NW_008347699.1:65388-67066 GCF_000622305.1 Nannospalax galili | reverse complement strand
ATTTCACACATTCCTAAAGTTCCCAGATACCAAATCAGGCTATAAGATGCAACAAAACTGTCAGCCACTATATTAGTCAGGGTTCTCCAAAGAAACAGAACCCGTAGAATGAATATATGTGTAGGGAGATTTATCAGCTTAGCTCACAGGATAGAGTCCGAGTAGTCCAATGATGGCCGCACCACACTGGAGAGGCTGAAAATCCGTAGTCACTCAGTCCACGAGGCTGGATGTCTCAGTAGTCCCAATCTGGCGCTGAAGGTCTGATAAATTCCAAAAGATCAGCTGGTCTTCAGTCTACATCAGCAAGATGAACTCACCAGCGAGACAGAAGGCAAGCAGCAAAAAGCCAGGTGTCCTCCTCTGCCTTGGCCTTTTATACCGGCTGCCATAGGAAGGTGACACCCACATTTAGAGTGTGTCTTCCAGCTTCAGATGCTCCAATCAAGAAGATCTCTCTCATTTCAGTTACTCCCAGATCCCATTAAGTTGACACCCAGGATTAACCATCACAGTCCCAATAGAAGGACAAAGGAAATTTTTCCAGGATAAAAACAGACAAGGAATTTATAACCACTAAGCCAGCTCAACAGAGGCTGCCTGAAGGAATACTTCCCTCTGAAGAGATTACATACTCCCAACAGAGAGGATAAGGAATAAATAAACAATTCCAGAACAGTCCAATTAACACAGGTGCCCAAGTTCTCAATAAAACACTCTCAAACAGAATGCAAGAATACATCAGAAAGATTATCTACCATGATGAAGTTGTCTTAATTCTAGGGATGTAGGGATAGTTCAACAAACTTAAATCAATTATTCTAGTCTACCACATAAACAGACTCAAGGAAAGAAACCACATGATTATCTTATTAGACGCAAAGAGTGTCCTTGACAAAATTCGACATGCCTTCATGATAAAAATCATGGAGCCTCTAGTGATATGTGGCTCATCCCTCAGATGAATAAAATCAATATGCACCAAGCCCAAGGGCTAAAGCATGTTAAAATGAGAAAAACTCAAACTCAAACATGTCCACTAAGATCACGAACGAGACAAGAATGGCCACACTCTGCATTCCTGTTCAATACTGTGCTTGAAATTTTCACTAGAGCAACAAGACAATGAATGAGAAAAGGTAGATACGCATTGTAAATGATGTTGGAGCATCACATTTCCAGATGATATGACACTATTCATAAAAGACCTTAAGGCCTCCATCAGGATGTTCCTAGACTGATAGAGACTTTCCACAAAGGCACGGAATACAAAACTAACACACAAAGTCAGAGACAGACTTCTTGTACACAAACAACAAATACACTGAGAAAGAAACCACGGAAACTATTTCATTCACAGTTGTATCAAAAAACACAAAACATCTTGGAATAAATTTAATCAAGGAAGTAAAGGACCTGCATAATAAAAATTTCAGATAGGGGGGAATGGATGGGGGTGCTGACAGCACAGTGGACAGTGGCAGGGATAGCAGAGTATGGAGGCTCTAGTGGGAGAGGAAGGCTGTCTACCTGACGAGTTTGTATTCATGCTCAGATGCCGAGGAGCTCAGAAGGTGGGAGACTGTGACCAGTGATAGTCATGCATATAGAGATTAGAAATGCATGTGAAAACGTCTCAATGTCAATTGCTTTGAAATGAATTCTTCTGTATGAAACT
>NW_008347699.1:53211-65203 GCF_000622305.1 Nannospalax galili | reverse complement strand
AAATAAATTTCAAGACATTGAAGAAACAAAGAAGATACCAGAAGATGGAAATATCACATACTCACAGATCAGTAGGATTAAAATAGTGAAAACGACCATAGTATAAGAAACAATCTACAAGTTGCTCATGAAAATTCCCACATAATTCTTCTCAGAAATTGAAAAAAGAAACTCAAATTGCATAAGGAAAAATAAGAAACCCAGAATAGCCAAAACATTTCTGAACTATAAAGGAAGAGCTCAAGATAGTACCTTCCCTAATCTCAAATTATGCTACAGCACTACAGTAACAAAAACAGTGTGTGCTCTACTTCGTTTCTTCATTGCTGTGACAAAACACTCTGACCAATATCACTTTGGGGAGGAAAGCATTTATTTATCTTATGTCTCCCAGGTCACAGTTCATCAGGGACCCCAAGGTAGGAACTCAGGGCCGGAACCTGTAGGCAGGAGCTGGAGCGCAGGCCATGGAAAAATACTGCTTACTGGCTTTGCTCCCTTGGCCTGTGCTCAACCTGCTTTCTTATGCAACACAGGCCTACCTGCCTGGGGTGGCACCACCCACAGTGGGCTGGGCCCTCCCTCATCACTCAACTATCAAGAAGATGCCCCACAGACATGGCCACAGGCCAGTCCTATGGAGGCAATTCCCCAACTGAGGCTCCCTCAACCCAGATGTCAAGTTGACACTAAAGGTATCCAGCACACTGTGGCACTGGCATAAAAGCAGACACACTGGTCAATGGAAAATAAGTGAAAATACAGATTTAGATTCACACATTTAGAACCACCTGATTGCCAATAGTGGGGTCAAAGATACACACTACAGAAAAGACAACAACGGTGCAGGTCATACTGGATAGCTACATGTAGAGGAACGCAACTTGATCCCTCTCTCTCACCATGCACAAAACTCAATTCCAAGGAGATTAAGCACCTCGACATAAGACCTGATACATTGAATCAGAAAGAGAAGAAAGTAGGGTATATACTGTGCACTTAGGCAGAGTCCCATAGTGCAGGCATTAAGCACAACAATTGACAAATGGGACCTCATGAGACTAACAGTGTTTGTGCAGCAAATGACACCATCATTTAAGTGAAGACACACTGACGGAATAGGAAATGTCTTCACCAGCTATACCTCTGATGCAGAGAATATAGAAAGAACTCAAATATTTAGGAACTGGAAAGGAATTTCTAAAACTGAGATGCAAATGGATGAAGTACTCACGAGCCTTAGTTATTAGGGAAACGCAAATTAAAACCACTTTGAGAGTTCATCTTAACTCAGTCAGAATGTCTAAGATCCAAAAAACAATGACAAATCATGGCAAAGATGTGGGGAAAATGGAAATCTTACTGCTGGTGGGAGTGCAAACGACTGCAGTCTCCATGGAAATCACTGTGGAGATTCTACAGAAAGCTAAACATAGATGGACCACATGACCCTCCTTATAACTGTCTTAGGTATATGCCAAAAGGACTCTGTATTCTACTAGAGAGGCATCTATCATTCATGTGCATTGCTGCTCTATTTACAATAGCCAGGAAATAGAAACAACCTAGATGACCATCAACTGATGAGTGGATAATTAGAGTACATTTACGCAATGGAATAATATACAGCGGCTAACAAAAGTGAAGTTACAGAAGTCTCAGGTAAATGTAGGAAACTGGAAGCAATCATCCTGAGTGAGGCAACCCAGCGCCCGGGCCACAAATGTCACATGTTCTTCCTCACACGTGAATGCCAGCTTTGAATACTTAGATATACATGCTTCAATTGGAAAACCCGTAGTACTCAGGAAACTAGTAAGGGACCATGGGGGGCTGTCTTCATTGAGGGGGAGACGGCAGAATACTGGAATTGAAAGAGGTAAAAGGGTAGAGAATGAGAGGACAGAGTAAAGGGAGGGATAAATGACACGAAAGGCCTTTAGAGAACACCATATGGAAACCTACCAGTATATGAGCACTTTGAAACATATATATGTAATAAAATATTAATATCTATTAGTATTAAATATATATATTAAATTTACACATGTATGTTGGGTAAGCATGTCCACGGAGACAGTCACTCTTCCCACCCAATCAGTCAGCTTCAGTTGCATGATGGGGAGGGTCTAAGGACAGACGCTGAGGAAGCCAGGAAGTAGCAAGTAGTCACCATTTTGGCGCCTTGGTGCGGAACTCAAAGATTTAGTGGAGATGTAAGGGACAGGGCCCACGGGCACTCCTGCCTTTTTAAGTAACCCTTTCCTAGACGTCATAACCTGTACAAAAACCCAAACAGAATGCATCGTGTTGGTTTTATCAGTTCGCATCTTCATTAGGACCGTGGGGCCCCGAGATCAGAGACTGGGTGCAGGTCTCTCGGGGGAGAATTTGGGGTGAATATATATGGTATTAGAAAAGATTTTTTAAAAGCAGCTATCAGTATAATAGGGGAACACTGCCCCTAGTGCTCACCACAGACTAACAAATAGAAAAGCCCAGTGCGAGGAATGGAAAGCATCCTTATTTTGAAAGAGTGGACTAGGTTCCCCACAGACGTTCAAACAATAGTGGGCTTTGCCCTTACTCAGGATTATTCGCCAGAACTTGATGGTAAGATTTATTGCTGGAGAGGCTGCATACATAAGTTGTAGACAAATAAGGAGAAATCAAAGTGTTACTGACCTCAAAGCTTCAGCTCTCCTGGCTAGCCTTCATAGTTCTGGGAGGTGCTATGCATGCTACCTGAAAAGAAAAGTAATCTTCAGTCTTGCCCAGCTGGGATTCCTGGAGCTACAACATCTGTCGTGGTAAGATTCACCCACTGGAGCAATAGTGGTATGAATGTTATGGAAATAAACAACCACTTTCTGATTGGAATAGAGGTCCACTTCACAAGACGGTCATAGGGGCTACATATGTGTACTACTAAAATGACTGCTAAACCTTATTGTTATACCCATAGATTAATACATCTTTCAACTCTCAGCAAGAAGCTTCCCCAAGCAGCAGACAGTGATTAACAGAGAGACACAGACCTGATCAACATGTAAAGAATAAGAAACTACATACTGCTTTTCCCTAAAAAACATACCTATATCAAATCTTTTCTTCCCAGGGTTCAAGGATCATTGCAGAAAAGAGGCAAAGTGATTGTAAGAGCAGCAGATGATGGACAAACACAAGGAAACAGTTTCTCAGACATCTGGAAAGTTCCTCATGAACTCACAGCAATGGTGACCGTATGCACAAGTACCTCATGACCTCAAGCCAGAGAAAAGCCCCATCATAGATGTTGGGGATTGCATAAGAAACCTCAGTACTCATGGAGGGCCTATTGGCAGCTGTTAGATGCTGGGAATGGGAGACTCTGTTTTCCTTAAGGGTGTGACAAGTGGGTACATGGCTAGAGTAGATGAACACACACTAAAGGTTATTTGGGTTCAGAAATATGACTTGACATGCCATATATATAATATCTATATTATATATGTGTATATGTAAGAGTTAATGAAATATGGCAGAGGATATTAAGAGATGATGCAGGTGGGGAGGGATGTAGATATTACCAAAACATATTGTATGAAACTAGCAAAAATTCAATTAACAATAAGGAACCAAAAAATGAAAGAAAAAAATCTTTCACAAACTGTGAACAAGAATAAATTCTAAATGTATAAATGATTTAAGTGCAAACACTAGAGTCATAAATGACCTACAAATTAGGGCAAGGGGATTTATTATCACAGACTGGAAATATCTGAACAATAATGATTATAATAAAACAAGAGAAGGAAATTAAAGGAGAACTAATTAGAAAAGAAGAGGTCAAATTATCTCTATTTCCAATGATATGATAATATGCATAAAAGATCCCAAAAGTTCCACTAGAAAACTTTAAGAAATAATTAATACTTTCAGTAAAGTGGAGTTTATAAAATTAACTTACAACAATCGGTAGCATTTCTATATACCAAAAACAATCAGAAAAAGCATTCAAGAAAACCCTCCCATTCACAATAACTTTAAAAAGATTAAATACTCAGGAATATACCTGACCAAAGGACTCCATGTTCATTGCTGACCTTTTCACAATAGCTAAGAGATGGAGGCAACCTAATTGCCCCTCAACTGCTGAGGGATTAACAAAAATGTGGCACATTTCCAGTACATACTTCTATTAGGCAAAGCATTCAAGAAAACCCTCCCATTCACAATAACTTTAAAAAGATTAAATATTCAGGAATATACCTGACCAAAGGACTCATCCTATAGTAGAGACACTTCTACAACCATGTTCATTGCTGACCTTTTCACAATAGCTAAGAGATGGAAGCAACCTAATTGCCCCTCAACTGCTGAGGAATTAACAAAAATGTGGCACATTTCCAGTACATAGTTCTATTAGGCAGTAAAGAAAGATGAAATAATGAAATTTGTAGGTAAATGGATGGATCTAGAAACTGTTATACTAAGTGAAGTAACACAGACTCAGAAAAACAAAAAGACATGTGTCTTTTTCCCTCTTATCTGGATCCTAGCACCAAGTCCTTATAAATTAGTGCATATCCTGATGTAACTACAGGGACAAAGAATACGGAAGGGAAACAGGGAGGTAAAGGGAAAGACGGAACCCAAAAGAGAAAAATAGTAGGATAAAGGTGTTACTAAGAGAGAAATACGTAAAAATTGGGTAGTTAACGGGGACATGGTCAAGGAGGGCTATATAAAGAACTATGGGAATAGAGGGGACATTTTTTTCTAGATACACAATAAAGAAAAGAAAGGCTTTTTTTAAGCACAGAAGAAACTCTACGGGAATGAAGGAAAGTCCTTCCAGAAACAATACGGTTGTTAAATTAAAATCCCAGTGTCAGGGCTGACATGCCTCCTATGAAGTGTTGGCCTGAGGGACCCTGGAGGTCCCCAAAATAACAAAGACCATTGTGAACAATGTTGTTTGTGAACCAGAAGTGGACAGAGGAACCCTATTACTGAATGCACTGCTTGATGTGCGTGTGGGAGAGGGAGAAATCAAGCTTGGGCTAAGCTGGAAACTCCCTGCCACTGGATGGGTGGCTTTCACGGAGTCACTGCGCAACACACAGATGACTGGGGCAGAATTGTTCCCTGTAATGCTGCTCAATGACTGAGCCCACGTGGTGCACCATCTATATACCAAACAAGATGTTCCTGCTAGTGCAATAGTTGAGCATCTACTGTATGTACAACCAGCAAGTTTTTGATTTGATAAAATGCCTGCTCCTATGGGTGGAATATGCATTTGGTACTGTGGACCCAACCAATCCCCTGTCTGGGGAGAATACAGGCCCCAGTGGGAAGTCACTGGGGTTATTTTGTTAGATGGATGTGATACACCTGCTAAAGTGTCAACCAACCATTTGTGTTTACACACATACATTAAGTTATTAGAGCAGCCACTGTTCAGATGCTCTTGCTTCTTGCTGTTTGTGTTTTTATAGTAGATGGAACTCCACTGAAATGGACCAACAGCCCATGGACAACTGATGATGCAGATAAGTGAAGGTTCAGTGCCTTGCCACAGAGGGAGGAAGATCATCTCACATCTACCAACCCCTCCAAGGCTCAGGGACTTTTGTGGAAGAGGTTGGTGGAAAGAATGTAAGAGTCAGAGGAAAGGGTTAACTGGAAGTGTTTTCTGACCACTATGCCGGCAAGCTATAGTCACACCTCCTTCCCACACTCATCAAGGAGTCAAGGCAGGAGTCAGTTACGCCTCGCACCCAAGTGCATGCTGGGGAGGGGATAAGGATATATAAGCCGAGAATGCCAGGAGGCATCTCTCTCTGCGTTTTCTGCAACTGACAGGACATCATAGGCTCTACATATTTAAGTGTGGACTTTCCGCAGCTGTAAATGATGGGGAATGCCTGCTGCTCTATAAATAAACCCCCACCCTATGCTTCGGTTGAAAAAAAATCTAATATGTTATTCAGCAGGAAAAAAAGAAAAGAAAGCAAACTAATAAAAATTTTAAAATAAAAAGTTTACTTAGAATTAAAAAAGCAATCCCAATCACTAAAGGAAGAGGTGGAGGACGACACTAAGAGATGGAAAGACTTACCGTGATCATGGATCAGTAGAATTGTAGAATTAATATTGTGAAAATGATCATCTTACCAAAATCAATTTATAGATTCAAGGCAATGTCAATCAAAATACCCATGATATTCTTCACAGAGAATGGAAGAAATCATCCTAAAATTCAAATAGAATCACAGAAGACTCTGGAAAACCAAAGAACTCTTGGACAAAATGAACAATGCTGGGTGATCAGCACACCAAAGCTCAGATTATATTACAGAGCTATAGTCATAAAAAGTGCATGGTACTGGCACAAAATAGACATGGAACAGAAGACAGAAACATGAGTACATGCAATTTAAGCCACATGATATTTGATAGGTTCCGAGAACACACAATGGAGGAAAGACAGCATCTTAAACAATTGGTGCTGGCAAAACTGGATCTCTACCTGAAGAAGAATAAAATTTAACCCTTACCTTTTATTCTGCACAAAGGTCAACTCCAAATTGATAAAGACCTCAATATAAAACCTGAAACTGCTAGAATTAAAAATAGGTATCACCCTCCAAGATACAGGCTTAGGGAAAGATTTCCTAAATCAGACAGCAGCTGGTCAGGTATTAAGGCCAACAATCAATAAATAGGACCTCGTTAAACTACAAAGCTTCTGTACAGCTAAAGAAACAACCAAGGACGGGAAGTGGAAACGCACTGAGTGGGAGGAAACCCTTACCAGGTACACATCAAACAGAGGATTAATATCCAGAATATACATAGAACTCAAAAAAACAAAGAAACAAGAAAATGAATGACCCAATGAAAAGATGGGCTATAGACCCAAACAGAGAGTTCTAAAATGAAGAAATAAAAATAACTAAAACCCACCTTACAAAGCTCAACATCCCTAGTAATTAGAGAAATGCAGAGAAAAACCACTTTAAGATTCCATCTTACGCCAGTCAGACTGGCAAAGATCAAGAGAATGAAAGACTCCAAATGCTGGACGGATGTGGAGAAAGAGAAACAGTCATTTATTGCTGGTGGGAATGCAAACTCGTGCGACCACTATGGAAGGCAGTGTGGAGAACTCTTAAAAAACTAAAAGTGATCCTACAGTTACACCACTCCTTGGCGTACACCCAAACCACTCATCGTACCGTAGAGACACCTGTACATCCATGTTTGCTGCTGCTCTCTTCATATAGCTAAAAATTGAAGCAACCTAAATGTCCCTCAGCTAACAAATGGATAATGAAAATCTGGGACATTTACAGCAACGTTTACCACAGCAGTAATGAAAATGAAATCTGCAGGTAAATGGATGGAACTAGAGAGTGGTATACTAAGTAACACAAATGCAGATAAGCAAGTGACATATGTTGTCCCCCATTGACAGACTATAGTATTAATCCCTCACATGTGAGTATACAAATTCTGACGTAACACCAGGAGGCAGGAAAATGGAATGGACACCTGGAGACAAGCATACTGTACACGACTCATCAAAGAAGCTGCTTTATCCAACAGATGGAGGCTACTGCGGAATTGCACAAGTAATAAGACACAGAGAACATACGTGTGAGAGATGCCCAGTAATAGGTGACACACCTACAGTTGAACCTCTACAACTAAGGCTCATGGAACACAGCAGAACAAGGGGAAGAGAGAAAACTCATGCACCCCTCAGCTGTCACCAGTAAAGTTTCCGTATACAACTGAGTGTAATGCACACAGAAGGCCACAACTGACCAAGTTTTAAAGAATAAGAGACTGCAGATTGGAAGACAGGATTGCTACATGGAACCTCAGCCACACACACCTCAGGGACCATTGTGGAAGAGGGGGCAGAAAGTTTGTAAGAGCCAGGGCTGGTCCAAAAACACAGGGAAGGAGAAGTTTTCAGGCCACAGGAAGTTTGCACATGTGAACTTGTGGCAATGGTGGAATTGAGCACAGGACCCATGCCACCTCAATTAAACAAGGGTCCAGAGAGGAATAGAGAAACGGGTGTCACGTCAGTCATAGACTGAGAACTACTGGAGATTGGTTGATGCTGGATGAGGGAGAGTATGCCTTACATATGATCTCTAGAGGGCCTGACTAGACTCAAGTGGATGAATTCACACTGAAGGACATCTGGGTACAAATTCTTGATTGGATGGTACTTAATATGTATGGGGAATACATGAGGTCCAGTGGCGTGAGGGGAGGAAGGGGCATGGATGGGGAAGGGAGCCCAAAATTGACTAGGAACTGTTGTACAAAATTTAAAAAGCTCAATAAAAAATTTAAAAACTAAATTTGTAAATTATTCTCTTGAGAGAGAGAGAGAGAGAGAGAGAGAGAGAGAGAGAGACTCTAAGCAGCTAATATATATCAAATTTGGAAACAAAAGGGGTTTTTTGCCTAACCAGTGAGTGTATAGGGTTTCTATGCTCCATATTTATATACTTCCTGGTTCTATTTCAGAAACACACATTACAGGTCCAAAGAATTGAGTCAAAATAGCCCAAGAATACATCTTTGTTATTTGTTTCTATTCTTTACTATACAACGCAAACTCCCCTTCCACCTCCTGCTTCCAGATATAGATCATACCTGTGCATTATTTTTATTTTGTTGTGATTATTAACACATTTTATCTCCACACATTAATTGGACGTGCCGAGATATTTCCATTAGTCTTGCACCATGTGCTAATTACGTCCATCTGCTAAGCTTCTCTACTCTGCTCCATTCTAAGGTGAGCAAGTGCAGTTGTCAATGAATTAAATTAAAATTCTTTCCAGATTAACCAAAATTAGGGGGACATACATTTTGAGAGATACTCAAGCAAATAGATACATCACTTTCCATCAAGGATTTTAAACCTAAAAGAAGAAAAAGTACAAATTGGCTTTGTAATTGAATGATAAATTAATCTTTCATCCCTGTCTACCTTGTCCCGATTAATGCTACTCTGTTGTTGTTCACCTGACAACAAAGGACAGTGTTTGACTCCCAGTAATGAATAGGATGCCCAAGTTTGTGTCATGATGTTTAGGAGTGTCCCAGATTGATTAATATTGGACCAAATTAATGATCAGATGATAGTAATGACTAAGGGCTTACTGCATACAAAACCGGTCAGCTTAAATTAGTGAAAACATGAATTTACACTATGCTCCTTTACAAACTAAATGCTTAAAATATTTGTTCATTAATATAATGAACAAGCCATGTTCACTCATAATTGTTAATTGTGGCCAAATCTACAGCCATTCTTTGTATTTTTTTTCTCAATTTAACATAAGTCAATTTACTTACAGCTATAACAAGATCCTTAGGAGCGTACGACCAGCTCACAAATGTGACTGGCAGGTGGTGACTTACAATGAAGGTCAACTCTGCCAACAGAACGGATATTTAGCAGTCCACAGGCACAATCCATTGACATCAAGAAAATCTTCAGACAACAGACCTTTTCACCAAAGATAAATATTAAGTTGAAAAGAATGGGATGCTGAAGGCAGGGTTAGCCACGCTTTTGATAGTTCTGGTCAAAAGTCTCCCTTTGAACTGTGGATCAAGAAAAAGAGGGTGTGATTTGTACAGGACTGTTGAGAATACAGACCAATAGCACTGGACTCAAAGGGTTCTGTCCCTGAGAGGTTCACCATGAGCTTGTTATCAGTGCTAATGCTATGCAGATTCTGCAAGAAGTAAACACATCCTTGGTGGCTGAAAGAAAATCCATCTATTATCTTTTCGTGCAGTCGCTGTTAAGCCTGGATGCAAAGGGGTTAATAATATCAAGGTGTTCATTCTGGAGCCCAAGGAGTTACCATTACTGGAATAACTCCAAGGTGCTCCCTGCTCAAAGGCCAATACTTGGGAAATGAGAGTTGGTAGAAAAGAAACAGACTGGTTTAACATGTAGCCATTTATAAAATGGAAGGCTGCAAGCCCCAGGCTCCATCTTGGGTGGCATCACAGGTTTATCTAGGGAGAGAAAGGGAACAAGATCAAGAAGACAGAGCACACAGAATCTTAATCCTCTGAGGCAAGTGTCTTCATTTTTCTTTTCTTTTCTTTATTTTCCAGAATATAGCCAAGAACCCAGACATCCTGGGGTTAATTCTTCTCAGTTTTCATAGACAAAAAAATATGCACCTTATAACTGAAAACTACAGGATAGTATTAGCAAAGTCATCATCAATATAGGCTTTAACAACCTAACAAAGACATTATAGTAACGACTCTGTGGGGGGTGGGTGTGAAAGAGTGGGGGGTGTTATATGTGGGGTGGTGGTTATATGTGGGCTGGTGGGTTTTTTCCATTACATTTTTTGTTAGTTAAAGCAAAGAACTTACTATATTGCTCAGACTGTCATCAAACGTATAATGTTCCTGCCTTAACATTCTGAGTCCTGATAGTAAAATTGTGGACTACTGTATTTGGATATAATGAGATATTTTAAAGCAACTCACCAAACACAACACCATGTACTCAGTGAAATTTATAATATAAAATACTTGGGATCTCATCTCCTCAATGTTACTTAGCATATTATTTCTGAATTAAATGTGTTCAAATATACATTTCAAAGTGTTTAAAAGTTAATCATCGACACATTGATTCTCATCTCCTTTCAAGATAAGTAGTGTAAAGAGAGATTAAGAGATATACTGAGTATCACAGACACAGAGACTTACATAGTCAGTCGACATCTCATTCTTTCAAAACAGGTGTGGTTCCATTACGAGAAATAAAATAATAAAATCTAACCTACATCTCACATAGTGTTTTTAACTCTTCCATTGTAACGTATCCATCAAACAATCTAGTTGACATTGTTTCAACACCAGTAATTGGTGATTGATTACATTAAGCTGTGGTCTAGCTTGAGGTTCGTACCAGAATGTCATTTATTTTATTCACCCAGAGACAGCATCATAGGAGACAGCATCATAGGAGACAGCATCATAGTGAAGAGAATATGAGAGAGAATAAGAGAGAATAAAGGATGCAAGAGAAACAGAAGCTTGAACCTCACCTTGGTGTCTGTGTCGTCTTTCCGGGACTCTGCTGGACAGAGTCCCGGCTTACGACACATAAATAATAATAAATTATAAATAAATAAATAATAATAAATAAATGTGTCCACTTGGAATTCAGGATGGAGAGAGTCAAAGATGTCTACTTTTTTTTATAGCGAATGCTGTGAATTCTTGACATGTGATGCAATTAATCATATAGAAACATAATATTTTGATCTCCATAGCAACCACTTTATATTCTGTTATGATCAATGTGTGTGTCAAGCACTGAGCAGCTTGTGAAAGGGTTATTTCAAACGTCTGCTCTTAACAGAAGAACACACACTGTGAGTTTAAGAAATCACAGTGGATATGGCCTTGAAGTCACCAACTTACACTACAACTTTTATATATTCAGACTCAAAGTTTTGGGTTTGTCTTAGCTGATATTCATGTGTGGAAAGATGAAGTCAAATCTAGAGTACTGCTTAAATATTCCCAAAGTAAAAGTTTAGTTTCATAACTATGAACAATTAGAAAATACTCTGTGTGCTTTGCTAAAGTTCCTGTTAACACACAGGGAGACCCTGTATCAAAAAGACCAGAAAAAAAAATAGTTTATAGCAAAACCCCACACACATCTACGTTTAGCCTTCTACAAGGCCAATTGACTGCTAAGAACTTTAATGATTACTGGAGTTGAAATGTTGCAGGTCCAGGGTCAAATTATCTTAGGCTACCTTAGTTCCCCAATTTGTCATTTATTGCCTAACTCTGTCAGGCTTGACATCCTTCTACTAGGTAAATTGTGTTGGAATATGCCAAGTACTGCAAGACTTCTACGAATGAAAACCTAAGAATATCATATCATCAGATAGCATCTGAGGGGTACAGCAGTAATAAT
>NW_008347699.1:47164-51885 GCF_000622305.1 Nannospalax galili | reverse complement strand
TTCTGTGACTGCCCCCCTAAGGTGATCTACCCACCAACGCACTGAAAAAGCCTTTTGCTTTACAATTTTCTTTGTACTGTTGCTATAACGACTTTATGAACTTGTTATCGCATTGGATCTTCATATGTTAAAGAACCTGAATCCATAATCTCTCCCAAGGTATGGTCACTCATATTTCACTCCAGCATAAGCAATCCCTTATGCCCTTTGAAAAGAAAGCTGTTTTTTAATCAGAATTCAAAACAACCTTAGGATAGGTCTTCTAACTTCGCCAGTGCAAAAATTAAAGATTAAAAAGGACACATTCCTTGCCTAATTCATGATGTCACATAGATCCTCAGTCTCTTTTGCTGAACATGTAAAGACTTAAGAAAAGTCATCATTGACTGTTGGTCAAGGGGATGTTAAGAGAACAAGCCAAATTCAACAGGTACTTCTGATGAACTGAAGTCTGTTCACACAGAACATTTGCTTGGAATGTGGTCTTCGAGCTTCAAACATTCGCTTATCAACCAAATATTTACATCTATCCTGTTGTATCCGAGATCTGGTGTAATTTTCATTGTCAAGGATATTCCTGCCTAATGAGGAAATGTGTCATGTAATAAGTTAATTCAGTGTAATGAGTTGTGTTAAGAGAACACTTACCGAGAGTTTAAGTACCATAGAAATTCCATTAATGCGTTGATTTCCCTGACGAAATAAATAAATGTTTTCCTCTGACGAAAAAAGTTTTTTCAAGAACAAAACAAAACAAAACAAAGTTTGTTCATTGGTACAGAGTGTAAGCAACCGTGGATATTTAAGTTACAGATCCAGCAAAAAGAGTGCATCAATATTAGTTAGAAATAGGTAGATGTTGTTGGAAAGAGATTGATTCATGAATACAAGGGCGAGATTATAAGAAGATTTCCGATCTGAGCGTGAAGGAGAAGAAAAAGGGTAGGGGGAAGCAGGAGGAAATGCATTGGAAGAAGAAAAACAGGAGATGGTGCTGGAGAGATGGCTCAGTGGTTAAGAACACTGATTGTTATTGCAGAAGACCGGAGTTCGAATCCCAGCACCCCATAGCAGCAAACACCTGTCCATAACTCCAGTCCCAGGGAATCCGAGAGCCTCTTCTCTCTGCCGTGGGCATTGCACGACACGGTGCACGTACGTACATGCAGGCATAACACTCATACACATAAAATAAAAATAATACAAAGAAGAGGGGACAGATAAGGCAGAAAAAAAAAGAAGAATGAAGGAAAAAAAGAAAGGGAAGAACTGCCCATAACTCCAGTCCCAGGGAATCCGAGAGCCTCTTCTCTCTGCCGTGGGCATTGCACGACACGGTGCACGTACGTACATGCAGGCATAACACTCATACACATAAAATAAAAATAATACAAAGAAGAGGGGACAGATAAGGCAGAAAAAAAAAGAAGAATGAAGGAAAAAAAGAAAGGGAAGAACGAGGAGAAGGAACCAGACGAGGCCGGGAAAGGGAAACAGGAAGAAGCTGGGTTTCCGTCTCGGTGTCTAACTTATAAATTCTTGGTTTCACAGAAGGGCAGGAGGAGGAACAGCAGGCAAGAGAACAGAAAGAACAGCCTGGTGGAGATTGCATAATCCAAAAGAACCTTTGATTCCTGTGCTTCTGACTTACGACAGGACCCGACAGAGATGGAGAGTAAGAACTGACTCACAGAAGGGCACAGACATCAAAGGATTTTAATAAAATAGCCTGTAAGGAACGTAGACAATGGAAAAGAGAGTCAGGAAAGTCCTTTAGGTCTACCCTGACATCCGAAGAAAAAGACGCTGATAGCTTTCCATGTGTGGTTCCACAAGGAATCAGGCAGGCGAGCTCAGCTGGATGAAACAAAACGCTCCCAGTTGTTCACATGCCTGTTTCTACAAGATGAGAGGAGACAAGGGAAAGGGCCGCCTGTCAACACTCTAGGGCCGCTCACCGACACCAGGCGTGCAGTAGAGAAGGTGAGGGTTTGGGGGACGATACACTTCTGTTTTACTATATCTGTGGTATTTATTAGTTTATGTACAGAGAGCTTTATATAAATAAAAAACCATATCGTTTGTAATTCAGACAGTACAGCTCTGGCTGCAATGCAAGCGGAAAAATGAACTATCTTCAGGAAGGACTTTGACTAAATTTTCAGTAGGATTTATCTGTGTTCTTTGAGAACTTCATACATGCATACAATGGATTTGGATATCCCCGCTCCACGTTCCCTGCTCGAATTCCTTCCAGATACCCCCCAATCTTCTGACTTTACATGCCTTTTTTACACACTGACAGATATTACTGCTGCTTACCGGTTTGGGACCATCTGCTGGAGCATAGGCAATCTACCAATGGCCACAACTGATGGCCGACCCTCTGGCTTTAACGTTGCCTTGATCTTATGCAGGTCCTGCATAGGCAACCACAGCTGCTGTGAGTTCATGTGTGTTGTCATCCTGTCATATCCACAAAACACTGCCTCACCCCAGTCCTTCCTGACTTTAGGCTCTGACACTCTTTCTAGTCCATCCTCTGCCATAGTCCCTGAGGCTCAGGGGTTAAGGGGGATGACATAGATGTTGCATTAGTGACTGAACACTGCATTGACACTTATTATCTGGACTTTGACCAATTGTGAGGCTCTGCATTAAGACCCTCCACTGCATAAAGATGTTGCTTCTCTGATGAGAAGTGAGAGCGCACTAATATATTTCTCTGCAGAATATTTGTCTGCAGATATGTTTTGAGGTAATTTGATAATATGTGAGTTACAATAGAATTTTAAAAATTTTGGATCTCAGCAGTCTGTGAGTTATTGAGGTATATGTCATGAGTCTTAATATATATTCCAGGTAAAAAGAGGATGGTTCTGGTTCTTCTTGGCATGAAATATAGACGAGAGAGAGAGAGAGAGAGAGAGAGAGAGAGAG
Source organism: Nannospalax galili (assembly GCF_000622305.1). NCBI lineage: Eukaryota > Metazoa > Chordata > Mammalia > Rodentia > Spalacidae > Nannospalax > Nannospalax galili. The sequence goes on along the minus strand of NW_008347699.1, from coordinate 48,945 downwards.
AGAAAATATCAACTTGCTTCTAAAGGAAACTTAAGTCTTTAGGAATCTATTTATTTACTTGCATTGATTTTTATTTTCAAATCCTTTTATTTAATTTTTGTCCTTTTCCTACAATATAATTTGATGTAATTTTGTTCTCTCACCTACCCACCCCTCTCCTTATTGTCCCCCATCCAAATTAAGTTAAGGTACTCATATATAATGCAGAGCCTCACAACTGATCTAAGTCCAGAGTTTATTTATGGCCTGTAGAGTCTAATTTGTGTCTGTACATATTCTTTACTGTGGGCCCAACCATGGGATCCTGGTTAAGATACCAAGAGTCCCATACTTCAAAGAGACTGTCTCAGCCCCTTCCAAAACTGCCATCTGTGGCTGCAATTTACTTAGGTGGGCCTGGAGCTTCTTACCCACTTCTTGACGTCTACCCTTTGACTTTTTTTCCTGGTTTGAGCTTGCAAGGACGTCGTCACTGTTGCTGTGAGTTCATATGAGTAACTGACCAGCTGTCTGAAAAGCTCTATTTCCTTGTCATCTACTGTCTCTGGCTCTCACAGCGTTTCTGTCCCCTCCAATGTGATGGTGATCTGACTGAGACATCTGTCACCCCATTGATTGCCAGAGTTGACTTGGCTGATCTGACTGGTTAGAGGGGTCCTGTCTCCTTCTTCCCTGAAGACTCTATGTGTGTTGCTTCCTAAGCTGTGCACTCTGTTGAAGAGAACATCATTACCAAACACAGTAGACTTGTCTTTGATCAACGGTATATGAGTAGCTGCACGCAGTACTAGAACCGCCAAATCAGCTCTGGATTTCTTTAATGAGTATTAGTATATTATTGCCCGAATGTATAGGAGAGCACCCAGGTTATACAATGGCAATGCAGGTCAGAATAGGGCACTGTCTTCCGCTGGAACTGGAGCTACAAATGTTTATTAGCTGCCATGTGGGTGCTGGGAATCAAACCCAGATCATCTGCAAGGACAGTCAGTATTCTTAACTGCGGAGACATCTCTGCAGTCTCCTCTGGGTTGATTTGTATAAAGTGTGAACCAAAGAATTAAGGTCTGTGAGTAATACTTTAATACTTAGTAAATACTTGTCAAATTTTTAAGACTCAAAGAGAAATTCCTGGGAAACTGTTAATCTAGAACAGAAAATGTTTGCTCGTGCAGGCTGCACACAGTAAAAGAGTGAAATACCATGACATCAAATACTACTATGGAATTAGGAGCTATCTTAAACACAATGATTGTTATAGTGTTGTTTATCAAAGAGACAGTTTCCATATAACAGCTGTTGAATAAAAAGAGACACAAAAAATATCTAGTTTGCTCTCTCAACCTTTTATCTACAGTGTGGAATTTATACCGTCATATAGCAACAGAAATAATATTTATGCTAGTAAGAGATTTCATGTTAATAAAGTTGACCAATTGTGAGGCTCTGCATTAAGACCCTCCACTGCATAAAGATGTTGTTTCTCTGATGAGAACTGAGAGCTGTACTAATGCATTTCTCTGCAGAATATTTTTCTGCAGATATGTTTTGAGGTAATTCGATAATATGTGTTACAATAGAATTTTAAAAATTTTGGATCACAGCAGTCTGTGAGTTATTGAGATATATGTCATGAGTCTTAAACTATATTCATATAATAATCAGGATGCTGATATGAGGCGGGCGTGGTGGCACATGCTTGTAGTCCCAGCACTTGGGAGGCAGAGGCAGGTGAATCTCTGTGAGTTCAAGGCCAGCCTGGTCTACATAGCGAGTTCCAG
>NW_008347699.1:34142-45277 GCF_000622305.1 Nannospalax galili | reverse complement strand
GTTAAGAATTCCGTACAATGTATTTTGACTTAATACATGTAATCTGACTCCATCCCCCATATCCTCCACCACTTTCACCTTTACACACACACACACCACCTCACAACCTCTGTTAGCAAATGAAAAACCCTATCCATCTTAAGCAACTCAATCTGAACTCCATGCCTGAGAAGTCACATCTGATTAGAACGTCAGCAGCGATCTATACTTCTTAGGCGCAGATGGGTCAACGGACGGGCACCACTCCCTTTGTTTCTACTCATTTCTGAGTCAGAGTGCACCCAGGTTTCTTGGAATGGACTTTTCACATTTGTTTTCCGATTCCCTTACGCACTGCTCAGGATTGTAAAGCAGCGATTTCTCTCTTCCTCAGTCATCCAAAACTCTTGAGATTCCTTATCAAAGTAACTAGTTTGCAGCCTGAGTACATGCAAGTTACACTTTGGCTATTTGCACTAAAAGTTAGAGACTCTCAGAGTTAGGGTTCACTGTGGGAGAGGCAGGGAGGGACAGACAAACAAGCAGCTAGACTTTCATTCTACTGCATTTATCTATTTACATGTTTGTTTCTTTATATGTTTACTTATCTATTTTACTTATTTATTCTTCAGCATGGGGTGTATCCCAAGACCTTGCACAGGCTGGGCAAGAATTTTACTATCAATAGAGATTCAAATTAATTTGGAGATAGATATAGAGAAAAATAATTCAAGCTAGCATCACACAGAAATTAAATTGCCCTGATGGTAAGAATTTGTGGGAATTTGACAATGGTTTTCTCTTTTCTACTGTTAGATTCTGTACACTTGAAGCTGGAGCAATGGCTCAGCTTTAAAATAAAGATAAAAAAAACAATTATCCACCATCGACAATAAGAAAACTAGCCTATTAAAGAGAAAAATATTTGAATACAAAATTTGCTAGAGAGTACAGTCATGCATCGTATGATGACACTCCAGTTAACTATTAACTGCTTAAGTGATGTTGGTTACCTAAGATTTCATGAATTGATCACATTGTGGAAGTCAATATTTGTGTAACCACACTTTGAAAAGCTGACAAAATTATCTAGAGACACATTTCTCAGAATATATCTCCAGCGTCAAGGCATGGCTGTCTATCTACTGCTTCTAAATAACCTCATGAAGAAATGTTAAAAAACAAAAATGTACTGGCTGCTCTGCTGGAGGACTGTCTTCTGGCCTCCATGGATATTACATGCATGTGGTACGCTTACACACAAACAGACAAAGCACCCATACATAAAAAAAAATAAAAATAAACCAATCAAAAAAAGGTTTTTATTTTCTGTGTTTTATAGAATGAATGAGTTTGTCTCAAAATATTTTGCCTATCTGGCCCAAAGGAGGAATTCAATATCATATAAAAATGATGTTAGAAGTGATAAATGACCCAAACATAAATAAAATAGTCATAGAGTACAGAGTACAGTAAACACAGGGGGAAACATAGTCAATCTCATTTTTATTTTAATGTTTGTTACCTTAATCTGTTATATTTACTCCATTAGGTGGAGCAGAACTCTTGATTGCTTTAAGTATAATCATTGTATGATATGACACATACAAATGGTATGACAGATACAGAGGATAGAAGAAGAAAGTAAGATCCCAGATCATGGTGGCTAGTAGTTTTGATCTGATCCAGGGGCCTCTTTCCTATGAGCTCTACCAGCTAGCTCTTCCTCTCTCCTGAAGACTGCTTTCTTGACTACAACTGAGCCTCATCTACATCAGATTCTAGGAATGAGCCTTCCTACCAGCGACCTGAGAATAAATAAAATGTAACCCCAGCATGCACAAAATGTGATGCTTGGCCAACGGGGGGCAGGAAAGGCAAACTGTGAAAGAAAATTCCCAGAAAGAACTCCTGCACCTTGGACTGGACTACTTTGACGGTGGAGAGTTTGGAATGGAAAGCCCATTCACAAGTCATCTGGGGGCATCTTTAACCCCAGAAATAGGCACACCTTGCCTACCTCTGATTCTGAATTAACATCCTTGTGGCTATTAAAATGTATCAACTTAGCAGACCAAGAAGTCTCACTAAGCAAAAAGCTAAGACTGTTATCAGATAGCATCGGAGACCTATAGTAGAACATCCCCTTACTGTGCTGTGACCTGCCCACTGAAGGTATCCACCAATGTATTTGAAAAGTGTCTCGATTTATGGCTTTCCTTTGCTTTGTTACTAACAAAATATAACTGTTATCTCATCGGAACACAGATTTTGGGGTACCCTGAATCTGTGTTCCTGGGGCCATGGTCACATATTTGACTCCACAAGAAAATGTTCCCTTAAAAAAAAATGTGAAGTGGACGGTTAAATGAATCAATGAAAGAAAATAAGAAGAGTTTTTACGTTTTAAAATCTTATGTAACCACTATCGCTTAAGCAGTTAAGAGTTAGCTGGAGTGTCATTGTATGATGCATGACTGTACTCCTCTGAAGCAAATGTTTTAAGCAATAAGGAAAGAAAAAGAATGAGACCAAGACCACGAGAGAAACAGAGACAAAAAGGGAGACAGAGGCAGAGATTTGAGGAGCAGTTAATGATCACAGGAGAAAGATGACAAATTACCCTGGCCCATTTTATAAATAAAAAGAGAACACAGGTAATTGAAATGTAGGTAATTGAGAAAGGAGGTAATTGAAAACATGTTTTGATACTACAAATTCTAATAAAGTTGTCATTGTCTCCAAAACAGTCTTTGCCTTAATCCTTACACAAAACCAGTTCCATTTAATCCATTCAATAAGTACCTGATATAATCGTGCATATGCTAGTAAACCACACAAGAAGATATTCTTTCAAGCATTTACTACTAGTTTTAACTCCACTGTGCCCCACAATGAATCTGTCACAGACATTCAAATATGCTAGACAAAGGCTCTACATATTCAGAGGATTCAAACGAATGATTAAAGAGAACGAACTTCTTGAACGCTTTGAGAATTTTACATTCAACATTTTCAGCAGATTTGTTCAGTCTTTAACATGTCCTTTAAAGTAGAATGTTGAATTTGATAAACGCAGTAAAAGTATGTTTACTTTCACTCTGAGGCTTATTTTTATCATTTAGACATTCAGAGAAATGTAGACCAGAGAGGAATTCAGCCTCATGTATCGATGTATCAGTAATAGCATTGAAAAAAAATTAAAGTGCTCTTGGTTCTCCATTTACCCGATGATCGAGTTTGTTCTTTGGCAAAGAATGGGAAGCTGCTGTTCAAATCCAGATTCTTGTGAAAAGGACACTGTATTAAAGCAATTAGAGAGGCAAGAAAATGAGTTACTCAGTTGGGTCCTTAACAGACTCTGAGTGACAACGACACCACTTACCTACTGGAGAGATCTTGTCCTGTGTGAGCTCAGAGACAGTTGTTATTGCTCATCCTCTGCCTGTCCACACAAAAATGCTACTGGTTTTGAAATGTGGTTCTCATGTACACAAACAAGTACACATTCTTCAGTTTGTTATCATGCCACTTGTGAACAGAAAAGGATTCAGCCTTTTCAATAAGTTCATACAATCTCTGGCAAGCGTGATTACCGTCCCCTGCACAGAGGATGCCGCAATCCATTATTTCTCAGTGGACATTAGCCCATCAGTAAGCCCCACAGTGAAGTCATGGGCACAAGGTTTTCTTTTGCCCCAGGTCTCTCTTGAAGGACACTCTGTTTCATCACAGAGAATGCTCTTGCTATGAGTCAGTCTTATGTCTTTTCACAAAGGCATTGTTTCTAGTCCATTATTTCAAACTTGCCCTCTTTTATGCATTATTTATAGCAGGTAAGTATGAATCCAAAGCAGAAAATAGGTGGACTCATCATAGACAGAAGAAAGTTAAAAAGCATTTCCCCATCACACTTAGTCCTACAGAATTTATAGTTCAGCCAACAATTACTTTAATGGTGGTACACAATTCTCTCTCTGTCTCTCTCTGTCTCTCTCTCTCTCTCTCTCTCTCTCTCTCATTCCAAATATCTCAGAATTTGAATATGATTATAATTAAAAGAGCTGATTAAATGAACAAAGTATTTACTCCCAAAGACATACTGTTTTTTATTAAGGGTTACTAAAATTTGGCATTGCTGTGAAGACTTGAAAACAGCAATATGATTTTAAAGGAAATTTGAGATCATTTGCAGTGATCCATTTATTTTTTCAGGAAGTAAAATTTTAAGAACAGCTTCAGCAACTTGATAAGGAAAACTGGTCAGAATTGAGGCAGGTTTGTATTCAATCATTGTCCAAATGAGCTGACGGACTGGCACAGGGAGGCATCCCATTGGAATATGCAAATATCTGCAGACCATTTCAATAGCACCTAAGTAGACTTTAAACACAATCCAAGGCCAGAATTTCTAGTGAGTTACTTGATATACTATTACTATAGTGTGTCAGTGAGTTCTTAGTACTGACTGAATCATATTCACTCATAATTCATGATTTGTGAGGCTCATAAGATGTCTCAGTATTTAAGAGTACTGTCTGTTCTTGTAGAGGACCAGGATTCAGTTCCCAGAAGACATATGGAGACGAACAATCATTCCTAACTCCAGTTTTAGTAAATCCAACACCCAATTCTGGCTTCTGTGTGCATTGTACTCATGGGTGCACTTACATGCATGCAGGATAAACATTCACAGATAAAATAAAAATAAATGAATAAATAACTTTTGCATGTTACCCTGGCCCTAAGACACGGCTGTGTTTATAAGAATCTTTAAAGAGGTCATGGAGGGACTGTAGAGATTTGTTAGCACTTAAGAGCACTTGCTGCTCTTATAAAGGACCTGGGTTTGGGTTTCCAGCGTCCACAGGACAGCTTACAACCACCTGTAATTCCCATTCTAGGTGATCCAACTCTGTCTTCTGGACCCTGCAGGACTCCACATACACACAATGCACTTACGTGCAAAATACTTTTGCACATAAAATAGAAATAAATAAAATTTTGCATTAAAAAATTGAGTGAATGAAAGTCAAATGCCGTCGCTGGAGTCTTCGGAAACTTTTGCTGAGCTACTTAAGTTCGCACATCCTCTGGCATAGATAGAAATTAGTCTTCATGAATCAATCCTTCCAAAGTCTGAATACAGCACGTTTCTTCCATCGTTCATGTGACTCACTTATGAAGTGCTTGCCAAACAAGTGTGAGGACCTGAATTTCATCCCCGAACCCGTGTAACAAAACTAAAAGGAGAAAAGAAAACCGAGCACAGCTACTTGTAGAAGCAATCGCAGGGCTGGGAAGCAGAGATAGATTGTTGGAACTTTCTGGAAAGTCAGTTTAGCTGACTTGATAAGCTCCAGGCCCCCTAGAGAGCCTACATCAAAACACATTGAAGAGAGCTAGAGGAACACACTACGTGTTCACCTTTGGCTTCCATACGCACTCACATGTACAAACACATGCTCTCGCACACAGGAACACACACAGAGATAATGACCAAACCAGCAAAATACTGTGAAACAAGCTCCCAGTGTGGCTTTTGCTAAGCTATACCTCCCAAAGCTAGTGAAATTTTCTGTGATTTGAAAATAATTCAAGCAATTCTTTGAACTATTGTCATGACTGGAGATTTAATGTACTCTAATAAGCATTACCTGGTCCCAAAAATGTGAAAGAAAGCAGGTTCTTAGTACTTAAATAAATGAGATACAAGAATAAGCTAAACAATTTTAAGCAGCTTACTGGGACGCATAAGAGCTCGACTTCTGAATGAAATGGGATCAAGCTTCCAATTACCGTGCCCAGGAACTTAGTTCATCTGAGTTTAGCTTTCTTCATGTACTAAGCAAAAGTAGCAAAACCAAAAATCGTTTTGTCTCAGGATTAGACCCTGAAGTAAACCCAGTGGTGAAAGTAGAAGGTTTAACAGAGAGCCTGGCATAAGAAACTCTTCTGTTTCGGCTCTGGATCAAATCGAGGATATTGTGCACACGAGGCAAATCTTCACTGAGCCCCATTATAATAAGTCACGCTACTTTTTTTCTCCAGATGATCCATGATGGCCTGATGGAGGTGGGTCCTGAATATTATCTTCTGGCACTGTGTCTTGATCCCCTGACCTCAGACTAGCTACATTTTCCAACTTCCAATTTAGTTTGTTAGGCCCTCCGCAGGCTGTCCCCACCCCCATCTTGTCTTTAGCCTCCTGATCTGACTGCCAGAGACCTGCTTAGTACCCTGATGATGTGACCCTGTCCTCTGCATCTTGATTCCCGCCTCCCTGAGCAGCACTACTCTGGTCTCACTCTGTCCCCTTGTAGACTTGGACCTAGACCCACTCCTGCTCTTCCCTCTCAGATCTTGACCTACCTTCCAGATCCATACCCCACCACTGCATCCTGACCTCCAGCACCCAGCCTAGCTGCATACTCCAGATTAGTACATGAGACATTCCACAGACTGTCCCGATCGCCACCTTGCCTTCGACCTCCTGATGTGCCTGCCCCCAACCTGCATACCACCCTGCTGAGTCAGACCTTGCCCACTGTGTGTTGATTCCTGTGCACCCTGAGCAGCTCTACTCTGCAATCTGACCCCCTTCTAGCATTGGACCTAGGCCTTCTCCTGAATTGACCCCTCAGATCCCTACATTGGCTTCCTAACCCAGGCCTTGCCCACTGCACTCTGAACCCCTGCATCCAGACTGCCTGCATCCTCCAGGTTAGTGTGTTAGACTCTCCACGGGTTGTTCCCACCCCTAATCTGCCTGACACAGACCTGCCTACTACCTTGGTAAGTCTCCCACTGAACTCACTCCGCTTTGATTCCCTTGCACCCTGGGAAGCTCCACTATCTCCCTTCTCTCTCTCTCCCTCTTCCCAATTTCAGCCTAGGCCAAATCCAGTTCTTTCCACCTCAGATGTCTGGACTACCCTCTTATTCCAGACCCTGTCTACTGTGTCCTGGTCCCCTGCACCCAGACCAGATTCATTCTTGGGATTCAGGGCCCACACTTACACTGCATAGTATGCGAGACACTCCCCAGGATTTTCCCACCCCATCCTTGACCTTGTCCCCCTTCCTGATCTGCTTAACACAGATCTGACTGCTACCCTATAAAAGAACTAAAATTACACACCAACTGATTTTCCATAACAGAGTAAAATACAACAAAGAGTTATAGCAACAGTATAAAGGGAACCAAGCTTCAAATAAACAAAGGCAGACTAGAATTTCATATCACATACACAACAACAAAATGTCCATATGCCCAAACAATACAAAAACATGAACAAAATGAAAATTCAAGAGAATATGTCACTAACAGAACTCACCAGTCCTATAGACGTGTACTGTGATAACAATCCCGGGAGAACCCCATGATACGGAATTTAAAAGAGCAAGCATAGATATTATCAAAGAACTTAGAGAATACAGATGCAAACAAGTCACAGAGCTCAAAGAGGATAGACATAACCTCATGCCAGAAGCTCAAGAAAACACAAATATGTGGCTGAATGAAACAACAGTTCAAGAACTGGAAAGTGAATTCACAGAGAAAGAGAAATACTGAACAAAACCTAAGCCAAATCAAAGATGGAATTGAAAAACTTAAGTCAATTTGCAATGAGAGGAGGAAGCCTCACAAGCAGACTGAATGAATGAAAAACCAGATATCAAGACTGAATGACAACGTGGAAGAACCTGTAAGCTTAAACAAAGACTATTTAAAAAAAAAAAAAAAAAAACTCACAACAATGAAATACACAGGAAAAGTGGGACACCAAAAAGACTAAATTTTTGCATGATAGGCTTAGAGGAAGGAAAAGAATCTTTGCCCCCAAATTAAGGAGAGACACACCTTTCCAGGTATACGAAGCGCACAGAACACCGATTACAAAGGACCAGAACAGAAACACCCCATGGCATATCATAATATAAACACTAAATATACAGGACAAAGAGAAGTTACTGAAAGTTGCTAGAGGAGAACAGCAAGTTATGTACAGAGGAAAACACATCAGAATGACATCGGATTTTTTAAAGTAAACTAGGAAAGCCAGAAGAGTCAAGACCAATGTATTCCCAGCTCTAAATGACCATGGATGCCAATTCAGAATAATTCACCCAGCAAAGCTATCTACCATAGCAGATAGTAGTAGTCAAAGGGAGACGAAAACTTTTTCATGACACAAGTAGGCTGAAAGAATTTAGGTTCACCAGACCATTCCTGTAGAGAATACTCAAAGCAATACAAAGGAAAGAAGATAGGAATGACTATATCCAAGAGGTTACAGAAAGAAAACACAGGAAGGTGTAACTGCAGTAACACAAAATAGGACAAAGTGCAAACATTAAAATGGCAGTAACCAGTACTCACCTTTCAATAATAACCCTAAATGTCAATGGCCTCAACAGCCCAGTCAAAATACACAGGCTAGTGGAATGGATTAAGAAACAAAATAATTCTTTTTGTTGTCTTCTGGAGACTGATTTCATGTTAAAGGAAAAGCATTCCCTTGGGGTGAAAGGATGGGAAAAAATACTCCAAGCAAATGGCACTAAGGAGCAAGCAAGTGTTGCAATTCTAGTATCTGGAGAAATAGACTTCAAATTTAAACTAATCAGAAGAGATAAAGAGGGTCACTTCATTCTAATCACAGGAAAATTTGACCAAGAAGATATTACAAACATGAATATATATGCACCAGACTCTGATGCATCCAATTTCATAAAAGCAGCACTATAGGACTATAAAACATAGATTAACCCTATCTCAGTAATAGTAGGTAGCTTCAGTAACCCACTGTCTCCAATAGACAGGTCTATTGGACAAAGACTAAAAGGAGAGACATCTGAATTAAATGACACCTTAGATCAAGTGGACCTAACAAATATCTACAGAATATTCCACCCAAGAACCAAAGAATACACTTTTTATTCAGGGCCCCATGAAAGTTACTCTAAAATGAACTACACACTGGGGCACAAAACAAACATCAAAAATACAGAAAAACTGAAATAATTCCATGCATCTGTGAGACTACAATGCAATAAGGCTAAAAATCAAAAGAAATAAAAAACTCTAGTCATCACACAAATTCATAGAGATTAAAGATATACTCCTCACCTCCCTTCGCTTCTCTGGGCTCCACAGCCATTGGCTTCCTTGTGCCAGCATCTTTCCTGGGTAAGTCTCATGGTGCCCACTGCACCTTGCCTCCCCCAGCCTCATTCACCCTTCCAGATCCCCTATGCCTTCTATCTTCCCAGCCTGGATACTGGCCCATTTCCTGTCTTGGCACCCCAGACACCACTGCTTCCTGATCCTTGGCATCCAGACCAACCCAGTTCCTCCCAGCAATCCCCAGGACCACTCGGGGCCCCTTTCCACCCCCACCTCCCTTTGCATTCCTGGGTGACACAGCTACCAGCTTCCTGGGACCCGCAGCTTTCCTGGGCCCTGCTTCCAGGCCAGCAAAGCCCCCAAATTCCTGAGGTCAGTATCTTTCCTCGAGGGATTCAGAACTTAGGGGAAAGCCAGAGAGCATCTGATCCTCGTCTGGCTTGGGCCTCTGTGGGAACTCCTGCAGACTAAAGCAATTTGGTCAATCCAATATAAAATAAAAAGAGAGAACCTCAAGCCTAGACCAACCAGCTTTTCAGGCTCAACAAATAACCACAAAGACACATTACAGAAAGAAGCAAACCCAAACTCAGTAAAGGAAGGCTTGAGTCTCACCTAAGAATCAGAAACTTCAAAAGAAATCCACATATCAAAGTCACAGAGGTAAAATAATAACATGAAAACTCAAAATAATAAATCACCAAGTACCAAGAGTCCTCTGGAGGAGTACAGTGAGAACCCCCCAGAGCTAACACAGGACATGGAATTCAAAAGAACTACTGAAGGCTGCAAAAGAAATCAAGTCACATATACAAGAAACCCCATTACAATTACAGTTGGCATTGAAGTGCAAAGTAGGAAATCCAGAAGAACCTGGACCAAAGTATTCCCAGTACTAAAAGACCACAGATGCCAACCCAGATTACTTTGCCCAACCAAAATGTCAATTATAGTAGAGGAGAAAAAAAAGGCTTCCATGACATAAAAAGGCTGAAAGAATTCATGTCCACAAAACCAGCCCTTCAGAGAGTTCTTGAGGCAATACAAAGAGCTGAAGAAAGGAACGACTATACTGAAGGAGTTATGCAAAGAAACTCCGTGAAGGTGTTACTGTGGAAATGCACAGCTATACCAAGAATGAGAACAGAAATAAAAATGACAGGACTCAATACACATCTTTCATGAATAACTTTAAACTTCAGTGGACTGAACTCCCCAGTCAAAACACACACAGTAGTTGAGTGGATTAGAAACAAAACCCATTGTTTTGTTGTCTGCAAGACACTCATCTCACTTTCAAGGACAGGCACTACCTTAAGGTGAAAGGATGGAAAAAAAATATACCAAGCGAATGGTACTAAGAAAAAAGTAGGCGTTGCAATTCTAATATCTTATAAAATAAACTTTGAACTAAGACTAATCGGAAGAGATAAAGAGAGACACTTTATTCCAATCAAAGGAACAATAAACCAAGAAGATATTACCATCATGAACATATACTCACCAATCTCTCATGCACCCAACTTCATAAAAACAGTATCACAGGACTTTAAGACCCAGATTAATCCCAACTCATTGATAGTAAGGGACTTCAATACCCCACTGTTTCAATTAGATAGGTCAACAGGACAGAGGATTAACAGAGATACATCAAATGGACCTAACATATATCTACCGAATATTCCACCCAAGAAAAAAATAATATACTTTCTATTCTGTGCCCCATGGAACTTTCTCCAAAATTAACCATATGTTGGGGCACAAAATAAACCTCAACAAATAAAAAAATTGAAATAATTCTATGCATTCTATCAGAACACAGTGCAATAAAGCTTAAAATCAACACCAGAAGAAACCCTAGTAACTACATCAACACATGGAGATTAAGCAACACACTCCTGAATGATGAATGAGTCAAAGGAGTAATCAAGAAAGAAATAAAAGTATTCGTGGAACTAAATGAAAAGGACAATACCACACAACAAAGCCTCTGGGACAAGTTGAAAGCTGCCCTTAGAGGGAACTC
>NW_008347699.1:33648-33878 GCF_000622305.1 Nannospalax galili | reverse complement strand
AACAAAAGAAAGAAAGAACACCTCCAAATCAACAATATCAGAGATGAAAGGGGAAACATCACAACAGAAACCAAAAAGATCCAGAACATTATAAGGGAATACTTTAAAAACCTATATGCTACTAAACTTCAAAACCTAAAAGAAATGGACGGGTATTTAAAAACATGGGAACCTACAGGGACTAAACCAAGGACTAAACATGGGACTAAACCAAGGAAAGATCAACAGCT
>NW_008347699.1:25798-33211 GCF_000622305.1 Nannospalax galili | reverse complement strand
AAATCACATAAATGGGCTCAAAGGTAAGAACCATGTGGACATCTCAATAGAATCAGAGAATGCTTTGACAAAATTCAACATGCATTTATGTTCAAAGTCCTAGAGGGAACTGAACTGGAGGGAACATACCTCAACATAATTAAAGCCATATACAACAAACCATCATTCTAAATGGAGAAAAACTGGAAGCATTCCCATTGAAATCAGGAATGAGACAAGGCCACTATCTCCACTCTTCTTTAACATAGTGCTTGAAACTCTTGCAAAAGCAATAAGATAAGAGCAGGAAATAAAATGTGTAATAATTTGAAGAGAAGAGGTCAAATTATCCCTTTTGGCAGGCGATATGATATTATATCTAAGAGATGCCAAAAATTCCAGCAGAAAACTCCAAGAAATTATTAACATGTTCAGTATAGTGGCAGGTTACAAAATTAGTCTACAAAAGTCTGTAGCCTTTCTATATTCCGATAACAAGCAATCTGAGAAAGAGCACGTGGAAACACGCTCTTTCACAATAGCTGCAAAAAAAAAAAAGAAAAGAAAAGAAAACATTTCAGAATAAATCTAACCAAAGATATTAAGGCAGACATCAGAAGATGGAAGGACGTCCCATGCTCATGGATTGAAAGAATTAAGACTGTGAAAATGACCATCCTACCAAAAGCCATTTATAAATTCAATGCAATGCCAATCAAAATCCCCATGACATTTTTTCACAGAACTGGAAAAATCCATCCTAAGAACTCGGATTGCCAAAGCAACCCTGAGCACTAAGAGCAATGCTGGGGTGATTACTATACCAGATTTTAAACTGTATTACAGAGATATAGTCATAGAAACAACATGGTACTGGCACAAAAACAGACCGTATATCGATGGTTCAAAATTGAAGACCCAAATACGAGTACATGCAATTTCAGCCACCTGATATTTGACAAAGGGGCCAAGAACATTCACTTTAGGAAAGAAAGCATGTTCAGAAAATGGTCCTGTCAAAACTGTATCTCCACCTGTGGAAAAATAAAACTCAACCCCTATCTTTCACCGTGTACAACAGTCAACTCCAAATGGATCAAAGACTTCAATGTGAAGCCTGAAACTCTGAAACTGTTAAAAGAAAACATTGGCAGTAACCTATAAGATATAGGTGTAGGAAAGGGTTTTCTAAACCTGACCTCAGTTGGCCAGGGAACAAGGTCAAGAATAAATAAATGGGACCTCATTAAACAAAAAATCTTTTGTACATCAAAGGAGGCAACCAGAGAAGTGAAGAGAAAATCCACAGAATGGAAGAAAATCTTCACGAGCAACACATCTGACAGAGTTTTAACATCCAGAACACATAACGAACTAAAAAAACAGAGACTCAAGGCAGGAAGTAACCCAATTAAAACATGGGCTAAGGAGTTGAACAGAGAGTTCTCAAAAGAAGAAGTAAAGATGGCTAAGAAGCATCTTAAAAGATGTTCAACATCACTAGTAATTAGGGAAATGAAAATTATAGCTATTTTAAGATTTCATCTTACTCCAGTCAGACTGGCTAAGATCAAGAGAACAAATGATACCAAATGTTGGAGAGGATGTGGGGAAAGAGGAACACTCATCCACTGCTGGTGGGAATGAAAACTTGTACAACCCCTGTGGAAACAGTGTAGGGAACTCTTATAAAACTACAAATGAACCTATCATTTGAGTCAGTTACACCACTGCTTGGCATATACACAAAGAACTCATCCTATTCAGAGATACTTGTACATCCATTTTTTTGCTGCTCTTTTCACAATAGCTAAGAGATGGAAGCAACCTAAGTGTCCCTCAACTGATGAGTGGATAATGAAAATGTGGTTCATATATACGATGGAGTTTTACCCAGCAGTAAAGAAAGATGAAATCATGAAATTTGCAAGTAAATGGATGGAACTAGGAACTATTATACTACGTGAAGTAGCACAGACTCAGAAAAACAAATAAACAGAAAGATACATGTTCATCCTCATATGTGGATCGTGGCACCAAATCCTGGTAAGTTATTATGTATGCAGACAAAACTACCGGAACCAGAATAAAGAAAAAGAACCAAGGAGATAAAGGAAAAGAAAGAATCTGAAAGAGAAGAACAGTAGGAAACAGGAATTAATAAGAGAGATACTGATAAAAATGGGGTTATTTTAAGGGGAGCGGAGAGGGAAGGACACTCAAGGAACCTTGGGGATAAAGGGTAAGAAGGAGCTCAGGAGAGGTGGAACCATAGGAGAAGGGTATTATTAAGGGAGAAATGGGAAAAATGGGGGCATCTTAAATGGGGAAACTATGGTGGGCAGGTTAGACAATGAGGGAGATAAATAATGCCTAGCTAGTTTTAGAAACGTCAGAGGGAACCATATGCATCAAACAACGAACTGACAAATTTCAGATACAACTAGCTTAAGGTGTATCATACATAGCTAGGCAAGGCTTCTCTGAGAAGATTTGGTCTTTGATCAAGCTTGATCTTCATGGCACATGGTAATTAAAAGTACCATACTGGTGGAACTAACCTTGGATGTTCAACAGCCATACTTTGAGACCTATACTAATTCGGCCATATAGGACAGTTTCTGCTCCTCGCCCTCCTAGTTTGACTAAGTTCCAGGGAACTATGAGCATCTCTCAAAATACTTTGAGACCTATACTAATTTGGCCAGAGGGACATAAAGGACAGTTTTTCTCCTTGCCCTCTTAGGTCAACTAAGTTCCAGGGGACTATGAGCATCTCTCAAAATGTGTTGTAACTGTGGTGAGTCTCCTGTGCTCTTGATCAAGGAGGCCATGGAGACTGCATCAAATGGACTTGAACCAGTATCCAGTCTACAAAGAGGAGGGTCAACTCAGAGGAAACATCTCATTCATCCTTCCAAGTGAAGCCAGACATGGTCGAGTAGGACCTTTGACTTATCTTCACATGGATGGAACTCACAGAAGAAAGGAGCTAGAGACTCCTCCCAAGCCCATGTGACCCCTGAGGAACAGATCCTCAAATGACTTTAAGTATAAAAATAAAGTGATTTATTTGGGCCAACTGTATGGTCTTAAACACCCAAAAGGAAAGTATAAGCAAAGAGTAAAGTCATCAGTATATTTCTTTAAGAGTTCAAGGGATTACACTTCCCAAACATTAGGCTTAAGTCTATATTAAAAGTTATTTAGACAACCAGAAAGTGCTGCTCAGACATAAGCCTTCAGATCTTGGTCTCCAGTATGTCGTGCCCACCTGTAGCTAAGCAAGACAACCAGGTATTGTTCTAAAATGATGGATAAATTTCTTCTTTCCCTCTATCTTCTCTATCTAGAAGCCTTGGAGAGGAAATGACACTGATTCTAACCACTCTAATAGCTATCAAAATGCCTGAAAGCAAATCCTGAATCTATCACTCTCGAGTCCAGCCTTGGCACACAAAAGAAAAATGAGGAGGAACCCAATAGAGGGATGCTTTTGGAAGTCTTTGTCAAAGAAATTCCAATGGACTCTCACATGAACATTTGAAAAGTACCCCATTCTGACTTTTTTTCTGGTTCCCTGTCTAGAACTTGTAATGTTAATTACTCTTGCCTTTACTCCTCCACATTTCCTATTCATGATTCAAGGACTTTCTTCTCCCCTTAGAGATAATAGTTATGCAATTTGGGAGTCTTTTAGATAGACCCACTGAAGGGGTGCTTAAATTGTCTCACCCTGTGTCCCTCCCTTGTTCAGCATGGAAGAAGCCAGAGCTGTCGGTGTCCCTGTTCCCTATTGACAATTTGGGTAACCCCTTCAGAGGATGGCGTGATAAGAATAAGAGGTAGGAATCGGCTAGGCAACTAAGGTAAAAAGACCCCAAAGAAATGTAGCCAGTTTCTTGGCTAAAAGTTAAAATGTCCTTGGGCCTGTTAGCAACATACTCTGTTCCAAGGCCAAAAATAACTAAAGTATTTGGGAGCTTGTGTCTAATCCTTAAAACATTTTAGGGTTACCTCTTCTAATTACTCTTGCCTTTATTTCTCCTTCACATCTCCTATTCATGATTCAAGGACTTTCTTTTCCCCTTAGAGACAAGAGTTATGCAAATTGGGAGTCTTATAGATAGACCCACTGAAGGGGTACTCCAGTTACCTCACCCTGTGTCCCTGTTCAGAGTGGAAGAAGCCAGATCGGTCGGCATCCTTATTCCCTGTTGGCAATTTGGGTAACCCCTTCAGAGGATGGTATGGTAAGAATAGGAGGTAGGAACTGGCTAGGCAGTTAGGGTAAAAAGACCCAAAGAAAAGTAGCCCTTATAGGGTTTATACTGAGTACAATATTGTATAACTGTAATAATTCAACTGTGAACCTAAAAATTTATAGCCAGTTTTGAAAGAGATGCATCTTTTCTGTGGAAATTGTTATTGAATATGTCATGCCGTTGTAATGAAATGCTTCTTCTAATCATGTGGTTATAAAACAAATAATTTTAAAAATTATCAAAACTTCATTTTGTTCAAGTCAGAGTCTCTAAGACCAAGAGAACAAATGATACCACATGCTGGTGAGGATATGGGAAAAGGGGAACACACTCATTCATTTCTGGTGATATTGCGATCTCATACAAACACTATGAAAAGCAATGTGGTTAACTCTTTAAAAACTGGATGATGAAGTGTAGTACATTTACACAATGGAGTTCTGCTCAGCAGCTAAGGCAAAATGAAATCAGAAAACTTGCAGGAATACGGATGGAGTCAGAAACTGTTCTTCTAAGTGAAGTAACAGAGACTCAGAAAAACAGGTGTCGTATGTTCTCTCTCATTTGTGAATCTTAGCGCCAAATCCTGATATACAGATATACCAGTCACCACACTTCAGAAAAGCTTCTTTTGCGACAGATGATCTCAATTGATCAATACAGACAATGAGCGTCAGTGTGGTGGTCAACCCTAAGTGATGCATCATGAATGTAACCTCTATACAGATATACCAGTCACCACACTTCAGAAAAGCTTCTTTTGCGACAGATGATCTCAATTGATCAATACAGACAATAAGCGTCAGTGTGGTGGTCAACCCTAAGTGATGCATCAGGAATGCAACCTCTACACATAACGCTCATGGATTGTAGTAGGACTAGGGGTAGAGAGAACACTAATGGGTCTCACAAGCCTGATCAGTGAAGCTTCCCCCATGCAGCAGGGTGGTGATGCACACAGGAGACCACAACTGACCAAACTGTACAGAATAAGAGACGGCAGAATGTACATCCCCGGACGGTACTCATATTAAACATCACCCACCCACGGCTGACGAGCACTGAGTGCTCTTGCAGAAGACCTGGATTCTGATCTCAGCACCCACATGGTGGCTAACAACCATCTGTAACTCGAGTTCCAAGGGATCCGGTAACTTCTTCTGACCTCTGCGGGCATTGCAAGACACGGGTGCACTTACACACATGCAGGTAACACACTCATACACATAAAATAAAAAATACGCTTTTTAAAAGAGAATCATTGTGGAAGAGAGGGAGAAAGATTATAAGAGCCAGGGGAGGAAGTTGATGACCATATGGAAAGAGAATTATAGGCTCCTGGGAACGTGCTCATATGAACGTACAGCAATTGTGACATCATGCACAAGACCCATGCAAACTCAATCAGGCTAAAACCAGCATGGACTGGGGAAGTTGCTCAGAAGACCCAACCTTAGATGAGAAACTATTGGTAGGTGATTACTGCTGGGTAAGAGTGAGGTGACCTTCTTTAAGGGAGTGATTTTGAATAGTCTGAACAGGCTCCAGTGGATGAACTCACACTGACAGACAGCTCAGCTCACAAGATGGACCGGATAGACTTTAACATACTAGACAGAACATGTGAAATCCCTTAGGCAGTCTATGGGGGATGCGGACAGGGGAAATGTTTAAAATTTGTTATTCCATTATGTCTGTGTATGATGGGTGTCTGGAGTGCGTGTGCTCATGTGTGCAGATCGGGGGACAACTGTGGAGTTTATTGTGCCTTCCACCTCCCCCTAGGCTCTGGGTTAGGACTGATGGTTGAGAAGTACAAGCAGTTATGCAGGTATCAGAGAAGGAGCCTACCCAGGAGGCCATCGTGCAGGCCCTGGCCCGTCAGACTAAAGGAACTATACATGTTTATTTAATTATTTGGTTAATATTGATTATCTTTTCTGTTTTCTATTTGGTGCTTATGCATCTGTGATTGTTTGAATATATATTACATGAATATAAAACAGAAGATATATAGATATATATACATATATATATGTATATATATATAATATACACACTGTAATCTGCACGGGTAGATGGAAATATTCTGTTCTGTAGAGACTAACCATGGAGAGAATACTATGTTACTCAGCTTCTATGAATTCAAGTACAGCAGTCCCGTTATGTCCAGAAGGCAGCACTGTACAGCCCTCCTCCCACTCTCTCTCTTTCTTTCCTTCTTAGCAACCGCTCGAAATGAGCAGCTTTTCTCCACCGTGTGCTCCCTCCATGATGCTTGGACTCAGCACAAGTCCAGAGCAGTGCACCATGTGACCGTGGACAGAAACCTCTGAAATCATGAAGCAACAGAAACCTTCCCTCTTTTTAAGCTGATTCTCTCAGGTATATTCTCATAGTGATTGAAAGCTGACTGATGGCATACTACTTTACACAATAACAGTACAAGATAAGAAACATAGATATAATGCCCCACAATTCTACTGCCCCTCTAATTCTTGGAAGCTGGGAAATTTGTTGCTGTATTTACTATTTCATGACAGTGTGAACCCTTGTGGTGGCTTACTCATTTCAGTATAATTATATAAAGTTCATGAACAGATTGCTCCCTTTTAATTCTAAATATTAGGTCTGTGTATAGGATTCCACAGGTTAGTGTAACAATTCACTTACTGAAGGAAATTGTGTTTATATTCTGGGGTTGACTACAATGGGCAGAGTTGCTGTAAAGGTTTTATATACACGTAACCCTTCATTTGTCTGCAATAAATGCTCAGTGGGACAATGATTGGTTTGGATACAAAGTGCAAGTTCAGTTATCAAAGAAACTATTAGATAGTTCTGAATTCTTATTTTATTTTACATCTCCATCATCAATAGACAAATGAGTCCATATTTTTCATTCTTGCCAAATTTGGTGCTGGGTTTTTCTTTATGTTTGTGTTAGCATTTTAATATGTTTGCAGTCATATCTTAATTACTTTTAATTTTCAATTCCCTCTGGGCTGATAATTTCAAATACCTTTCTTATCACTTATTTGTTTTGTGTCATGTATGACTGTGCATATGGAGGTCAGAAGAAAACTTGTGGGAGTTTTCTTTTTCAATCCTGTGGATCCTGTGGACAAAACCCATGATTTATGGCTGAGCGGACAGTGTCTTTACCCTC
>NW_008347699.1:24124-25732 GCF_000622305.1 Nannospalax galili | reverse complement strand
ATCACATCTAAGGACAGTATTTGCTTTATTTTACCCTTTATGATATGCATGCTATTCATTTCTGTATTTATTTATAGATTTATTTTTATTCATTATTTATTTTTGAGACAGCTTGTCATGTATCCAGAGTTGGTGTCATGCTCAATAATCAGAAAGAGATAACATAATATTCAACTCTTGATCCCCCTCTCTCTGCTTCCTGAGTGCTAGAATGACCGGACCTGAACACGGGCCTCCTGCCTGGTAGGTAAACTGTGCCCCCTGAACTACATGCCCGTGAATGAACATTGCCTTTGAATCAGTTAATTTGGCAGTTAATTTGGAGAAGTTCTCTGTGATTCTCTTCATATGCAAATGTACTGCTTTCATTCCTGAAGGATATTTTCAGCTCACAGAATATTCTTTTCTTTCAGCAACAGAAAACTATTGCTCCACTTCCATCTGAACTGGATGACTTTCTGTGAGAAATTCCTGTCAGTTGCATACATTTCTTTTTCCTAAAGATGTTTTCTAGGGACGCTCTCTCCCTCTCTTCTTTGTGCTGAGCTCACACAAGTTTGATGATGATGTGCCGTTACTTGGATTTCGTGGCTGTGAAGGTGATGTTACTAGTTCACTTCACACTGTTCCTTCTTCAGTCAGGTGGTTTTACATCATCTGTCAAACATGAAAAGTTTCCAACCACCATTGCATGGAGCACTTCTTGGCTCTACCGTCTTCCACCTTTTCTTCAGCAAATTAATCCCGAGTTTCACTTTCTTTTCCCGTTTCTTCCTTCCTGACCTGCCGTTACTTGGATTTCGTGGCTGTGAAGGTGATGTTACTAGTTCACTTCAAACTGTTCCTTCTTCAGTCAGGTGGTTTTACATCGTCTGTCAAACATGAAAAGTTTCCAACCACCATTGCATCGAGCACTTCTCAGCTCTACCGTCTTCCACCTTTTCTTTAGCAAATTAATCCTGAGTTTCACTTTCTTTTCCCGTTTCTTCCTTCCTGACCTTCCCTCCTGTCTCCCTTCTCTCTCCTTTTCCTTCTTCTTTACCTCCCTGATTTCTTTCCTCCCTCTCCAGCTTCCTTTTATTCTACTTCTCCCTCCCTCTCTCTTCGTTCATTCGTTCCTTCCTTCTTTCCTTCCTTCCTTCAACCAACCTTCCTCTCTCTCTCTCTCTCTCTCTCTATCTCTCTCTCTTTCTTTCTTAAGGCCTTTCTACAGAAACCTGACTGATTTCTTACTTTGTATATAGCACATGCTGTCCTTGAATTCATCCTAATCCTCCTGCCTCACTCTCCCAAATGCTAACATTACAAGCATGTACCACCTGGCCTAGCTAAGTTCTATTTTTCCTGAAAAGGAATCCAGTTCTTGGAATATGCACACGTAACAACCCTGTTATCCTTTTCTGGCTAAGTCTTTGGGGCTGTTTTACAATCATACTTTGTAAAATAGTTTCCATTCCTCCTTAACTTTTTTAGTAATTTGATTAGACTCAGGATTATATGATAGATTACTAACTGTTTCAGATGATTGGTAAAGAAACTGTGTACCATTTTCTGAAAAAAACAGAAACCATATTTCCTGTCACCGGTAAAAACGTATGAGACATTCAA
>NW_008347699.1:21590-23040 GCF_000622305.1 Nannospalax galili | reverse complement strand
TCGATTTTTTTGTCTGAGTCTGTGTTACTTCACTTAGTGTAACAGTTTCTAGTTCCATCCATTTACCTACAAATTTCATGATTTCATCTTTTTTTTACTGCTGAGTAAAACTCCATCATATAAATGAGCCACATTTTCATTATCCACTTGTCAATTGAGGGACACATAGGTTGCATCCATCTCTTAGCTAGTGTGAAAAGAGCAGCAACCAACATGGATATACAAGTGTCTCTGCAATTGGATGAGTTCTTTGGGTATATGCCAAGGCGTGGTATAACTGGGTCAAATGGTAGGTTCATTTATAGTTTTTTAAGAGTTCTCCACACGGCTTTCCACAGGGGTTGAACCAGTTTGCAGCCCCACCAGCAGTGGATGAGTGTTCCCCTTTCCCCACATCCTCTCCAAAATTTGGTATCATTTGTTCTCTTGAACTTAGCCAGTCTGACTGGGGTAAGGTGAAATCTTAAAGTGGTTTTAATATGCATTTCCCTAATTACTAGTGATGTTGAACACCTTTTAAGATGTTTCATAGCCATCTTTACTTCTTCTTTCGAGAACTCTCTGTTCAGCGCCTTAGCCCATGTTTTAATTGGCTTACTCCTTGTCCTGATTCTCTGTTTTTTGAGTTCATTATATATCCTGGATATTAAACCTCTGTGGGATGTGTCGCTGGTGAAGATTTTCTACCATTCTGGGGGTTTTCTGTTTGCTTCCCTGGTTGTGTCCTTTGATGTACAGAAGCTTTGTAGTTTAATGAGTTCCCATTTGTTAATTCTTGTCCTTGTTTCCTGAGCACTTGATGTCTGGTTTAGAAAATCCTTTTGTACACCTATGTCTTGTATGATTTTCCCAATGTTTTCTTCTAACAGTTTCAGAATTTCAGGCTTTACATTGAGGACTTTGATACATTTGGAATTGACATTTGTGCAGGGTGAAAGATAGGGTTTAGTTTCATTCTTCTATAGGCTGAGATCCAGTTTTGCCAGCATCATTTGCTGAACATGCTGTCTTTCCTCCAGTAAATATTTTTGCCCCCTTTGTCAAATATCAGGTGGGTGAAATTAGATTTACTCATATTTCAGTCTTCAATTTTGTTCCATTGATCTATGGGTCTATTTTTGTGCCAGTACCATGTTCAAAGACCTCTAGGTAGGCAGACTAGATTCACCAGAAGGGCAAGTAGTGGGGAACAGCTGGGGTGCCGACAACACAGCAGACAGTAACAAGGATATCAGAGTATAAGGGCTTTAGTGGGGGGAGGGAGGCTGTGGGAGGGTGCTATCTGGGAAGTGGGTGTATAGTTGAATAAGATGGTTTGGGATGTTCTGTGTGATATACACACACATACAAAAATCAAATTAAAAAATATTATATTTGAGGAGGAAGCATGGAAATTTACAAAATGGTAATTAGTAGAGGTGATAAACATTACCATTGAAATCTACCCGAT
>NW_008347699.1:21091-21449 GCF_000622305.1 Nannospalax galili | reverse complement strand
AATGGAGATCTTTTTTAAAGGTTAAAAACTCATTCAATTTTATGTCTTACAGGGCTTATACTGAGTTCAATATTGTATAACTATTACCTCAACTGTGAACCTAGAAACTTCACCCACTTGTGAAGGAGATGTACTGTTGCTCTGGAGTGTGTTACTGAATATGTTAAAGCTGTAGTGAAATGCTTCTTCAATACATGTCATTATTAAAAATTTTAAGAAATGATTAAAAATAATAATTCTTCAAAGCATAAAAATTTCCTCCTTATTAATTAGCAGATGTGAAAAACACTAGTACTGAAATCTACCTGATGACTTTATATCCATGGTCAGGTGCCAAGGAGCTCAGAAAGTAACCAAC
>NW_008347699.1:6947-20782 GCF_000622305.1 Nannospalax galili | reverse complement strand
CATCTTAGCTCTGGAAATTGTTATTGAATATGTCAATGCTGTTGTAATGAAATGCTTCTCCTAAGTATGTGATTAATAAATAATTTTAAAACATCTCAGAGACATGGGGCATGGAAGAGTCACACTTGCCCTGCTTAATCTACCATTTCCTGTTTGCAGCTCACTCACATGAAATCCTGAAAAGTACCTAGAAATCACACATAATGGGCAGAAGTAAAGAAAGAATTTGTCTTCATAAGTATAAAGAAACCTTATGAGGATGTACAAGTGGATGAATTCCCCAATAGTACATTGAACAAAGAACTATCGATGTCCAGCTGCCGCTATTGCATTTCTTTAATTAACCACACCATCATGGCATCGTAAATTCTTTGTAATGTTCACATACCCTCCTTGCACTCACATCTAAGTGTGTAAGAGCAGTTTATAGTTCTGGCTGTCCAGGCCAAGCTGGTGTCCCCCTTAACTTTTTTTTTCAACCTCTTAGTGCCATAAATCTCTCAGTTCCATAGACCTACCACGGTCTCTCTGTACTTTCTATACTGTTCTCTCGAGTACACCAGGTTTTATTGCTTTCTGAGAACTGAACTAACAATGGCACTATCTCATTTTTTAGATGTTAAGATGAAAGTGTGGGTAATTTCAAGTTGGCAAAGACAGGTGAACAGAGATTACTGCTGTCTAAATAACATGGGGAACAGATGGAAAGAGATGTATTAGTCTGGTTTCTGTTGCTATGATGAATACCGTGACCAGAGACAACTTGTGGGAGGAAAGGGCTTATTTGGCTTGCAAGTTACAGTCCCTCATTGAGGGATATTAAGGCAGGAGCTCAAAGGAGGAGCCTGTAGGCAGGACCTGAAGCAAGGATCTTGGAGGAATGCAGCTTACTGACTTGCTACCTCTGGATTGCTCAGCTACATTTCTTAGACAGCCCAGGTCCATTTGCCTATGTAAATGCTAAAGCCATTTACATGGTAAAGCCCACACTGGGAGGGACCCTAGTAGCATCCATCAGCACTTAAGAAAATGCCCAGAGACATGTCCACTGTCCTGTAGAAAATGCTTCACATGAGGTACCAGCTTCCCAACTGTGTACAGTTTACAAACAACTTTAGCAATCTATGGAATCTGTGAGAGAGACAGATATGCCAGTCAATTAAATTCAGGCTGCGAATTGATGGATGAGATATTCCCTATATAGCACAGTAAACATGTTGCAGTTTCAGAAATAGTGATCAGGTAGAAGATGCCTGAAGAGATATAAAATTAGTGAAATAAATATCCAAAAGTGTTGAGAGGCCTGTTTCAGCCGGTAAAGTGGTTGCTTTCCAACCAAAAAAAAAAAAACCAACAACAACAACAAAAAAATGAGTTCAACTCCCAGAAACATTTTTTAAGTGCCTCCAAACGCTCTGGGATCATTGCTGAAGAGGGGATATAAAGACTGACAGAGCCACAAGTTGTGGATGACCGACCACAAGGGAACTGTTTTCCAGCCAGCTAGTCACCTACTCTATATGAACTTATAGCAACTGTTACTGCATACACAAGTTCCATGCAGGCCAAACCAGAAAGAAAATTCTAGCAATGACAGGAAGAAGTAGGTAAAGAGCCCCAAACCACTCAGGAAATTGTGGCCACAGATGGCTGCTAGGAGGGGCAGAGACAGTGTCTTCTACGTATGGGATCTTGGCAGACCCTGCAGGAAATTCTTCAATTGCAGGTCCACCTTCTCAAGTGTATATATAATATAATATACATAATATATAAAGAGAGGGGGGAGGGAGGGACAGTGGGAGGAAGGGAGGAAGAGAGAGAGAGGTTGAGAACATTAAGTTGGGTAGGAAGGCAGTAAGTGATGGTGGGCATAAAGGAAGAAATCTAAATATCATCAAATTATACTGTACTAAAAATACCAAAAACTTAATAAGAAAATGAAAAATTGTGGTATGGTCCTGCTTATTATAATTTCAACGCTAGATGTTTAGATCGAGGACCCTGGGCCTGGTCATAAATTAGTTTTGCCTAAGTAGAGAGTTTAAGGTATCACCTGAGGTGACCTGGGGTTTCCACACACAGATACACATACACTCTTCTGGCGCACCACACACACACACACACACACACACACACACACACACAAATACAAATGTGAGGGAGCATTGTGGAGCTTTCTTGAAGGCAATCTTAATTCACAACCCACAAAAATGTACAGATATGTCAGCCTCAGTGTAGGTCCAGATGATTCTGGGCAATCTCATCTACAATAGTAGGAAAAACCTGAGACTTGTTTAGACTATGAGGCCACCAACCCAAATTTTGACAAAACCTATGTTTTGTATTATGTAGTTCAGGACCTAAAAACTGTTTCATTAACAATCCATACAGTGAATTTTTATCATTTTTGTGAGTATGAGCGTATTGCCTGCATGTGTGTAAGTGCACCTATGTCCATTAATGACCTCAAAGGTAAGAGAAGGGCATCAGATCCCCTGGAACTGGAGTTACAGATGGTTGGTAGCCACCATGTGGGTGCTGGGTGCTGAATCCAGGTCCTCTGCAAGAGCGTCTGGTGGTCTTAAGTGCTGAGCCATCTCTCCAGCCACCAAACAGTGAATATTTTATGTGACTTTATATGTTCCTTATCATAATTACCCCAGTGTTCACATGTTTTGTCATGCGGTGACATGGAAGACATGGAATCAGGGACAGGGGGCTGAGACATATTTCATCCACACCCAAGGAGTAGAGACAGAGAGTAGGAAGCGAGTTGAGTCTATAAACATTCAAATTCAGAAGTTAGTGCCACATTTCTTCTACCCGTCATATAGAATCTGTAACCTTCCTGAACAGTGCCTCCAGTGGGAGAACAAATGTTAAATACAGGATCATATGCAGCACATTTCTCATTCAAACAACCACAACTAATAGGTCCGAAGCTCTTGGTCCTTGTTCCAGTACTGATAAAAATATAAAATGGATTCTAAAATATGAGCATGGCAGAAAAAAGATGCGTGGATGTAGACTTCCTGAAACATGATAAACCCAAGGCTACCCTGGGCTGAAGTCCCAGAGTGAAAGAAAAACAAGTTGGGTGTTCAGCTCAGGGGTCTGAAATAGTGTATTTTAATATGTATGTCCTGTTCTACATGCCTAGACCCCTTTAGATCAACATATGCAAGAGGAGGACATTGTGCCAAAAAAGACTGCCGTGAAACTTCTAAGATGAATTCTAAGATGGTTGCCATGCCTACCACAGACTCATGGAAGATCCAGGTATTCTAGGCTGGGACACAGAATTGGAATCTGATTAGCAAGTGCTGGGACCTTCCTCACTGTACAAGAGAGCCTAGGACATTCACCATCTGCCTAACGGGGAATGGAACCTTCCCTACTCAATTCAGCTGTCTGAAACGCCCTTATCTGATAAATATGATCTTAAACTTTCCTTCTGTCCAAGATGATCTTGATCTAGCTCCTCTGATCATAGAGTCCTATGTCATTCCCCTTTACCACAGAGTGCATCAGGCATACCCTGTCTCAGAAAGGGAGTTGAGAAATAGTGCAACCTTTAGAAGAATGGATGACCATGAGCCATGTGCCCCTGCAAAGCCTGGCCAGCTTGGCCTAAATGTCTGTGTTCTTACCACAGTGACTTGCAAGGCTGTAGGACAGCATTGTTAGGTCTCCCAAGTTGGAATACTGAGGGCTGGTTCTGGCTCTCATGAACTCACTCAATGCCTCTAGCTCTTGGGAAGCCCATTCTGATTCTCCCAGGTCACAAGTGTGCATAGTAGGTTGGGACTGCTTCACAGTAACAGTGTCTGCCCCCCGCCCCTTCCCCAGAGGTGGCATCCACCATTTTGGACCAGTGCTGAGCAGGGTTTCCAGGTCCAAAGGCTGGCGGGTGTTGACTCCCTACACAAAGGACCCTGTGGGTAAGGAATCTTGGATGCTCTCTCCCTTTGTGAGTTTCTGTCAGGGACAAATTGAGACTGGGCTCATTTATTTCTCTTCAAGTGGGAGAGAATAATGAATTCTGCAATGAATGTGATTTGCGAAAAACAAAGCCCATGGGATTTTTGAAATCTTTAAAGATGTATTATTGTCCTCTGTATGTCTGTGTTTGATGAATGTCTTAGAGGTGTGTGTGTGCTCCTGTGTGCAGGTCAGAGGACAACTGTACAATCTATTTCTCCTTCAACCTCGATATAACATCTAAGGTCTGATTGAATTCAGTTCCACAGGTTTGAGAAGAACAGCTTTTTTCCACTGTGCTGTCTTTGAGGGGATCCAATCTATTAGTCTTAACTGCAAAGGGGACCTCAGATCTTTCTTTTGTGCCCAAGTGGTCCTCAGATGCACTCTTCTGACCAGTGGGCTCTGCCATTGTGTTCCTATGAAAGATCTTCAAACATTTCCCACCTGATCTGAAGTTCATAGACATTTTCCCTTCATCCCACAAGGACTTCAAGATCACTCAAGATCCAAGTACCAAAACCAAGGAGCAGCTGGCGGGGGAAAGAACTCAAGCATACTGCCTCAATGCCGACCACAAAATGTGTGACAGTCCTGTCATTAATTTACAGAGCTGAACATCTGGCTTCTCTTGGAAAAGACCTGGGTTCGATTCCCAACACCCACATGGCTGCTAACAACCATCCGTAACTCCAGTTCCAAGAAAATCTGACGCCCTCTTCCGACCTCCACGGGCATTACAGGATACAGATGCACTCACATACATGCAGGCAATACACTCATACACAAATACCAGGTGCTGTGAGTTCATGAATACAGCGATCCTGTGATGTGCAGAACACCCCACTGTACAGCCCTCCTCTCACGAGCTCCCTCCATCTCTCTTTCACTCTTCTTGGCCTCCATGAATTAAGCAGCTGTGTTCCCTCATGCGTTCCCTCCATGATACAAGTCCAGAAAAACGGACCACAGGACCATGGGTGGAAACCATGAGGCAACTGAAACTTTCATTATTTTCAATTTGATTCCCTCGGGTATTTTGTCCCAGTGCTGGAAACCAGATTACAGTAAAACATGAGAAACATGCATATGATTACCCACATTTTCCCCCCACCCCCTCTGACTCTCGGAAGCTGTGAATGTCATCTTATATTTCGATTTCATGACAACCCTGTGGTTGCTGTACTGTGTTCAGCACAGTTATGTGAAGATTCATGAATAGACTGTTCTATTTTATTTTTTAATATTAGGTCCATGTATAGGATCCCACAGGTTGTTGTCATTATTCACCCACTGGAGGCATTTGTGGTTCTTTTCTCAGACTGACTACGATGAACAGAGCTTCCACAGACATTCTTGTATGAATAAAAGTCTTCATTTCTCTTCATTAAATGTTCAGGAAAACATTTATTGCATTAGCTGTCTGTTGCATATTCAATTTTTTAATAAACTTGCAAAATTGTTCTGAACTGGCATATTTTCAGGGAGAGATGATGAGAGCAGCTGCTCGGATGACAAGGGAGACAGCTGACAGCTAGATGGGAATGCAAGATGTGCCAGTGGGGTGCTCTGGATGGTAGCTTTTCGGCTGGCCTTAAAGAGTAAGCAAGATTCCCATGGCTGGATGGGAGAGAGGGCACTGAGGTGCACTAAGCATCTCCCCAGCCTTTTTTTTTTTTTCGTGTGTGTGTGTGTGTGTGTGTGTGTGTGTGTGTGTGGCATGCAGGGCTGAGAGAGAGGGAGGGAGGGAGAAAAGGAGGAAGGGGGGAGAGAGAATGTGTGAGTATGGATGTGGATGTCAGAGGACAACATTGGGAGTTATTTCTTTTCTTCAAACATGTCAGTCTTGTGAGTAAAACTCCCTTTATTGGACTTCATGACAAGTGCCTTTACCCTCTTTACCCTCTAAACTATCTAATCATCAATTAAATTTATCACATTTTGAAAGATAATGCCTTTAATAGCATGTCTAAGAATAGTTTTTTTTATTTTATCCTTTATGAAATACATGCTATTTTTTTTTGTCTTTTTGAGACAGGGACTCCCTGTAGCCCCATATGTCCTGGAATTCACTATGTGGACCAGGCTGGCCTTGAATTCACAGAAATCCACCTGCCTCTGTCTCCCAAGTGCTGGGATTAAAAGCAAGTGTCACCACTCCCGACTTACATGCTATGTTTTTGAGACAGCTTCTCATGTACCCAAGGTGACTCTTATAAGGGGTACACAATAAGTAGACAAAGATGATCTTCAATTTGTCATCCTTCTTTCTGCATTTCCCACATGGTAGAATTACAGGCATGCACTACCATGCCTGGTGTATGCAGTGCTAAGGACTGAACACAAGGCCTCCTGCATGATAGTTAACCAGTGTAACAAAAACTACATTCCTATCCCTCAACATGGTCTTTGCATCAATTACTGTAATTCACATGTACGGTGGAGAAATTCTCTTTGATTTTCTTCATTTGCAGTTGTCATGCTTATATTCTTGAAAGATATTTTCAACTCATGGAATATTCTTTGAATAACTGATAAATATGGCCCCACTTTTGTCTGGCCTTCATAATTTGCGTAAGAAAATTCATGTCAATCGCATATATTTTCTCTTTTCCTTAAGATATTTTCCAGGTCGTCTTTCAAGATGAGAACAGTGGTTCGATGATGATGTGCCCTTACTTGGATTTCTTGGATTTCAAGGTGATGACACTCCTACACTTCACAGTCTGCCTTCTTCAGTCAGTTGATTTATGTCTTCTTGTCTTCTGTCTAACATCAAAAGTCTCTAACCACCATGAGCTCTACCCTGTTCCAACTGTTCTTTAGCAATTGAGCCAATGTTTTATTCTTTTTCTTCTTTTTAATTTTCCTTTCATAATTCTTCTTTGCTTTCTCTCCCTGCCTCCATCCACTCTCTCTCTTTCTTCATTTTTTCTATTTTCTTTCTTTCCCTTTCCTTCTTTCTTTCTTCTTTCTTTCTTTCTTTCTTTCTTTTCTTTCTTTCTTTCTTTCTTTCTTTCTTTCTTTCTTTCTTTCTTTCTGACATGACCTTTTCATGAAAATATGGAAGGTCTCTTACTTTGTATGTAATGCAACCTGACCTTGAATTTATGCTAATCCTCCTGCCTCAGCCTCCCAAGTGCTATGATTTCAGGCATGTACCACCTTGCTTAGGTAAGTTCCGTTATTCCTAAAACATTACAACTGGCTAAGTCGTAGAGAATAAGAGACTGCAGGGTGTGTGTCTCTAGATAGGACTCCTATATTAAAACATACCCACCCAAGGCTCAGTGACCACTGTGGAAGAGCCTCAGAAAGATTGTAAGAGCCAGAGTTGGTGGATGAACATGTGGAAACAGAGGTGTTCAGGCCTCTGGGAACTTGCAAGAATGAGGAGAGTATCCACAAGACCCATGCTGACTCAGCCAGACAAAAACACAAGTTAGAACTGGGGGGAATGGACAACAGGCCCTAACACTAGCCTGGGGAACTATTGAAAACTGATTACTGTTGGGTGACAGAAAGTAGAACTTCTTTAAGGGAGAGACTAGATAGGCTGACTAGACTCCAATGGATGATCTTGTACTGAGGGAAACAAGTGTTTAACTGGAAAGAACTTCACATCTGTGACAGCATGCATGAAATCCTTGTGTGGGAGAATAGAGAGGGGTGTGAATGGGGAAAGGGGGTCTAACTTTGATTAAGATCTGTTTTATGAAATGCACAAAAACTCAATATAAAAATTAAAAATAAATACATAAAAGGAAATTTAAAAAATAAATATTAAAAAAATTATCATTTCCCAGAGTATGCAGAAATAGGAATTCTGTTGTCTTCTTTCTGGCTCAGTCCAGGTGGATTATTTTATAACCATTCTTTATAAAATATTTAGCTATATCTTCTTAGCTTCCTGGTCTTTGTAGTTGGGAGCTTGAGCCTTCAATAACTGCACCAGCTCTGCACTCCATCACACCTTTGTTAATCATTTGTTTAGACTTTCATTTCTCGATTGTTTGCTAATTGCTTTTGATGAATTGTATAAAAACAATGCTTACCATTTCTAAAGAATATAGAAAATATTTTTGTTGTCATTGTAAAAATGTACAAGACACTTCAATAATGAACATAAATAAAACTTATATTTGAGTACTTGAAAATATATCCATTTGGAGCTGGAGAGGTGCCTCAGTGGTTGAGAGCACTGGCTGCTCTTGTAGGGGACTGGGTTCCATTCCCAGCACCCACACGGTGGCTAACAATCATCCGTAACTCCAGTTCCAGGGGATTCAACGCCTTCTTCTGACCTCTGTGGGCATTTTATGAGATAGGTGAATGTACAGATGCAGGCAACACACTCATGCACATAAAATTAAAATAATGTTTAAATATATATCCATTATTCAGTATCTGTCCCTGGCGCTTACACTTAATCTCATTTATAGGTATTATGGAGACAGGAGGATCCCTGGGGAATCTGGTGAGTCAGTCATGCCTAATTATAGATGTGAAGGACAATTAGAGACCCTTTCTTAGAGTAGCTGGTCAAGGATCCTAGGGGTGACACCTGAGGTGATTTCTAGTTTACACACATACTTGCACACTCTGTCTAGCAGAAACACCAAAACACAAATACACAGGTAAGGGAATATAGTGGATCTTTCTGAATGTTAATCATAAGTCATGACTCAGGAAAATATTCAGATATATCAGCGTCAATGAAGGTCAAGCTCATTCTAGGCAATCTCATACAAAGTAATATAGAAAAACTCCACACAGCTCAAGAATAGAAAAACATCGATGCAAATTTTGACATATCAAAGCGTCTTATATTATGTAGCTCGGGACCTGGAAGAACATTCTATAAGGACCTAGATAGCGAATTGTTTAAGTGAGTTGATGAATACCTTGTCACAATGCCCCCAATCTTCCTTTGTTTCTGAATAGCTGCCATAGCTAAGACATTAATCAACTGGTATTTTTTTAATTATACATAGGGATATAACTTGAATTCTGAATAATCTTCAGATGTCATGAGGCATTGCTCTTTTTTATTTATTTATTTACTTTATCATTTAAGAATGTAATAGCCAGGGGCTGGAGAGATGTCTCTGCAGTTCAGACCACTGGGTGCTCTTGCAGAAGACTTGGGTTTCCTTCCCAGGACCCACATGGTGACTAAGAGGCATCCATAACTGCAGTTTCAGGGGGACCAACACCATCTTTTGATCTTCATGGGTATTGCATGACACAGGTGCACTTACACACTCATGCACACAACACGCCCATACACATAACATAAAACTAATAAATAAGATAGATTTTTATTAAGCAAAGAATGCAAAGCTCAGTGACAAAGTCCTTGGCTGCTGTATTAGTTACTTTACTGTTTTTATGTTAATACAAGACAAATGCCACTTAAGAATGAAAAGGATTTTTGTCTTATATTTCCAGAGGAATAGAGTCCATCAAGACACAGAAGGCATACGTCAGGGGTAGGAAGCTCAGAGATCTTATTTCATCCACACACAAGAAGCGAAGACAGAACACAGGAAGTAGGACCTGGGTACAAACCCTAAAAATCAGACCCTAGTGACATACTTCCTCCAGCAAGACTATCCAGCCTAAAACTTCCATAAGAGCCCAAACAGCACCTCCAACTAGGGAACAAATGTTAAATACAGGAGCATATGGGAGACATTTCTCATTCAAATCCCCACAACTACCATGTCCTATGCCCTGGGTTGTAGTTCCGTCTTTGGTAAAAATACAAAATGTATTGCAGCTCTAGTTTATGGGCCAGGCAGAAACGGATCTGTGGACTTAGCCCTCCTAAACCATGATGTAACCCAGACAAACAGGAACTGAAATTCCATAAAGAAAGAACAGCAAAGTGAGTGTATAGTTTAGGCCACTGCCTTAACTCTCATCACCTGATACACATATGTCCTTCGTACATGTCCAGACCTGTTTAGATGAACAAGATCCATGTATTTTAGATTGTGATGTAGTATTGAAAACTGGGAAGTGAGTACTTGGTCTTTCCGCCACTGTATCTGGGAACCTGGGGCATTTACCATGTGCCTAAGGGGGCTGGAAACTTCCCTACTATATCTAACTCTGCTGAGTCTTCCCTGCCTGATAAATATGGTTTTACATATTCCCCTTCTGCCCACGGGGGACATGATCCGGTTTCTCCGTCCATAAAGACCTCTATCATTTCCTTTTATCAAAGAGGGCTTAAGACATCCTGAGTCCTAACAAAGGGAGCTGAGAAGTAATGCATTTGTCTGGACAGTGGATGCCTATGAGTCATGTGCCCCTGCAAAACGTGGTCAGCTTGACCTAAGTGAGGGCGCTGGTACCACAGGGACTTGCAGGGCTCTAGGAAGAAGCACCTAGTTCCGATGGATTGGAACCACCCCTTGTTGGTGCCTTGTGATTCCAGGCAATGGCACTAGTCTGTAAGAAGCCAGTTCTGATTCCATCAAGGTAGTGAGTGCATGGCAAGTTGTGACTGGTTCCCAGTTCCCAGTTCCTTTATCTCATCCTCTCTCTCTCTCTCTCTCTCTCTCTCTCTCTCTCTCTCTCTCGACATTCTTTTGATATTTATTAAGATAATATCTCACTGCATAGCCTATGCTCAACTGGAAATTGTATGGTGGGACCAGGAAGGTGAGCTCGGGAGAAACTTTGAAACCTTTAACTAGGAAATTCATCGACCCCTTTGCAACCAACCTTGACCTCAGCGATTCATTATTCAGTTTTAAAGGAAGTTATTTGTGGGGTTGAATCCATCAGAAACAGGGAGACTATTTTGTGGAACAAATTTTCCAAAGGGGGAAGTGGGGTGAATGACAGTTGGATACGGTCTGTTCTAGGGATGTGAACTGCAAGTCCGTCTTGGTAGATGGAGAAATTGCTGACCCCCTATGTTCCTTGAAATCTGTCCTTTTCCCTCCTCTACCTCCAGGGCATCCACCGTCAACTTTCTAAGAACAGTAATGTGGAGATCTTACATTGCCTTCACCTACCATCTTGGCTGTTTCTGCAACTGAAGGGTGTGTGCTGCAGATCGGTGAAATGCACAAGACTCCACACCTTACCAGCATCGAGGTCCTGCACACCAAGTCTCATTCCTGGAGCACAGCCTATGTGCGTCCCTGGTGTGGGCACTTTCTGCTGCCTCAGGAGGGCCACCTTCACTGGCCTGGTGCTGAGGATGAAGGCCCAGGCTTTCTTTGCACAATAACGATCCTGGCACTGTGCATCTTCTAGCAGCTGTTTGCACAGCAGATACTCCTGAGCCTCCTACTCCTGAAAATCCTGGCCAGCGACACCCCCGTAGTTGCAACAGTCCGAGAGTGACTTGAGGGCAGTAGGATCCTTAGGTATCACATGCTGGAACCAGGCGAGCTGGCTGTGACTCTCCCAACCCCAGGCAATGCAAATCGCCCTAGACAAGCCTGCTTTGATTCACTCCTGGTACAAACGCTCTAGGGCACATGGTAGGCTGTGCCTGTTTCCCAGTAAAGGTGCAGGTCCCACCTCCACGGTGTATCTTTAGGTTGTGATTGGTGCTGAACCAGGCCTCAAAACCCAAAGGTTGGCACTAACTCACTCCCTGTGCAGAGGCTTCTGGGTTAGGAATGCTGGATGCTCCTGACCTATTGTGAGCTTCTAAAAGGAACAAACTGAAAGCTGGACTCATTTACTTCCGTTACAACTGGATGAGAATAATTAATTCTGAAAATAAAAGTAGTCTGTGAAATTAAAGTCCAAGGGATTTTTTTAATGTTTACAAATTCATTTTGATCGTATAATGTGTGTGTGTGTGTGTGTGTGTGTGTGTGTGTGTGTGTGTGTGTGTGTAATAGATGTCTGTAAGGCGCTTGTGCAGTTCAGGGGACAACTTGTGTGTGTGTGTGTGTGTGTGTGTGTGTGTGTGCACACGCGCGCACGCAATAGATGTCTGTAAGGCGCTTGTGCAGTTCAGGGGACAACTGTGCAGTCCATTTCTCCTTCAACATCTACGTAGGATTCATGGTTACATTTAATTTGGAGGACTGAATTTAGGAACAAGCTTGGGTATCCAACACTGACCACCTTCCATGGTCTAGCTGGTCCGCCTAGAGGAAATATAGGTATTTATTTTTCTTAATAGTGGTTAGCATTTGGTTGCTGTCTCCTAATTCTATAATGGTTTATCAGTATATGACTGTTTGCATGTGTATAGTATTTGAGGATAAAATAAAAGTCATATATAAAATGTATGCACACTGAAATCCTCAAGGGGAAATGAAAAGTTTTTCTTCTGAGGGGGTTAGCATGGGTAGAAAATCTGGTCCTACAGCTGTTCATCAGTACAGCAGTCCTGTCATATCCAAAAGGCAGCACTGTAAGGCCTTCCTCCCACCCAGTCCTCTCCCTCTGTCTGTCTTTCTGTCCTTCTTGCCCCCCATGAAATGACCAGCTTTGATTCACCATGTGCTCCCACCATGACGCTCAGCCTCAGAACATGTCCAGAGCACTGGATTAAGTGACCAGGAGCAGAAACCTCTGAACATGAGCCAACAGAAGCCCTCCCTATTTTTAAGCTGATTATCACCAGGCATTTTTTATTTTACATAATTGTACTTCAACAAGACAAATACATTACCTGTATGTTTACTTTCCTCTCTGCTAACTATTGAAAGCTGTGAATTTGCTGTATATTTACAATTCCATGACAATGTGCGGCTCTTGTGGTTGGTTTCTCCTTTCAAATCAGCTGTCCAAAGATCCACCAGTACGTTATTTACTTTTATTTCTAGATATTAGGTCAAGTACAGGATACCACAGGGTGTTATAGTGATTATTCCCCTACCGGAGGAAATCTCTGAGACTGGCTAGAATGAGCAGAGAATCCACAAAGTTTTCTATATACACAAAAGTCTTCATTTCTCTGCAATAATTGTTCAGGAGGGCAATTATTGGTTTGGGTATAAGCTTCCTGTTCAGTTATTGAAAAGACATCGAAATTCTTCTGAACTGCCATATTTTATGTCTTCACCAACATTATAGGAATCAATGCATTTTTCTTCATTCTTGGCAACAGGTAGGATTCTGATTTGTTTGTCTTAGCGATATTAAGGCTTTTTCAGTTATAAACTATTGTAGTTTCAATTTTCAGTTACCTGATGGATGATAATATCAGACATTTTTCTGGCACTTATGTATTTGTTTGTCTGTGGTGTGCTGTTCTGAGTGAGTGTGTGTGTGTGTGTGTGTGTGTGTGTGTGAGAGAGAGAGAGAGAGAGAGAGAGAGAGAGAGAGATCACGTGCGACCATGCATGAGATCAGAGGACAACTTGTGGGAGAGTTAGCTCTCTTTTTCCATCATGTGAGTCCTGTGGATAAACTCACGTTGTCAGGCTTAGAGTAAAGAGACATTACTTAATTTATCAGCTTTTAAGGGATAATGCCCTAAATATCTTGTCAATGAACAGTTCTATTTTATCATCCTTGATAGGCATGCTATTTATTTACTTATTTTTAGGACAATTTCTCATGTATCCCAAGGGCTTTTTCTTTTTGTGTTTAGTTCTTCCAAGTATAGGTATGATGCATCCTGACCTGAATTTCTTGAACTTTAAGGTGATTTTATTCATTCACTTTACATTCTACCCACTGCAATCAGCTAGTTTGGCTCTTCTGTCAAATGCAAAAAGTTTCTAAGCACCATTTCACTGAGTTTTTCTGTGTTATATCTTTCCCCACATTTTCTTTAGCAACTGCTCCTGTGTTTTATTCATACTATTGTATCTCCTTCATTCTGTCTTCTCTCCTACCCCTTCTCCCCCCCCCCCCCACCCCCC
>NW_008347699.1:2710-6373 GCF_000622305.1 Nannospalax galili | reverse complement strand
AGGCACTTTAAGAATGAACATAATTTTTTGTTTTAATTCCTTTAAAATATATTTGTAATCTTCAGAAGGCTGGGAAAAGAAGGCATGACCCATGCTGGGTAAAGGCTATCCATTGAGCATAACTCTTTGCCCTTCCAGTCTTCCTTCCTTCTTCCCCCACCCTCTCCACTTCCTTCCTTCTTCCCTCCCTCCCTTCCTTCCTTCCTTCCTTTCCTTCCTTCCTTCTTTCCTTTTTCATTCTTTCAAGACAAGGCCTTTTTAGGGAAGACTGGCTGATCTCTATTTTGTATACGGCCCAGTCTGGCCTTTACTTCACCCTTATCCTCCTGACTCAGCCTACTGAGAAGTAAGATTACAGGTATGGAACACTTTGAGTAGCTAAGTTCTCTTTGTCCTAAAGAGGAACCAGGTCATGGGGTATTAGCAATCCTATTAAGCTTTTCTGACTAAATCTGTGGGGACTTTTCATAATCATTTTTATATATTAATTTGCTATTTGCCCTTAGCTTTCTTAATAATGTGCTTAGGCTTTCATTTATATGATTGCTTGCTAATTATTTCAGATGAAACACAAAAAAGATATACAATTTTTAAGAAAATAGAAATTATTTTTCCTATCATTGTGAAATGTAAAAGACACTTTAAGAATGAAGATAATTTTTTGTTTTAATTCCTTTAAAATGTATTTGCAATCTTCAGAAGGCTAGGAAAAGAAGGCATGACCCATGCTAGGTAAAGGCTATCCATTGTACATACCTTCAGGTCATATATACACCTCAGCAACCCCTCAGTTACCTTGGTAAGTAAGCTCAATAAATTCATTGGCTCCCAGTAAAATTTTAATGAAATGTTGGCTTGACACTAGAACCTTAAAAGGGAATAAGCATTGCTTAGCATAACCAGGAAAGAAAGTTTCACAACCGATGGAAAATTTTTGTTAATGCTATTATGTCTCATAATTATTTTCCAAAAAAGAGAATGAAAATATAAACACTGTTAAAAGGTTATGGGAATGGAGACATTTTCCAAAATAGAAAAAATGAGAAAGCCTAAGTAAGTAATGAAGGTCTGTTTGAGTTTGTTATATATAAAGGGTGAGACAAAAATAATATACACATGATCTTAAAATTTCTATGGCCAAGTTTAGTCAACTAGTTTAAGGAACAAAATATAAATCTAGTCAATGTTTACCTGAGAATATTTTGTTCTTTACCCAAGCTTTATCTACATAGGAAATGATAATTAAAAGTACCAGACTGTGGAACTAACCTTATTGGATGTTTAATAGCCATTGTACTTTGAGGCCTATACTAA
This sequence comes from Nannospalax galili, assembly GCF_000622305.1. Classification (NCBI taxonomy): domain Eukaryota; kingdom Metazoa; phylum Chordata; class Mammalia; order Rodentia; family Spalacidae; genus Nannospalax; species Nannospalax galili. The sequence goes on along the minus strand of NW_008347699.1, from coordinate 5,059 downwards.
TGTGGTCAGAGGGGCTTAAAGGACAGTTTTTACCCCTTGCCTTCCAAGGTCAACTAAGCTCCAGGTGACTATGGAACATCTCTCAAAATGTCCGGTAACTGCAGTGAGTCACCTGTCTTCTTCATCATGGAGGCCATGGAGACCCCACGAGATGGACTTGAACCAGTGTCGATTCTACAAAGAGGAGGGTCAACTCAGAGGAAAGGTCTCATTCATGTTTCCAAGTGAAGCCAAACATGGTTAAACAGAACCTTTGAATTATCTTCACATAGATGGAACTGGTAAAAGAAAGGAACCAGGGACTCCTCCCAAGCCCATGTGATCCCTGAGGAACAGACCCTCAAATTACCTAAAGTCTAAAAATAAATTGATTTATTTAGGCCAACTGTATGGTCTTAAACACCCAAAAGGAAAGTATAACCAAAAAAAAAGTCATCAGTATACTTCTTTAAGAGTTCAAGGGATTACACTTCCCAGATATTAGGCTTAAGTCTACATTAAAAAGTTAGTCAATTACAATTATTTCTCATTGATGATTTTGTTCCTAACCAGAAAGTGCTGCTCAGATGTAAGACTTCAAATCTTGGTCTCCAATACTGTAGTGCCCACCTGTAGCTAAGGGAGAAAAGCTATTTTTCTAAAATGATAGGTAAATTTGTTTTCTCCCCCTACCTAGAAGCCTTTGAGAGGGAACTGACACTGATTCTAACCACTCCAACAGCTATCAAAATACCTGAAAGCAAATCCTGAATCCATCACTGTAGGGTCCAGCCTTGGAAGACAAAAGAAAAATGAGGAGGAACTCAGTAGAGGGATGCTTTTGGAAGCCCTTGTCAAGAAATTCCAGTGTACTCTCATATGAACATTTGAAAATTGCCCTGTTCTGATTTTTTTTCTAGTTCCCTGTCTAGAACATGTGATGCTAATTACTCTTGCGTTTATTTCTCCATCACATCTGCTATTGAGGATTCAAGGACTTTCTTCTCCCCTTAGAGACAAGAGTTATGCAATTTTGGAGTCTTTTAGACAGACCGCTTGAAAGGGTGCTCCAATTGCCTCACCCCGCCCCTGTTCAGAATGGAAGAAGCCAGAGTGGTCTGCATCCCGATTCCCTATTGGCAATTTGGGTAACCTCTTCAGAAGATAGAGTGATAAGAACAGGAGGTAGGAATTGGCTAGGCAGTTAGGGTAAAAAGACCCCAAAGAAAAGTAGCCAGTTTCTTAGTCAAAAGTCAAAATGTCCTTGAGTCTATTAGCAACATACTCTGTTCCAAAGGCCAAAAATATTAAAGTATTTTGGAGCTTGTATCTAACCCTTTAAGATTTTAGGGTTACCTCTTCAGAGGGGGAAATGAAAGAGTAGCCCAAAACCCCATAAAGATAATTGAAAGTAGAAAAAAAGAAAATAAAAAAGTGTTGGGGAGCTATGGGAAGTCTTGGAGGGGAGGGAGTAGACAAGGATTTGATCAAAATCCCTTATATGCATGTATGAAGTTCTCAATAAATTGTTTATTTAAATAAAAAAAGAAAGGAAAAAAAAAGAACAGAGCTAATGGAAAGATTCATTATTCCACTAAAGTTGATCCCATGTCAGCAAATCCTTTGGTTTTTTATTTATTTATATTTTTTTGGTCTTTTTGAGATGGGATCTTCCTGTGGTCCCAGCTTGCTGAGTGAACTGGGATGGCCTTTGAACTCACAGAGATCTGCTAGGCTCTGCATCCCAAGTGCTGGAATTGAGGATGTGTGCCACTACGCCCAGCTTTGATTTCTTATCCCTACTTTTCCACCCTTAAACTTCATTGTATATATAGTTTTACGTAACCTGCTTTATTTCTGGAAAAATGTGTTTAAAACTGCCTCTTTTCGGAATAATAAAAATATTGTTAAAATGTTATTTTTCCTCACCCCCTTCAACTCATATATATATATATATATATGTAACCTGCTTCAAGTTACCTCAGGAAAAATGTGTTAAAAACTGCCTCTCTTTGGAATTAAAAAGAAAAGAAAAGAAAGCAGCAAAACAAATTCCATCTTAAAAGATCCTTCGAGTCATATCTCAGCTCTTTATCTTTTTGTAGCATATGACACAATGGAGTGTTTTTGTAAAATTTTCCCACAGTCTAAATGCTTCACTTACCAAAACTTTTGTCTTGGTCAACAATGTGAAAACGCTTCCTGTTAGGCAGATTAATTTGAAATTGAGTTGTGGTTTGGGAAATAAAATGTTTCCATGTGATTTTTCTTAAAAAAATATATTTGTTATGATTATTCCAGTCTCCTATTTCTAAATAATATCTTCAGGTTTCTGCAGATACAGGTTTCTTCCTTCCACACCCTGCCTCT
>NW_008347699.1:0-2596 GCF_000622305.1 Nannospalax galili | reverse complement strand
CTGATGAGACTCTTTCTCCTTGGCATGCTGAGTGCTGAGATTACAGGTATGAACCACTATGCCGGGTTCTCTAATATATATTAAAGTTATTTCTAGATGTGCTGTGCTTGACTTTTGAATCGACTGGCCTTTTCATTTTTTATATCATAATGTGGTAGATTTAATATATTTATATTATATTTGAGCTTTTTACTAAATTTTACTCTTCAAACTTTCAGCAGTATCCAATACATTTTGAAAGGCTGGGCTACACTTTAGTGGTAAAATCCTGGCCATGGAATGTTCCCTGAACTGCAAAAATAAAATAAAATAAAGTACAGTATCATTTGTATATATTCCTTATAGGGTTTTATCCTTCGAACTAAAGATGACCAACATTGTATGCTTGTGGTTTTGAAACACTATCTCCCTGAGCAGCACAGGCAAGGATCCAAGATTGGCCATCTTTCTTTCTCAACGTCCTCAGAACCATAACTAGAGACAAATACCAACATACTCAGCTTCACGGAATATCATAATCTCTTGAGCGTGGGTCCATCCACTGGAGCCTCCACAGCTTACCTTGGGTTACAGCAGAAATATCAACCTTATTCACCTATTAAGGCTGTGAGTTACAATAAAATAATTTTAGGGTGGTCGGGGAGTTATGGATGTGAGAGAGGGGTGTTTAAATTTGATTAAGATCTATTATTTGATATGAACAAGATATCAAAAATACACATGAAAAAAATTTGATCGTGGCATTTTAGTGTTTTTGGTGATCCAGTTTGAATTTATACACAGCAAATACTTAGTTCTATATCTAGCAAAATTTAGATTTTAATATTTAAATTATAGCACATGTCTGGATCATGAGTTTACTTGTTTTCTTGCCTTAGTAGTAGAGTAGAATTTAATTTGAGAATAAATGGAAATTCACTCTATGGAAAAATAAAAATAAAAAATTGTATAATAGTCCCTTAAATTTGATTTTAACAAAATTGTTTTTCTAATGCAATAAGGATTCTTAATTACATGGGTACGAAAAGATAGTCTTACCCGTTAGAGTCGTCCGAAGGTACTGCACCCCGCTTGGAAGGTGCGGTCTTGGTCTGAAAGCACAGAATCCTAAGCCCCGTTGGCTTTCAGGGTCCTGCCCCAGCCCCGTCCTGGTCTCTGGTCATGGCGCTCAAGCGGCAAGCACGCGGATGCTGATGGAACGCGGCGGGCGCACTGCGTGCAATGATGGAATGTCGCTGTCCAACAGCTCAGGACTGACCCGTGCTGGACCGAGGACAGCTTTCCCTCGAGTTCTCTCGAGCTTTGCTTGGTGCTAGGGGCCAACTGCCATTCGATCTCTGTGAGCTTCGCGTCCGGACGCGTTCACAGAGCTCAGAAAAGAGATCCGCTGTCCAAGGTACCTCTTGAAATCGGCTTGAACTTTGCTTGCCCGGCAGTTGCCATGGGCAACATCCTTAGCCGCCCCTTGCAAGGGGAAACGCCTTCGCCACGTTTTTCGTTACTGAATTCCTTTACTCAAAGTACTTTACTCACCGCCTGGCCAGACTTTGGGAGACATGGCTGCCAGTCAGGGACAGGGAGTCGCCCTTTGTCCACAGACCTCAGGACCTGAGGGTCGGCACCCCAGACAGCAACCAGGACCCAGAGCAGGTGGATGGCTCCACTCCCCAAGTGGGAAAAGGCCTGATCAGCACCCAAGACCTGGAAGACATACGATTTCAGCAGCATCTGCCTCTGACTCTGCCCAGGTTCCGCTGCCCAAGACCATGAGTGGATCGGGAACTGGACCAGCCGCTGCGGAGGGTCGAAATTGCTGACTCTTGTACTGCAGACCACCCAGACCACCTCCCAGGGCCTGAGGAGACTCCAGTCAGTAAGGAGACCCCAGGCCTGGAGGTTCCTCAGTACAAGAAGAGGGACAGATGGAGCTGGGAATCCAGACCATCCGCCTTCAAGCCTCTCATCAGAAATGGTGTGGCTACACCGTTTGTGCCCAAGCCTGGGAAACTGACAAGGAGACCTCTCGTGGTGGAAGAAAGTTTGGAATTATGCCCGATCTGCACAAGAGTGCACGGGAGACCCACCCACAAGGCTCCAGACGTGGATTTAAGGCTTAAAGAAGATGATGCAGTGCCGGGACCATCTGGTCGACGTGGACTGGTATGTTCCCCCTTGGGACCTCTCCCGTTGAGCCAAACTGCTCTGGGAAAGTCCAAGTCTGTCCAAGGGGCAGTGGGACGATCCACATCTGTTCAAGGTTCCCAGGGTCCTTCCAAAAAGGCCAAAGCGGGAGTCAGACCTGTCCATTCTCATGAAGGGGGCCCCAGACCATCCTCCTCTTCTCAATGGGGTCCCACACATTCCATTAACATCAAAACAAGACAGAGACATGCCCAATCTGAGCAAGGGGCCTTAAGACTTAGCCTCTCTCTTGAAGGGAGACCCAGACAATTCCCCACTCCACAAAGGGGCCACAAAAGATCCCAGCCTAACAAAGTGAGAATGACACATGCTGCCTCTGAAAAAAGGGGCTTTAGCACTTCCTCAGTGGAACAGTAAGGACTGAAACACTCCCCGTCTGCCAAAAGATACCCAA
>NW_008347698.1:0-307 GCF_000622305.1 Nannospalax galili | reverse complement strand
GGCCCAAGGACATTTTGACTTTTAACCAAGAAACTGGCTACATTTCTTTGATGCCTTTTTACTCTAACTGCCTAGGCAGTTCCTACCTCCTATTCTTATCATGCCATCCTCTGAAGGGTTTGCCCAAATTGCCAGTAGGGAATAGGGATGTAGACCACTCTGGCTTCTTCCATGTTGAACAGGGATGCAGGGTGAGGTAATTGGAGTACCCCTTCAGTGGGTCTATCTAAAAGACTCCTAAATTGTATAACTTTTATCTCTAAGGGGAGAAGAAAGTCCTTGAATGATGAATGGAAGATGTGAAGGA
>NW_008347697.1:0-263 GCF_000622305.1 Nannospalax galili | reverse complement strand
CCACCACTGCTTCCTGATCCTTTACATCCAGACCAACCCAGTTCCTTTCTGTGGCCCCCAGGACCCTGGGCCTGGCCCCACCCTCACCCCCTTTTCTTCCCAAGGCTGCACAACCTGCCAGCCTCTTTCCTGGGTGACTGCATCGGTGCCCATCACCGCCTTGACTCCTCCAGTCTCATTCATGTTCCCACTTCCCCTACCCGTCTCTCCTCCTAGCCTGGGTGCCTTGGTCTTAGATTTGGTAATTCCCATGCTTTCAGATA
>NW_008347695.1:0-303 GCF_000622305.1 Nannospalax galili | reverse complement strand
AAGAAGCTTGAACCTCACCTTGGTGCCTGTGTCGTCTTTCCTCGGCTCTGCCGGAGTCGCAGTTTGCGGCAGTGAAACACTCCATAAGCCAATAAGAAATGACAGGAGAAAACCTCACCAATAGGATGAATGAAATGGAAAACAGAGTATCAATACTGAAAGATAAAGAGGACAAACTGGACCACTCAAGCAAAGACTATGAAAAATTTAAGAAATCACAAGAATGGAATATGCAAGACTTGAGTGATACCATAAAAAGACCAAACTTGTGAATCATTGGCATACAGGAAGGAGAAGAATCCC
>NW_008347694.1:0-236 GCF_000622305.1 Nannospalax galili | reverse complement strand
TCCCTGATGCAAGCAGAATTCATCTTCCAACTGTAGGGTTAATACCTGAACTGGGAGGCCCCCCCTGATCCGTTAAATAAGCCCCATTAGGTGGAAAATGGATGTGGGTGCAACAGACCAGCCCAGACAAACGGACCAGCCCAGACCGGGGCAGTTCAGTCCGATGGGAACAGGGTCATTGTCGTAAGCCAGGACTCTGTCCAGCAGAGTCCAGGAAAGACAACACAGACACCAAG
>NW_008347693.1:263207-265178 GCF_000622305.1 Nannospalax galili | reverse complement strand
TGGCCCCATGGATATGGGCAATGGCAAATGCATATCTGCTATCTGTGTAGACGTTGAGTCTCTTCCCTTTACCCATCTTTAGGGCTTTGGTAAGCACGATCAGTTCAGCTTTTTGGGCCGATGTACCTATTGGCAGTGGCTCGGCCCAAATGACTCTCGAGGTGGTTGTGGCCGCTCCCCCAGCATGCCTTTTACCATTTCTGATGAAGCTGCTTTCGTCTGTGTACCAGGTTTCTTCGGCGTCAGGCAAGGGAACATCTTTCAAGTCAGGTCTGATGCAATGCACCTGTGCCAGGATTTCAGTACAGTCATGGAGTGGGTCCCCGAGATCGGGATCTGGCAATAGCGTGGCTGGGTTCAGGGCCATTGGTACCTGGAAGGTGATCCTGGGCAGATTTAGGAGCAGAGCCTGATAATGAGTTAATCAGGCATTGCTCAACCATTGATTGGGGGTTGCTTGAGCACCCCTTCAAGGGCATGAGGGGTTGCCACAAGCAGGTCCTGTCCCAGGGTTAACTTGTTAGCATCCTTAACCAGCAGGGCCACTGCTGCTATAATTCGCAGGCAGGGGGGCCATCCAACTGCTACAGGGTCTAATTTCTTTGATAGGTATGCAATAGGTCTCTTCCAGGGGCCTACTCTCTGGGTGAGGACCCCTTTCGCAATACCTTTACGTTCATCCATATATAGACAGGTTTATTTATGTCTGGTAGTCCTAGGGCAGGGGCCTCTAAGAGCTTGCATTTTAGGGTTTCAAAGGCCTCTTGCCTTTCCTGAGTCCAGTTGAAGTCCTGTCCTTCTTTGATAGCCTCATATAGGGGTTTTGCAATTTCAGCGAACCCCAAAATCCAGAGGTGGCAGAACCCCGCAGTACCCAGGAATTCCCTCATCTGTTTTCTGGAGGTTGGTGCAGGTATCTTTGGCACAGTCTCTTTGCGGGCCTTAGTCAACCACTGATGCCCCTCCTTGAGGATGTACCCTAGGTAAGTCACTTCTTGCAGACATATCTGAGCTTTTTTTGCTGAGGCCCGGTATCCCAAGTCCCCAAGTATGTGGAGTAAGTCCTCTGTCCCCTCCAGGCAGGACTTCTGGTCTGGTGCCATGATCAATAAGTCATCTACATATTGTAACAGGCTTATGTCGGGGTGTTGGGCTCTGTACTCACTCAGATCTTCATGCAGGGCCTCATCGAATATAGTTGGAGAATTTTTAAGCCCTTGAGGCAGTCACGTCCAGGTCAGCTGGCCACTGATTCCTGTCTCTGGATCATGCCATTCGAAGGCAAATTAGGGCTGACTGCTGGGAGCTAGTGGCAGGCTGAAGAAGGTGTCCTTGAGGTCCAGAACTGTATACCATTGCCGATCTGGTGGCAGGGTACTGAGTAATGTATAAGGGTTGGGGACAGTGGGATGTCAATGACTCTCTTGTTCACCTCCCTTAAATCTTGTACCAGTCTATAGTCCCTGCATTGGGGCTTTTTGACAGGCAGGAGTGGGGTGTTCCAGGCAGACTGGGTCGTTCTCAGCACCCCCAGTTCCATTAATCTTCTGATATGTGGAGTACTTCCACGTTTTGCCTCTAGGGGCATAGGATATTGGCGCACTTTAACAGGGTCTGCCCCTGTTTTGAGTTCAACATACACAGGAGGCCTGTGTCCTGCCAGACCCATACCCCCTGTTTCTGCTCAGGCTTGGGGAAATTTTTGGAGCCAATCTGATATATCAGGGTTTTGTTGGATCGGCTCCTGATGGAGTCTATATTCCTCAGGTCTAGTGGAATAGACTGGTGGCTAGAACCTGAACTGGTGCCCCATTGTGAAGCAGGGTGGCTCCTTTAGCTGTGAAGTGGATCTGTGCCCTCATTTTTGACAATAAATCTCTGCCCAGAAGTGGGTAGGGACATTCTGGGATTACTAGAAATGAGTGGGATACCCGGCCCTTCCCTAAATCTACTGTTCTTTGGGTAGTCCAT
>NW_008347693.1:262772-263059 GCF_000622305.1 Nannospalax galili | reverse complement strand
GGGATGGGACCTGAGCCCCGTCTCCCCTAGTCACTGTCTTCACCCCCAATTAGAGCTGGTAATACCTTAGCTAATTGCTTATTCTTCTTGGGGCAGTCCTTCACCCAGTGCCCTTCCTCCTTCTTGCAGTACGCACACTGGTTTTCCCCTACCTTATTTCGTGGTCTGGATCCCACCGAAGAGCTCCTTCTGTACTGGAGGTTGGTTGCCAATATCTCTCTGAGGTCCTTGTGGCGGGCCTGTTGTCTCTCCAGGACCCTGGTCAGGCTTGCTTCCTGTCTTTTTTT
>NW_008347693.1:259971-262545 GCF_000622305.1 Nannospalax galili | reverse complement strand
GGCTGGTCTTTCTTCAGGCCCCTGCTGACATCATAGACCTTAGACATATTGGCGGGTTTTTGAGCCGCCATTTTGAGACCCACTAACGGAGTCTGGCGGTAGACCAGGAGCCTCTCCTTACATTCTGCCCTGTTGTAGTCCCAGCTGGGATGGCTAGGGGGAAAGCTGGCATTAATGATGCCTGGGTCTGTGGTAGGGTCCCCGGCGGGGCCCAGAACCAATTTCCAGGCTGCCTCCAGGATCCTGTTTTGCTCCTCAGTAGTGAACAGGACACTCAGGAGCTGGTGGCAATCATCACAGGTGGGCTGGTGAGTGAACAGTTTCCAATAAGTTAATGAAGTCCCTGGGGTTTTCAGAGAAAGATGCATTCTGTGAGCACCAATTGTAAAGATCACTGGTGGCAAAGGGTCCTCTACCCTGGAAATCAAACTCAGGTTAAAAGTCCCTTCAGGGGGCCATCCAACATTGAAGGAGGGCCAATCAACCGAACATAAAGTTGTCCATTTCTTTTTCTTTACATCTACACTATTGTTATGGGCAATCGTCTTAACATCCCCCCAGTGGACTAGTGTAAGATCTAGAGGGGAAGATGGGGTGTTGCCCATAGTATTTATCAGTCCCGTCCGTTTCGTCAGCAAAGAAATTAGAACAAAGATCACAAGACACAAGAAGGACACAGACAGACAGAGGGCCCAAATTAAACTACCGCAGCTTTCAGATGGTCTGGACTCTCGGCTGTGTGGATTCCCTGGCTTGACTGTGCCAAAGACCATATGGATAGGACTCGTGTGTCCCAACAGGGTCATGAGGTCCTCTGAGGTTTCAGATGGACTAGTGTCCTAGTGGGGTGTCCGGTGGGGAACACCCATTCCAACGAGGATGGGGATGTCTCCCGAATCCTCCAGGTTGCCTTGTTAGCATTCCAGTGACAAAAAACTGAGATCAGATGGCCGTGACCAAAGGGAAAGTATAGAAAAGGCAGGTGGACAAAAAGACAGGCAGACAAACACAGTTTTACAAAAACTTACCCGGCTGGTTGATCATGAACCTTTTGGGGTCGGTTCCTCTCGGAGGTCTCTGGGGGGATCCTGGATGAGCCCCCAAATGTTGTGCCCCATCCACTGGACCCCAAAAAGACCACTGAGGACCCAACACACCAAAATGCAAAAGCAAAGGTTTATGGTTTATTCGGGCTTAAGCTCGGGCTCTCAGACCTCACCAACTCAACGGATCCATGCTGAGAGCCCAGAGTAAGGGAGAATGGAGCCTTTTATAGGTTTTAGACAAAGGGGCGGGGAGATACCGAAGATACATTTTGGTTGGTTCAAGGAGCCCATGCGTGCCAATATAATTTTAAACCAATTGGATGTATAAGATGCAGCCCTGGAAGTTTCTTATTGGTAGGTGCTATTCTCAGGGCTGTGGAATGTGTTGACTGTTACCTGTGGGGACAGGAGTCTCTGTTTTTACCTTATAGGGCAGTTTTTATGCTCGGGCTTGCTTAATCTATAGTTTCCTGGAAGGGGGGTGTGGAATAGCAGGTGGGGGCCAAGGCATGCCAGGGTATGTCTAGGCATGTCTAAAGCAGCAGCCAAGCATTTTACAGAAGCTAAAAGAGCAATTAGTGGGGGTCTGGAGGGATTGGGGGGTAGCGGGTGAATGAAGAGGGTCTCAGGGTTCTACACACTCACATACATGCTGGTAATACACTCGTACACACAAAAAAAGAAAAAGAAAAAAGACAACCTAGGTTGTGGCCACTATGCAGCTAGCTAAGAGAAGAGCCTCTGGCCATGTACCCATCTGCATAGGCAGGTACCTCAGACCTCAGGGAGGGGTGGAAAGCTTGAGGAAATGGGAATGCATGACCTAGTCTAGCATGGCAGTCCCTCTCAGTAGGGCTCATGCCCTTCTCTCTGAGAAACTGAACATGCAAATAGAAAGTGACTGCCACTATGGTAATGGAAATCTGATGCAAAACACTGGCAGTAACCATTCTGGGAAGCTAGGAAAGCCAGACTCAACCGGTAATCAACCCAGAGCTAGAGGTATCAGCTTCTTCTCAACCTCCAACCAACCACCTCATGATCAGGACCAACCAAAAAACTCAAATATGTTCCCTAACCAGTCATGAGATGTCACCGCTTGAATCCCCATACCAACAACCTCCCATTGTAGCAGGCCTGAGCTTTCCCTCCTCAGAAGTTTCCCAATCACTGCCTGCCTTCGAATCTCTGTCAAATGTGAATGATGGTGACTGTCTCTCAAGCTCTGATTAAATGAGCTCTCTGTTCTCATCTGGTTTTTATTTCCATATCACCAACAGGGAGCTGAATACAAACTGAACACACTTTTGAAGGCAACATGCAGATTGTTGGGAAAAAAATGAAATACCTTGATGAATGCTGTAAGAACTCTGCATTTTGATAGAAAACTCTGTTTAAAACGTTGATTTAGATTTACTTGCTAAGCTTGCCTGTTCTGCCTGATTGTATCTACCACACATGGATGATTAACCTAGTTGAAATGCTAAGAATTGAAGTGCTGTAAACCTCCTTCCTGGACCCTGGACCC
>NW_008347693.1:249477-252582 GCF_000622305.1 Nannospalax galili | reverse complement strand
AAAAAAAATGAAATACCTTGATGAATGCTGTAAGAACTCTGCATTTTGATAGAAAACTCTGTTTAAAATGTTGATTTAGATTTACTTGCTAAGCTTGCCTGTTCTGCCTGATTTGTATCTACCACACATGGATGATTAACCTAGTTGAAATGCTAAGAATTGAAGTGCTGTAAACCTCCTTCCTGGACCCTGGACCCCTGACTCAGTTGATTTACAATGTGTCCTGTAGGCCTGTTTGCACATACCAGATAACCGATAAGGAACAAAAGAGGGAAGTTGTGCCAGGCTTACACCAGATCTACCCTTCCTGGAAAAGATGTTTAACCGAAACTATAGCTTTTAGAAGATGTTTGATCAAAGTGTCTGCTGAGGAATGCTTTTTGTGTAATGACTATGTGGGCCTATATAATCTGTACCTGAAACTGAATGGGGGTCGATCGTTCTGACCAGACTTGCATGTCTTGGGAAGCCAGTCGACCCCAGCTAGCTGGAAAGTAAAGACTCTGCTTGATTTTTACATCTCCAATCCCGTGTATTTGTTATCTGGAGGGGACCCATCGAGTCACGGACCCTAACACAGATCAGGAAGTAGAACCACACCCTAGAATGCCCTTCTCAACTCCTTTCTTCCCAGATTAACTATTCCAACTTCTAGCACCATAGAGCAGCTTTTGCTTGTTTCTGTACTTTTTAATTGAATAAACTCCCGCTGTAAGGGACTAAATCCCTAATAAACAGAATCACTGGGGAGTGGTAAAGAAGGTACGCTTCTTGCTGCTTTTTGGTCTGGTATAAAGGCTGTATTTTTTTTTAACCCCAACAAGGCCCCTTTAATTGGCCTGCTTAGAGTCATATTGCCCTGGACATATCTCATCTTGGGGCGATGACCTGTCAGCCTTCTCTCTCTTTAAGTTGACCAATCCAAAATTAGGGGAGGGAAACCACTAAAACCCATAAAACCTAGGCCCTTCTCTGGGGGTACTGGATTCTCATTTTTATTTTTATTTTTTATTTTTGAGGGTTTCTGATAATGCTACGTGCTGAACATATGAAGGATACAAAATGATTTTTTTTCCAGAATATTTCAAAGATGGTGCCAGTCTATCATTGTCTGCAAAGCACCTTCACTTACTGTTACTTATACTATACTTCACATTCTGTCTCTTAATTAAGGTAAGACACCATATGTCCATAGTTTTGGCCTGTATGGAACAGGGGAAAGAGGGTCCCCTAGAGGGTCCTTAGTCTCATTCATAAAAGAATTGAAGAATGGACCCAAACAGCAGAAGCAGACTTACAGATGACTCTGGCTGGTCAGAAGTTCTGTGGAGTTCTGCATTACAAGGCAGGATTCCAGGCAGGAGAAATTCACTACCTCATTAACGCACCAGGTGTTCTGCCCATCTATTTAGCATAACTTAAAGTGAACCTGGGCAGTTCTATCACCAGGTGATTGACCAAGAGATTGGAAAGGTGGGTCCTCCAACAGATTGACTAGGGCTTTTATAGTCTTGACCAGTTAAACTTATGGGGCTTCTTGCTACTCTAACATTCCCCCCTCTGAAGAGATAACCCTAAAATATTTTAGGGATAAGAGCTCCCAAATACTTTTGACATTTTTGGCCTTTAGAACAGAATATTGTTTGGTGGGTTGAAATCTTGAAAATGGGTTATTACAGAGTTTTTTGAGAGTGTTAACATTGGTTTCAACAACATTTGATTTATTTACAAAGAAACAGCATTTTTTCTCAATATCATACACCCTCCCCATATTTAGCAGTTATCAAGTCCAATGTTCTTTTGTTGTGGAGCACAATTCTGGCGAGAGAGTTTATTTGTTGTTTGAGAGATATTCTAGGCTGTCAGTCGTAGATGCCACTGTCTGGTCTAGCTTGTCTCAGAAATCTGCCAGGTGTTGGGCTTGTAGTAGTTTGTCGCCATAGCAACGCCTCCAGCATCCAGGGAAGGTGCAAGTTTGATCCCTACCAGCAGGGGGAAGAAGATTTTTTTCTCTGCTGGCAGCTGTGTAGGAGGAAAAGGCTTTTCACACCTGGAATGTACTAGTACACAAAAGGTGGACAAAGAGAGATTAACACAGTTTTGGGCTTCTTTCTTGTACCATATGAAGAGAGGAGGGGCGATGCATGCTGTGCTGGAGAGAGTAGTTAGTGAGGCATTTGTAATGAGTAGGCTTGCTGCTGAAAATGCAAATTGAATGGTTAGCCAGTTGTTTGAATCCACTTAGATGAGAGTCAGTGAAATCTTTTGCTGGATGCACAAAAGAAGGCATTTAAACATTGGGGTAGGTGGTGAAGGGAAGAAGGTTAGACTTTTTCCAGGACATAGTTGATCTTATCTGGTCCTCTGTTTGTTTTTCCTGTAGAATAATATTATGATGAGTTAGCACAGACTTAGCTGCAGGTGCAAGCTGTTGAGAGACATGAAAGTCAGCTGTGGGGTACCTAGAGAATGCACCTGGGTAGAATTTTTTTATTATTTTAATATGCCAGCGATTATCCATGGATCTGATTTTTTCCTTGAAACATTTTTCTGACATAAAATCTCTAGAACATGGTATTAGGGAGAGTGGGGACTGGCTGAAGTGTTGGTGTTAAGCAGGGTAAAGACAGCCATGAGGATGATAGAGAAGGAAGCTCTAGGGGGGCTTTAGGTGTTGTCTCCACCTCTTTTTTTTCCTTTGGTTGATCCTGTGGGAAAACACAAGCAAATCCTCTCCCTGTGGTTAGCAATGGATCTGGTCCTTTCCAGAGTCCATCAAAGGGGTCCCTCCACAATTAAGGCATTTTGAGTTGGATTGGGTTGCAACTACAAGGGCTTGGGCAAGGGAGGAGGCCTGGTACGTGGCAGTCCCAATATCATGGTTTGCCACAATCCATTTGTCATAATGTTCATTTTTTAGTCCCTGGCATGCTTGTCTGTGCTCAGGGATCATCCCTTCCCAGACAAGGCTGTTTAAAAGCATTGCTTTGGCTGCAGGATCTGTTATTTTCCTATCTAAACTGGATTGTACTCTTAGTATAATGTCTGGGAGAGCTTCAGTTGGCTTTTGTTTGAAAAAAGTTAATGAAGAAGTCTCTCCAGGCC
>NW_008347693.1:168817-249163 GCF_000622305.1 Nannospalax galili | reverse complement strand
GGTACCAGGCTAGTGGGCGTTGCCTTGTTATTTGTAAGTTAACAGGAAAAGCCTCTACCGGTGGGGTTTGGGGGTCCTGAGGCCATTGAGGCTGGAAATTTTGAGGCTGGCAACTCCCATTATCTCTAAGGTTACACAGCTGCTCTGTGGCGGTAGGGCATGGTGCCACTGGCGGTGGCTGGTGGCAGCAGCTGAGGTGAAGGGGGAGGGGGATTTATCTGAGGATTTTTGGGAGCTTTTGAAATCTGGGCGTTAATATCTGGGCTTGTTAAATCAGCAGGAGGGGGGTAAAGATTAATTTTGCTGATGAGTAGGTTTTGTCTGACTTCTGTTGAATCTGCTACTGGGCAATTTTTAGGGTCTTTTTTATCGTTTAAACCTTCCCCTTTATTATTTTATGGCACTTGTAAGCTTTCCTCCATCTTAGGTTGGTTTCCTAAGCATTGTTGGATGGCTGCTATTATGGGGAAAAAGGAAAGGGGAAAATTATGTCTTTCCTGGATTTCTTTTTTATGAGCCAGATATGTAATGTTAGTCCAGACCTCTGGATCAGAAATGTCTGCTGATAGGATCCAGGGTGCAAATTGATATAATTTGTTCCAAAATTTTGAGCTTTCTTTTTTGGAAATCTTAAGTCCTCTAGATTCAAGCAGGGCTTTAAGGGAATGAATTTGGAGTTTTTTCTGGTGTGATGTGGAATTTCCCATTATAAAAGGAAGCGTTTTGCAGCAGTCTGACACTAAGGGGTTGGAGCGCCCTGACAAGTTACAAGCCTCTAGACTGCAGAAAAAAAGTGACGGTTTTAAATCTTTTGTTCTGGCCGGGAGCCACCTTGAATTTTCAAGTGCTCCATAGGGCTAGTTAATTTAAATTCTCACTCAACTGGTTTTAGCTGTGGCTTGAATGCCCTGGGGGGCAGGATAACAAAAGCGATTAGGGAAGTTTGCCTTAGAAGCTGACTCCAAGGCTTACGTGAAGATTTCTTAGAACTTTTGGGACTTTTCTAGCAGTGTTGAGATAGAAAAAGTGGGGTGAAGTGATGGTTTCCAAGAAAACGTGCCTGAGATCGAGATCTCAGGGGATTTTGCTTGGCTCCCAGCACAGGCCTTCCTGCAGATTTAAGAAACTGGCGGCTGTCCTAATGACTCTTAAGTGGCCCCTGCGTCACCAGGTTTTTATATTAGAAAGATGTTTAGATAGAAGGTCTTTTATCTACACCTGTGCAGGCAGTCGGAGGTCGTTAGGGGGCAGAGAGACCTTCAGCTAACGTCAGGGAGTGGCCCTGACTAGGAAGCTTCAGTTGCCTCTCTGTCTTTAACGCCCTCACACGAAGACTCTAGACCGGAAACAAAAGGAGGAAATTAGAAGAGATTTGCCAGGCCCCAAGGGTGGGGTGGCTTGGGGGCGCAGCTATCTTTTTATTCTCCGGATGGGAGATGAAAGAGAGATTTGCCAGGCCCCACGAGTGGAGAGGCTTGGGGGCACAGCTGCCTTTTTAGTCTCCTGATGGGAGATGAAGGAAAAAAAGATTTGCGTTGCTCTCCTGGTGGGAGAGATACTCACGGATCCTGCGTTTCCGGGGGCACCAGCTTGCTGGCTGGCGCGGAGTTCAGAGGCTCTCACGTTGGGCGCCAGATATGGGCGTGCGGGTTTCGCAGAGCACCAGCTGCTGGGCGTGGCGCCGGTCTCCCACACGTCGCTGGAGTGTGGCAGGTCCCGCGGGCCGCGTCTGCTGTTCGGGTCCCTGGCTCTCCACCACTGTGCGCGGGTTTCACGCACCGCGTTGCTGAGGGTCTCTGCTACCGGGGCTGGTGGCTCTAGGACCGCTGTCAGCTGCCCGGTCGGGTTCCGTTTCAATTTCCACCATGCACTCCCTCTAAGTTCGAGACCCATTGGCCACCAGGTTACGAGGGGAGGTGCAAGAAACGGCGAAAGCAGGGTCTCCGTGAGTCGTGGTTTACGAAGAGATAGCCCTCTCCAGGAAGACTGGATCGTAGGCAGTAAGACACAGAACTCAGCTCAGTCAGATTCAGTGGTACCGCTCCTTTATTCAGTGATTCAGCTCCGATTAATTAGGGGAAACCAGGATATTTTATACTGCGGGGGCAGTGGCAAAAGCCTTAATGGATAGGTGCTTTTAGGATGCCTCATTTACATGTGGTGGTGGGCTCCTGCCAGGCTGCCAGACATTGTTTGATTATCACACAGGAAAACCTTGCAGTTCCTATGCCAGAGGCCATGTTTTTGGTAGGGCATCTATGGCGGCCACTTCAAAAGGTAAGTCAGGAAGAGAGGTAGGAGGCCCCCTGCTGAAAAGAGGAGTCTTTCCATCAGGCGCCAAGCTCCTTAGAGCTATCCGGACATGGAAGACTGCGACCCTCACAGCAGGATTCCCCAACACTCTCTGCTGGTCTGAGATTTTTTTTCCTGCCTTTTAATTAATTGGATGAGAAAATGAACCCAACCCCAAGACTGTGACCATCAAAGATTCCTAAACTGATAGCATGGCCACAACACTACTCTGTGTGTACTGACTTCTCAATACCATGTCTGGGAGATTTATATTCATATACTATACACATACACTGCTGTGTGTGGCAATATTCTTTTTTGTTGGTTGGTTGGGGTTTTTGTTGTTGTTGCTGTTGCTGTTATTTTGGTTTTTTGAGACAGGGTCTCACTATGTATCCCTGGCTGGCCAAGGACTCACAGATACCTGCCCACCTTTGCCTCCTGAGTGCTGGATTTAAAGGCATGTGCCATCATGCCTGGCCCTGTCTGGCAATATTCTTTCCCATTTTTTGCTGAATATTAATGTGACTCACATCCATTTATATTAGTTAATTTTATCACTGTGACAAAATACTTGATAAACACTTAAAGGGAAAAAGTACTTATTTCAGCTCAGAGACTTGGCTCTATTGTTTCCCAGCCTGTGATGAGGCAGAATATCATGGTAATGGGAGTGTGTGGAAGAGGACTTGGTTTACCTCATGGTGGACAGAAAGCCAGGGGTGGGGAGACTGGAACAAGAGAAAGCCCCCAGGGGCAGGCCCCTGGTGACCTACATCTTCTAGCTAGGCCTGACCAGCTGTATATGAGATGTTCAATCTATGAGTGCTATAGGGGTGGGGGAGACACTTTGCATTTCATAATCCAAATCATAACACCATTTTACTGTGGATAGTCATTTGGGATTGTATCCGGTTTGGACCTATTGTGTGTTGGTAGATACATTTTACATTTGTCTTAGTGGACATGAATTCTTTTGTCATGAGCATGCCAAGGGTGGAATTCCTGGACCTGTGTTAGGCTTGAATAGGTACTGCCAGTTTTCCAGCAGAGTTATATCAACTGCCTTACTTTACTTGAGCTGTTATCACAAAGTACCTTAGACTGTACAATCTATAAACACACACTTATTTCTGACATTGGTGAAGGTTGGGAAACCAAGATCAAGGCACCAGCAAATTCTGCTTGCTCTGCACAGTAAAGACTTAACACCTTCTTTCTGTTACCTCACAGGGTGGTAGAAAGCCATAAGGGCTTCTTCAGGCTTTTTTTAAATTTTTTTATTTTTTTGTCTTTTTGAGACAGGGTCTCCCTGTAGCCCCAGCTGTCCTGGAACTCACTATGTAGACCAGGCTGGCCTTGAACTCACAGAGATCCACCTGCCTCTGCCTCCCATGTGCTGGGATTAAAGGCATGCACCACTACACCTGGCTTTTTTCCTTTTTTTAAAATTACGTGAGTGTAGAGATCAAAGTACCACTTTCATGTGATGGTTCTCTCTACCGTGTGAATCCTTGGGGTTGAACTCAGGTCCTCAGATTTGGTGGCAAGTCCCAGCCTTTAAGCTTCTTTATAAGAGGATGACTTCAACTCAAGAGTATGGAATCCCCATGACCTAATCACATCCCAAAGTCCCACCTGCTAATACCATGACCTTGGGGCTAGACTTCAGTAAATAATAATATACTATACTATATATATACTATATATATAATATACTAAGACTCTCCCAAAATTTATGAGTGCTTCATATTTTCATTCACATTTGATCTTATTCTCTTATAAGCCCTCTCCTAGATTTAGTTACTGTGTTATCTTTCTCACTGCTGTGACAAGATACCTCACAAAAGCAACTTAAGGAAAGACTGGTTTATTCTGGCTCACAGTTTGTGGGGACAGTCCATCATGGCACAGGTGGCAAGAGTATGAGGCCACTAGCTACACTGCATCCTCAGGAATAAAGAAATGAATGCTGGGGCTGGAGAGATGGCTCAGTGGTTAAGAGCAGAGGACCTTGATTCGGTTCCCATCACCTACAGGGTGGCCAACAATCATCTGTAACTCCAGTTCGAGAGAATCTGATGCCCTCTTCTGACCTCAGTGGGCATTGCATGTGCACAAGGTGTACTTACATACATGCAGGCAAAACACTACTATACATAAAATAAAAATAAATCTGAGCCTGGCATGATGATGCACACTGTTAATCCCAGCATTCAGGAAGTGGAGGCAGTTGGATCTCTGAGATTGAGACCAGCCTGGTCTACTTAGTGAGTTCTAGGCCAGCTGGTGCTACAGGGAGCCTTGTCTCAAAAAGACCAATAAAATAAAATAAAATAAAATAAAATAAATTTTTAAAGAGATAATGTTGGTGCTCAGCTCACTTTCTCATTTTATTTACTCTAGGACTCTAGCCCATGGGACAATGCCACCATATTTAGGGTGGGTCTTCCTTGTTCAGTTAAGCCTTTCAAAAAAAACTATTTTTATGTATGCATGTGCTTGCATGAATTTACATGTACCATGTGTTTTGGGAGCCCATTGAGACCAGAAGAGGGCACTGGATGTTCTGGAACTGGAATTACAGACACCTGTGAGGTGCCACATAGGTGCTGGCAATAGCAACAAGCACTTTTATTTTTTTTGGTCTTTTTGAGACAGGGTCTTCCTTTAATCCCAACTGGCCTGGGAACTCACTATGTAGATCAGGCTGGCCTCAAACTCTCAGAGATCCACCTGCCTCTAGCCCTCCCAAGTGCTGAGAGTAAAGGCGTGTACCATCATGCCCAGCACAACAACCACTCCTAACCATTGAGTCATTTTTCCAGCACCGCCCCCCGAGTCAAATCTTTTTTGAAACACCTTCCAAGACACACCCTGAAGTATGTTCCATGGTGATTCTAAATCCAAGTTATAAATTTTTGAGACAGAGCCTTGGCCTTGACCTTGCAGCAATTCTGCTTTAGCCTCCCAAGTGATGGGATGATTGGCATGCACTACCATGCCCAGCTTAGTTATTATAATTATTAAGGGTATATAACCTATCAAGACAAGCTCTCATTGCCCCCATCCCCCAGCAATCTCCTTTAGCTCTTATTGCATTAGAGTCAGTAGGTGGTAGGAGAGGACGACTCTTAGGGCTGGGTCTTTGCTTTATTTTTCAGTGTCACCAAGACCCATTCCAATGCTCTGGACACAGTGGGTAGTGTTTCTTTTTTTTTGGTCTTTTTGAGACAGGGTCTCCCTGTAGCCTCACAGAGATCCGCCTGCCTCTGCCTCCTGAGTGCTGGGATTAAAGGTGTGCACCACCACCATTATCTCTTTAAAATCAGTGTTTTATGGGCTGGAGAGATGACTCAGCAGTTAAGAACACTGGTTGTTCTTGCAGAAGACCCAGATTTGAATCCCAGCACCCACATGGCAGCTAACAACTGTCCATAACTCCAGTTCCAGGGGATCTGATGGCCTCTTCTGTCCTCTGTGAGCATTGCACAACACGAGTGCACTTACCTACATGCAGGCAATACACACATACACATAAAATAAAAATGATAATTTAAAAAAAATCAGTGTTTTATTTAATGACATAAAGGAATATGAAAACTAGTGCTTGGCGTGGTGGCGCATGCCTTATTATCAGCTCTTGGGAGGCAGAGGCAGGAGGATCTCTGTGAGTTCGAGGCCAGCCTGGTCTGGTCTACATAGCAAGTTCCGGGACAGCTGGGGCTACAGGGAGACCTTGTCTCAAAAAAAAGAAAAAAGAATATGAAAGCTTATTGGTCTACATCCATACTGTGATACACCATTGTGTATGACCATTGTGATTCACTGAATACACCATTGTGTCTTCCTCACCTTAGACCTTGAACCTGGCACAAGGGACTCTAATAAGTAATGGCTGCCAAACCAAATGACTTCCTGAAGACTATTTTTTTTTGTCTTTTTTTTTTTTTTTTTTTTTTTTTTTGAGTGAGGGTCTCCAGTAGCCCCAGCTGGCCTGGAACTCACTATGTAGACCAGGCTGGCCTTGAACTCAGAGAGAGCCAACTCCCTCTGCCTCCCAAGTGCTAGGATTAAAAGCATGCACCACCATGCCTGGCTCTGAAGACTAGTATTATAGTTCATGGCCCCCGCCTCACCGTACCCATCTATACGGGCTCTGAGCCTGGGCCGATTAGTCATATGACTAATGATAATCCCTGAGGCCGTATTAATTATAGTTTCCTTACTATTAGAGATGATAGATCTTGGCATACTGGGAAGGGATATTATATGAAAATCTTGCTTTGAATGGGGTCCCTAGCTCCAGACACCAGGTCATCAGCATAAAAAACATCTGGGTCTGGTCCCGGCTCGCCCCCATCTTGCAAACCAACTGTAAATGTCTCTTTCATAAGGTCAATGTTAGGATTAAATGAGCTAATATATGTTAAGTGCTGGGCACAGAGGCTGACACATGGACAGGGTATAAGGTTCATGGAGGCACTTACCATATTGCTGTGGTTGTTAGCAGTAGCAGCAGAGTGAGGAATGCTCACTTTCATTGCCCTCCTGAGAGTCTTTATTGGAAGCTCAACATTTGAAGCTCACATAGAGTTAACATATGATAAGTGCTCAAGTAGTGTAAAACACATAGGAATTTTCCCATCATTACAGTAAGAAAACAGCAGAGTGCCCAAGGCCATGGTCACTGGCCCAGTAACAGACCTCCTTTGATGTATGCAGCATCATAAAGGCAAACAACCTGTCCCAGCATTCCAGAGACATCATCATGGAAGCAGACTACCCCTTCCTCAAGCCTCCACATCAACAAAGTCAGAAGTCCGTTAACTCTTAGTGAGCCAAGTGCCAGGGACAAGGAGGGAGGGGGTCACTACACAGCATGGCAATTTCTGCTGGCTGGAAGGGTTCCCAGAGTCTGAAATGGTATGATCGGATACATACCCCTGGTGAAATGGAGCATACCCATCATGGGTCATCACCTCTTAGGGACAGGAGCAATAGCTGGCACCTCCAAGGTACTTTACAAGGGAGGGACTCCTGGCAACACCTCCTCCAATGCTGTTGGATTTCAAAGAGGCTCAAGGGCAAGGACATTGCCCACAGAGACCAAGGAACCTTAAGAGGTAGACACCTCATTGCTTAATGTTGCCATGGGTGAAAACTATGCTCCCAACCCTTATCTGCCGCCAATCTTTTGGAAACCACCACACACTAACTTATACACAGAACCTGTACATGAGAAAGGGGAAAGTAGGAATGAACAAGATGGCCAAAATTTTCGGTGATAGGCACATGGCAGTTTGTTATTCTAGTCTTGCATGACTAAAGTTTTAGGATGAAGGGAAGTCATCTAGGGATCTGCCAAGTTTATTCCATGGGATGAACAAAGTATTGCATGTCCAAGAAAAAGAAAACCAAAGCTCAGAAAAAGTGAAAGCAGGAAGAGTGGGGGAGCCAAAAGCATGGCCTGATGTGACATGTGAGCCTACCAGGAAATGGGGAGGAAATCCCCGCTGCAAAAGCTGCCAGAGTAATAAAGTTGACAGGTGGGAGGGGCAAGGGAGAGATGGCTAGGAAACTGCCCTAGTGGCTTGAAAGCTGTTACCTTGGCAACCATGGGGGGGCACTACCATGAGAACTGTAGGAGTGGCTAGGTGCCTTACTGCTGGAACCAGGAGAGCCACTTGTGAGCTGCAAGAAGAGTAAAAAAGGCAAACTATTGTAGCAGATTAACAGTTCCATTGGACTGGGAGGAGGAGGGTCCAGAGTTGGGTGTCCTATGCCTCTTTCTGCCCCCCCCCCCCGCTTCCCACCCATGCCATTATGGACTTCCCCTCTGGAACTAAGCCAAAATAAACTCTTCCTTCTACAAATTGGTTTGATCATAGCTTTTTTTTTTTTTTTTGGTCTTTTTGAGACAGGGTCTTCCTGTAGCCCCAGCTGGCCTGGAACTCACTATGTAGACCAGGCTGGCCTTGAACTCAGAGATCCACTGTCTCTGCCTCCCAAGTGCTGATCATAGTATTTTATCACAGCAACAGAAAAGTAACTAATACACTGGGCATAGTGGAGCATACCTGTAGTCCTAGCACTTCAAGGTCACCTTTGGCAACACAGGGAGTTCAAGGTCAGCCTGAACTGCATGAGACCCTATCTCAGTAAGACAAAACAACAACAAAAAGGCAGTAATAATTTGAGGCCGTGGGGAAGGGGGTAAAGGGTGTCTTCTCTTAAAGAAGTCCCATAAATCTGAGGGTACCTAGTAAGGGAAATGAGGTGAAGGGGTGGCACTGTTGGTTCTAACTTTAGTCACAACAGAACCCATAGGGATTAGCTAAGGGGACAGAAGCAGTGAGAGCTCTTGGGCTTTGGAGGATGCTTCACTAAAGAAGGTGGGCAGGGCTTTGGTGCAAGTGGGTCTGTTCCCAGGTGTTTAAGAACACTAGTCCTAGCCGGGTGTGGTGGCCAACGCCTTTAATCCCAGCACATGGGAGGCAGAGGCAGGAGGATCTCTGAGTTCAAGGCCAGCCTGGTCTAAATAGTGAGTTCCAAGACAGCTGGGACTACAGGGAGACCCTGTCTGAAAAAAAAAAAAAAAAGAAAAAGAAGACACTGGTCCTTCTAGACCACCCAATGTTCATCCTAAGAAAAACTGTTTCAAGTACCTAAGGAACTGGGCCAGACCTCCTCTGTTGGGAGATGCTCCTTCCCTTTCTTGTGTTCTGGTCTCCACCTTTTCTTTACAAGGCCATGGCTGTAAGGGTGACCTGCCTCAGCTCTTTTCTCCTACTGCATTTGAAAGCCATATCCAAATGCAGGACTTCTGAGACCTGATACTAGTCAAATTCCACCTAATTTTTTTTTTAACTTTATGTGCCTGAGTGTATACATATGTACTAAATGTATGCAGGAGACTACAGAGGTCAGAAGAGGACATTGGATCCCCTGGAACTAGAGTTCCTTATGGTTGTGAGCCTCCATGCGGGTGCTGGGAACTGAACCCACATTCTTAATCACTGGGCTCTGTAGGCCCTCCAATCTCTTCTTGAAAATAGTATCCAAGGGAGCTGGAAAGATGGCTCAGTGGTTAAAAGCACTGGCTGCTCTTGCAAAGGACTGGGATTGGAGTCCCAGCACCCACATAGCAGCTAACAACCATGCATAACTCCAGTTCCAGGTATCCAACACCCTCTTCTGACCTCTTCAGGCACCTACTTACATGCAGGCAACACACTCATACACGTAAAATAAAGGGGCTGGAGAGATGGCTCAGCAATTAAGAGCACTGACTGCTCTTGCAGAGGACCCGGGTATGATTCCCAGCACCCACATGGCAGCTAAGGGCCGTTGTTAATTCCAGTTCCAGGGGAATCCAAAGCCCTCTCCTGACCTACATGGCATTGCATGACATGGGTGCACTCACATACATGCAGACAATACACTCATACACATGAAATAAAAATAATAAATTTTTTTTTTGGTCTTTCTTCAGGCAGGGTCTCCCTGTAGCCCCAGCTGTCCTGGAACTATGTAGACCAGGCTGGCCTCGAATTCACAAAGATCCGCCTGCCTCTGCCTCCCAAGGGCTGGGATTAAAGGCGTGCACCACCACACCCGGCATATTTTTATAAAAAATAAAATATTAAAAAAATAGTATCCACAGTCAGGCGTGAGTTTGAGGCCAGTCTGGTCTACAGAATGAGTTCCAGGACAGCTGGGGCTACAGGGAGACCCCGTCTCAAAAAGACAAAAAAAAAAAAAAAAAAAAAAGTATCCATGAGCCCAGGCATGGGGCACACACCTTTAATCCCAGTACTTGGGAGGCAGGGGCAGGCAGAACTTTGTGAGTTTGAGATCAGCCTGGTCTACAAAAAAAAAAGAAAAAAAAAGAAAAAAAAAAGAAAATAGCATCTGAGAGGCCTCCAAAATTGGTACCAGCTGGAATGAGGCTATTACTAAATGCAGGTTTGGTCAGTAGAATTTTGAAAATTGCAGGGAAGGCCTGAGATACTGTCTAGTGACCAGTTTCCGTGCCTGAAATCTCACTGAGTAATACTCTGTAGGACTACACACTGTATTACTGAGGTTTTTTTCAAAGCTGCTCTGGAAGAGTAACCCACTAAAACTAGCACCACACACAACTGTTCACTGGCATGGCCAGCACGGCACCTGGGAGGGTGAGGAGACCATGGGTGGGTTAGCAGGAAGGATGATGGAAGTGGTACAAGCAGCCTGGGGACAGACCACATCTGGATTCATGATACAGGCTGTCTGGAGCATGATGTTCAGAGAGGTCATGAGGTCACTTCTCCTACGGTGGAGGGAAATTTCCCTAGAGGCTGACAGGTCAGTAATGAGCCTTAGCAACCCCATCACCAATGTTTACAAAGTTCTTGTTTCCTATAGAGCCCAGAAATGGAATTGGCTCTATGCCTACCCTTTGTCCAGCAAAGGACACCTGTAAAGAACCTGTAAAGAACCCACGAGGATACCCTCAATATACCTCACTGTATTTCTGGTGTAAATAGAGCTAGACCTCCTGCCCTTGGAGGTAGGGAGAACATGCTAGTACCCATCTTGCACCGCTGTCCAGTGAGCACACCTCCATCCCTAACTGCCAAGTCATAGGAAGTGGGAAGGACAAAAAAGCAGGAGGCATAGGGGCTGGGTTTATCTCTAAAGGTATAGCCAAGAGCTCTGGCACCTCCCCATTTAACAGTAATAATGTCTTCTATCCTTAAGAAATGCAGAACTCAATTCTAAGACTTGTACAGATCAACTCATTTAATTATCATGATAAAACTAGAACATATTAGTCTGTATATATATGCACATTCATCCCATTTCACAGGTGAGAAAGTGAGGCACAGAGAGGTATATACCTTGCCTTAAGTCATGGAGACAGCAGGACACAGGCTGAGGCTGTCCTCCTACTGAGTGTGCCCTTCTCATTGTGCACTCCGCCTCTCAAGCTCTCATTCAGCTCAACCAGGCTGGGCAGGACAGCAGCACTTGGTAGTCGTACCCTCTGGGCCAGGCACTAGGCAAACACCTATATCCTTCAATCTCTGTAGAACCCAGTAAAGGATGAGCTACTCTGTCCATATGGGGAAACAAGGCCAGAGAAAGAATGGAGCTGAAGTCCAAGATGGCTTGAGCTCCACTCACTAGGTGTCTCCTCCCCAACTAGTACAGGAAGCCAAAGAGAATGGAGACCAGGAGGGAAAAAAGAGGTGGAGTAAGGGGCTGGAGCAGACTCCAAGGGTCTTCTTCATGCCTGGCAGCTGTTTGAGGTTTTCTTGGCATCCACAGGGAACCTCCAGACCTCCCCTCAGGGCTGCCTGGCCATGGAGAGGGACTAGAGGGGCAGGGGACCCAAAGCTCCATGGTGACCAGTCACTTTGCTGCTCCCCTAGTTACAGTGGCAAGTCCTCAGGTTAGGCTGCTGGTGGTAGGCACAACCTATTACAGGTGTCCCTACCCAATACACCTATGTGTGTTTCAGGAGACCTGGCAGGATTGAGGGGCACTGGCAACACAGAGTGCCCTTCAGTGACACCTCTTGATCTGCAGGCTTGGGCAAACAGGGATGATGCTGGTGGGGATACCTTCTGGAAAGCACACAGCATGAAAACGTACACTGCTAGGTAGGCAGGTCTGAAGCAGTAGAGGCAACTCAAGAGCCCCAAAAAGCTGAGGATTGGTGAGGACCAGAAGAGGACACAGAGCCTTAGTATAGCCTCCTCCCAAGCCACCCAGTCTCCGAGCTCCCCTAGCTCAGCCCACTTCAGCTGAAGTCCAGAGAAGGTACTTGGCAGAACTGAGCAAGTGAGTGACACAGATGAGGCTTCATTGGGCCAGGTGCCGACCCCTGTACAGCACCACTGCCAGGAAGAGAGCTAAGAGAGCAGCACCAGCTGCCCCAAGCCACTGAGCCCTGAACACTGACTCGACGCAAGGCTCTTCCTTCTCTTCTTCCTCCTCCTCTGGGGGCTGCTGGTTTGCTAATGGCCCAGAACTTCCTACCAGAAGGTCAGCATTGGGGCCCTCCTCTACCTGGATCCTAAAGGATAAATACTCATTCTCCTCTGGGCCGTGGTTGGGCTCTGAGCCCAAGGAACTGCTAGGGCTGATGGCAAGGTCCGCAGAGCAGCCTGAGAATGGCTGGCTGTTCACTTCAGATACCAGTATGCCTGGCTTGCTCAGCTCTGGCCCAGAGTATAAGCTCCTGGAATTGCTATCTGGTCTGGGCAAGCTGTATCCAGTGGTGACTGTGTTTGCTGGAGCCTCCAGGGTCTCCTGGAAATACAAAGAGAGCATTGGAAGAGATTAAAGAAAACAGGGAAACAAGCCAGGTTAGGTAGTCCCATTCCATATGCAGGGTATGAACTAGCAGCCCATAATGCCTGAGACCACCCTCTCTTGGGGACCCAGTTATTAGTGGTGCAGACACCTGAGGAGGGGATAATTGATGGCCCCCTCCAGGGCAGCCCTCTCCCACTCACTGAGCTGCCTGTGAGCTCACCACTGCTAGGGAGCCCTTTCTAGGGTATGACTCATTCTGCACTACCTGGGCCTAAGGGCCAAGGAGAACCACAAAAGCCTAAGGCTCATGAACTTGGTTCTTTTTAGGTAGACAGCAGCAGTATTAGCCACGAGGCCTTGAAGGTGGCAATTTGGGGACCAGTAGGACAGAGCAGCGCTCCAAGCTGGATGCTTGAGACAATGAACAAGGCGCCAAGACACTTAGTCCACTAGGCTCAGCTCCTCACTTCCTCTTCATCTGCAAAATGGCACTGCTAAGCTTAACTAGGACCTTGAGCTCCAAATGAGTTCATGCACATCAGTGGGAGTGGTTCAGTTGTGGGGGCTGAGTGAGGGTGTTTCCCAGCTGCCTCAATACCTTAAAGGACAGCCCTTGAACTTGCCCAGGCCAGAGAAACACAGGAACTGGGAAGGTCCAAGGACAGCACCTGGAAGATCAGCTGTCCTGGGAAAGTGGCCTGAGTCATTGCCAGGAAGAACATGAACTCACCTTGGCTCTGCTGCTGCTCCTGCTGGGGGATACTGTGCTGGCAGGTGTTTTGGTGAGCACTCTGGATGGAATTGTGCCAGCACGTGCTAAGTTGATCGGCAGTTTGGATGGTACTGGATGACTGAGCACATTAGAGGGCACTGCAGCAGCAGACTCTGAGCTGGTGGGCAACTTGGAGGGCACTGTGCTGACAAGCGCTGAATGGGCAGACACTTTGGAAGACATGGTTTTCACAGGTACCACATTGGTGGGAGAAGGCACTGAGCTGATGGTTAGAGAATTGGTGGGTACTCCTTCAGCACTGGGGCAAATAGCAGCCTTAGCCTGGTCATCAGCTGCCCTTACAGAAGCCAATCCAGTGGAAGAGGACGAGGGGGAGGTGTCAGCAGGTGCAACTGATACCATGGGTCCAAACAAGTGGCTTGCCCTCGGAGTGGAACGTGCCAGGGGCTGGAAGGAGACAGTTGGAGACACAGGTCCATGGGGTGATATGGGAGTAGAGGCAACACCTACAGGTGATGAGTGAGACAAAAGCAGAAACAAAGCCAAGGGATCATTTTACCTTAAGGGCTAGAGAAGGGTCCCTATGCCCCTGGTCACATTGTCCCTACTGCATCTAGGTCTCCTAATCTCCTGCCCATGGAGAAGATCTGAAGTTTCTGTGGTCAGTGCTCTCAGGCCTGAAGGCCTCAGCCCTTGACTTACAGTCCTATCTTCAGCCACACCCATGAGTTTGAAGATCATTACTAATTATTCTCTTTACTTTTCTTCTCCAACCCAGACATTTCTGCCTCTTCTACCTTGTCCTGAGTCTGATGGAATCCTAGACACACTCCTCACTGCTGTCCCCTGCTCCCCTAGCAGGAGCAATCCTGATCAGGGCGAGGAAGAGAAGGACGGCTCAACAGAACCACTAACCCATTCAACTGGAACCACAGGTTTATGTCCCTAGGAATGAGGACCTCGGAATCCAGGGAAGGGAGCTTGACCTGGAGGAAGTAGGGAGTAGCAGGTGGTAACAGGGTATGAAAGTGGTGGCATCAGATTTTCCACGGAACTCTGAGGATACACGTCACGGTCTGAGGCTAACGATGATCAGGAGAGATATCTGATGTTGCCCCTAAATCTAATAGAAAATCTGGAACTTCTGGTCACAAATGAACTGAAACTCAAGTATCCTTTGCCTCCACAGCAGCATCTCCTGGAAAATGTTTTGTGACAAGCAGAAACAGCTACTTAGGGCTGTTTGGGGATGGAAGAAATAGGGTCACTAAGATAACTTTTCCCAACCTTTAACTGCTCACACAGTGACCTCAGGGCACTGAGGGCTGATGGGGCACCAGTGTCAAATAGTTTGGGAAGCATAGGAGAGCTAAACCAGCCAGAGTAGAAGGTGTATAGCCCTGAGGTGGGGCACTAAGTCTGTGTGGAGATCTGACCCCTGACTGATTCCTCTGGAAAAAAGGGCCTAACTCTCTCCTACACACAACAACGTACAGCAGCAATACACACCTATGTGGCAGCCATACTTGCCCATGTAATTTTGCCAGTTTCCCCACTCTGGGAATCTGGGCTGTCCCTATAACTTGCTTTGGCCCACAGAATGGAGCAGGGGTGACAGTTTTGAGCCTATGCCTCAGAGCCCTGCCTCTCTTTCACTCAAAGCCCAGCCCAGTTGCCATGAGATGGGTTTATGTGCTAGAGGATGAAAGTGCAAAGAAAAGGATGATAATAGCAGGACATATATGAATGTCAGTGAATATATGAGAGGAATTCAACTAAGACCAGAGGACATGCCCAGCTAAGCCATGTGCTAATAATGATATTTTATCCAGGCGTGGTGGTGCACGCATTTAATTCCTGCACTTGGGAGGCAGAGGCAGGTAATGGAGCTTTGTGAATCCAGGCCAGCTGTGGCTACAGGGAAACCCTGTTTCAAAAAGACCAAAAGTAAAAAATAATAAATAGTAAATAAAAGTAGTAAGAAAAAAAAAATAAAGGATTTTATATATATATATTTTTTTGGGGGGGGTCTTTTTGAGACAGGGTCTCCCCTGTAGCCACAGCTGGCCTGGAATTCACTATGTATACCAGGCTGGCCTTGAACTCACAGAGATCCACCTGCCTCTGCCTCTGCCTCCCGAGTGCTGGGATTAAAGGCATGTGCCACCACACCCGGCATAAAGGATTATATTTTTAAACTTCTAAGCAAGCATGTGCGCACACACACACAAAAATTGATTGCTGCACAGCAAATGCTGGTAACACCCATTAAGGAACTGGTTTGCTCTCTGGAGTGAATACCCTTTATTCCTATTTTGCTGCCTGTACAAGGAAGGCCAACTGGCAACTCTAATCCTAACCCCTTCTTGGGTGGTCAGAGAGGCCCTGTAGTACCACCTTCTATGCATACCTGTCCTGTGGGCGCCACCAAATTCTGGTTCTTGCTCATGATGTTCACTGGAGGTCAGAGAGCTGAGGGCTTGCTGATCAGATGAGGGCATCAAAGAGTCACCAGACATCTTCAAGACGGCCCCGAAGCTGGGTACCTGTGGGGCCTGCTCTGAATTCTCCAATGGGGAAAATGGGAAGAAGGCAGTTACTTTTCTGATGAGCTGGCAAAGAGCACCTGATATGCATGGACCTCAACTAACATTCCAGAGCCCAGGATCCTAGGGAACCTTTGCCTTGCTTCTGGCCACAGGGGACCTTCGCAAACCATGGGTATAGCTCAGTGGTAGAGTACTTGCCTAGCAAGCATCAAGTCCTGGGTCTCCAGTACCCATTTTTTTTTGTTCTTGTTTTATTTTGAGAAGGGTCTCTATGTATCTCCAGTTGGCTTTGAATTCATTGTGTAGCAGAGGATGACTTTGAACTTCTGATCCTCCTGCCTCCACCCCGAGAGCTAGGCTTACAGGTATGTGTCATCATGCCTAGTTTATTCAGGGTTGGGGACTGAACCCAAAGTTGTATGCATGCTAGACAGGCATCTACCAGCTGAGAACTACATACTCAGCCCTCCCAGACCCACCCCAAGTGTTTTTTTTAAAATATTTTATTTATTATTTTTATTTTATGTGTATGAGTGTATTATTGCCTGCATGCATTTGAGTACACCCATGTCGTGCAATGCCGCGGAGGTTAGAAGAGGGCTTCGGATTCCCCTGGAACTGGAGTTAAGGACGGTTCGTAGCTGCCATGTGGGTGCAGCGAATTGAACCGGGGTCCTCTGCAAAAGTAGTCAGTGCTCTTAACTGCTGCACCATCTCTCCAGCCCCCCAAGTGCTTTTAAAACAAAACAAAACCAAAAAACCATGCACTGTCCCAAGGAGATCCCTATCCATCTGTCTGGTTTTGTGGAAACGTCTCTCTGCAACCACTGCATAGAGCCCTTTCTTCAGCAGCTTCTGAACAGACCCTGCAGCTTCAGGCCCATAGTGTGGTATCTCTTGGACACTACATGGCCTGCTTATCACATCTCAGTAGAAGTAGTCATCTTTTCCCTACACTTGATTTTACTGCTGATATTTACAACACTGTCACCTCAAATTATGACCACCTGTGCCCTCACACACCTGTAAATCTGGCCACCCTTCAGGTCTCTCCACCCAGTTCAACATCTCATATGACCATTGATTGTAAAACCGTCAAACTCATGGCCTCCCAGGTGGCTGATGACAGAGTGCTGAGATGGCCACAGGCCTGGAAGCAATCAGGGAGGTGGGCTAGGGCAGCCTCCTTTAAGGGAAATCTAGCATTTTAAGCAGAGATTAGACAAAATTTGCAGGAGGTGGGAGAGGGCCTCTAGAAGGCTGGGTGGGCAGAAGTGAGGAAGGAGGCACACAAAGCAGATGGCCTAAGTAGAATGTGAGGACCTACCTCTCCTGGGGACTTTGGTGGCTGGGTGTCCTGGACAGGCCTGGGGTAACCTGGTTTCCCTTGGTAACCACTGTGGGGTATGCTGTAGCCTGGAGCAGATGCAAAGGTTCCTAGAATCTTGGCAGGAACTACTGGTGACTCTGGTGGGGCTAGGGAGCAGGGTTGGGTCCCTAGAGAACAAAGATTATAGTGATATCAAGAAGGAATTGGGAGTATCCTGGTAACAGGAGAGGCCTGGGTGTTTTGGGACCTCCAGCCTCTCTTCCATAGTTCCAAAAGGTGACCTGATGTGGGATAACTCCTAAGAAACGACAAACATCACTAAGGAGGGGGAAGGAGAGAGGATCTGGGGAAAACAGGAGAGGTAGCAAGGGAGAATGAGGGGGCATGGGTCTCTCACTACTCAGGCATGTCAGTGGTCACTCCTTCCCTCTCTGCCCCAAGGCTTTCTCCTCACAACTATCACTTAGCTGATCCCTACTACCACCCATCTTTGGCCATACCATAGCTATTTCTATTTAAGTGCTACTGACTTCCACAAATGAAGAGACCAGTTAGGAAAGAAGGGAGGAAAAGAAGAAAAGCAAACATGGTGTATTTCAAGACTGTGTGTCTGACTGGGGTTCGGGGGTTGCCTCTGATCTGAACTCTAAATAGAGCTGGCTTGATTTCTCTTCCTTGGTCTTCTCTTCAGATCCCATACCACCAAATCCCCTAGGATCAATGACTTGGCAGGGGCACTGAGGGAAATTAGGAATAACTCGGCATCTGGGGCTTGGGAGTAGAAGCTAGAATGTTCTAAGAGAAACCTGGAGGAGGGGAAGGTAAATGTAGAGTGAGTGAGCAACTGGGGGAAGAGAAAGGAGACAAGAGAAGAAATGAGGACAAGTAGGGGGCAAACACGTGAGTCCAAAAAATGACAGCCAGTGCAGTTCTCTGTACTGGATATAAGGGAGGTGCAGAGCCTCAGCTAGGCACTCCATAGGCATCATCCTGTAGTGTCTGTCCACTGCAGCCCTACATCATACACATGATCATTAGCCCCACTATGACGACTAAGAGACGACTAAGGCTAAAAGAAATTAAGGGATTTGGCCAAGGACCACAGATCTATACACAGGTATGTCTTTTGCTGGGGAGTGATTGAGAAAGGCAGGAGGTAACAGGATGCAGGAAGAGGGAGCAGACAGGGAGCTCAGGAAAGCCAGAGCAGAACACTCACCAGAAGGCAGGTAGCTCTGGTAAACTTGAGTCACTTGTTGAGCTAGCTCAGGAAACTCACACATCATCAGTGCCTGAATGAAGCAGCCTACCCAGCCAGTCCGACGCTGGAGCCTATTAAAGAGTTCCCAAAGTGTGTCCCGGTTTCCTACTTGTGTATAGGAGGCCCGCAGTCGATCCTGGAAGACAGCACAACCACTCTGCTAACCACTCTGTTGCCAGGAGGCCCAGCCTCTTCCCAGAAGAAGTCTAAGAAAGCCACAGAGGGAGGCAGCTATCTGAAACCCGATGACAGCCAGCACAAGGCCAGGGTGGTAGCCCCAGTATAGAGTAAGAAAAAGCAATTAGCAACAATAAAGAGAGCTGCCAGGAAAGTGCTGTGACAACGTCCAGGGCTCTTTGTTATCTCATTTAATGCTATGATCAACCCTGCTTTAGAGATAAGGAAACAGAGGCTTAGCAGAAGCAAAGCAACAGAGGTCCAACACCTGTGGTGAAGGATACAAAATCTAGAATCAGGCAACTGAAACAAAGACAAAAGTTTGGATGAGTAGAGAAGGAAAAGGCGCCCAGAGATAGGAAGCAAGGGTTGAGAGCACTGGTATGATGGCAGCTGTGGTCTTTTTTTTTTTTTTTGGTATTTTGAGACAGGGTTTCCCTGTAGTCCCAGCTGGCCTAGAATTTACTATGTAGACTAGGCTGGCCTAGATCTCACAAAGATCTGCCTGCCCCTGCCTCTGCCTCCCGAGTGCTGGGACTAAAGGCATATACTACAACATTTGGCTAGTTTTTGTTCTTTTTGAGACAGGATCTCACTATGTAGCCCTGGCTGGCTTGAAACTCAATATATAACCCAGCCTAGTCTCAAACACAGAGATCTACCAGCCTCTGCCTCCTGAGTGCTGGGATTAAGGGCCTGTGCCACCACACTTGGCTTTTTGTTGTTGTGTTTTAGCTTTGGGTCTTTTTATGCATTGAATTTCCACTTAAAAATCAATCGGCTTCTAATCTGGCATTAGGGAGGCTAAGATGGGAGGATTGCAAGTTTGAGGCAAAGTGGGTACACAGTGAGACCCTGTCTCGAGAAGGGAGAAGGAAGAAAGGATGAAGAAAAGAACAGAGGGAAGGAGGGAAGGAGGGAGAAAAGAAGGGAGAGAGGTAAAGGAAAACCAATGGCTATCCACAGGAAATATTTACTACAAACTAGGTGACACGGTAACCCTAGAAATGCCCAACATAAGGTGAGCCAAACCACAGAGGCCCAGACCTGCACTCTAACAGTATCTGCATGGAGGGTAAACAAGGAACAAAGGTATTCCTGAGACATCGGAAACCCCCAAAGACCCCACAAGCAGCTATCAGGTACACAGGAGTTCGTTCCATCTGAGAACAACCGGAATTAAGACAGAGGTTTTGAAATAGGAGACTAGAGCCAGGAAACCTGCAGATCTAGTGCCATATTTTTGAGAGCTACACAAAAACATGAGGGAACTCAGCAAGATTAGGAAAGCCACCAGGAACCATACTTGATCTAAAAGTTAGAAAAGCAGGACAAGCAGCAGCCTTAGAAGAGAGAAGCAAGGAGTTAGCCCTAGTCTGGGCAAAGGGCTGGGACAGGCTCAACTTGGAATTTTGCAGCCCTGTCCCCATTGTGGTCCCACTGTCGCTTCCCTGGCTCACCTGGTCACTTGCTGTGAGGCAGGACAGGAAAGGGAGGATCTCCAAAACATCAACACAGCAGAACTTGCTGTGATTGTCACGAATATACTTATAGGTCTTCTCCTCAGCAAATGTCATGGCTGCTCAGTTTCTGGAGAGTGCTCTGGCCCTGGGAAGGGTGAGTGGACTGAGAGAGATAGATTGGAAGAAAAGAGACCACAGGGCAACAGGGTTGGAGAAAGGCAATTCTTTTCTTTCTCCTCTTTTAAAAACTTTGCTTTTATCTCTAATCTTTTTTAAGGGGATTTTTAAAAAATTATTTTTATTTTATGTGTATGTGTGTATTGCCTCCATGTAGGTAAGTGCACCTGTATCATGCAATGCCCGCGGAGGTCAGAAGAGGTTGCTAGATCCCCTGGGACTGGAGTTATGGACAGTTGTTAGCTGCCATGTGGGTGCTGGAATTCAAACCCGGGTCCTCTGCAAGAACAATCAGTGTTCTTAAGTGTTGGGCCATCTCTAGAGCCCCTGGGGATTTTTTTTAATGTGTATGAGTATTTTGCCTGCTGAACTATGTCTCCAGCCCAATCTTTCACTACATTAACCATACTGTGTTATTACTCAGAGGCTCTCAAAGAATTTGCTTAAAGTGAATTGATGACCAGAGAGATACTGACTTAGGGCCTATTTCTGCCCTGAAAGTTTGATCAGTGTTAGTGAGGATCTGCTGTGGCCTTTAATACATGTGCTCCTTGTGGCTATGATTTTGCGGGTACTGGATGTCCTCCTAGCACTAAAGGAGGGTAGTACAAAGTGTCATCTATAAATGCTGCTTCTTTGGGACAAACCGAAAGAAAAAAAAAAGAAGAGAAAAAAAAAGCTGCTCAGCTTCATAATAAGATGATCATGCTGCTATAAAGATGTGTGCATCAAGAAATCGGGGGCCTGCTAGTTACTAGAAGAGCAAAGGCCTAAGGTCTTTTAGAACAGGTTATTTCTGGAATATGATGCAGGTCTACCATTAAAGTTTGTTTACATATGCTCTCAAGGTAGAAAACAAGTTGTATTACACTAGGTTGGTGTAAGACTCAGGGCAAATTACCAGCCTTTTCCATAAAATGGTTCAGACAGGGGCTTCTAGATGGCTCAGTGGTAAAGAGCACTTGTTGCTCTTCAAGAGAACTTGAGTTTGGTTCCCAACACCCATATCTGGTGGTGCACAACTGTCTGTAACTCCAGTTCCAGGGGATCTGACCTCTTCTTCTGGCCTATGTGGGCACTGCCCACACTTGGTATACACTCCCATAGATACACACACATACACATAAATAAAAATAGATAATTTTTTAAAAAAATGGTTCAGAGAGCTTGTTTTGCTAATACAGTAGTTCAGACATAAAAGCTTAAATTTTTTAAACTAGGCACTTAAAAATTTATTTATTCATTAATGTGAGTGTGATGGGTATGTGAGTTATACAAGTGTGCCACAGTGTATATGTGAAAGTCAAAAGATAACTTTCATAAGTTGGTTCTCTCTTTCCACTCTGAGTTCCAGAGATGGAACTCAGGTAGTCAGGCTTATAGAGCAAACACTTTTACCTGCTGAGCCATTTCACTGTCCCTCAGCTTAAAATGTAAACTGCAATCTTTCCACCCCCTCTTCTGCAATACTCCCTGAGCCCTGAGTGGGAGGGTTTTATATAGGAGTCCTGTCCAAGGACCAGCATTCTGAAGGCTCTTAATCTCTACATTTTGGCCATTTGTGACCTTTTATGTTCCTGGCCCTCTGTTGCATGAGGGAGCTTCATTAATGAGAACCGAGATATCCAGGGAAGAGGTGCATGACCAAATGGAAATAGAGTCCTACAAGCTCTTGAGACCCTGCTCATATGAACATACAGCAATGGTGTCAGCATGCACAGGACCCATGCAAACTTAAGCAGACAAAAACCCAGCATAGAACTGGGGAAATGAACAGCAGACCCCAATCTTAGCTGAAGAAATACTGGCAACTGATTGCTGCTGGGTAAGGAAGAGCTGATCTTCCTACAGCGAGGAACTCTAGATAGGCTGACTAGACCTTAGTAGATGAACTTGCACTGAGGCCTGTTTGGGGACACTAACGACACAATAGGCCTTAACACAAATGACAGAATGTATGAATTCCAATGGACGAGTGCCAGTGGGGAAGGGAATAAAAAGATGATAAAGATTGATTGAAATGTTCTGTATGAAACACATGAAACTGGAGTTATAGATGGGTGTTAGCTACCATGTGAGTGCTGGGAACCAAACCTGTATCCTCTGCAAGAACAGGTAGTGCTCTTAACCGCTGAGCTATGTCTCCAGTCCAATCTTTCACTTCATTAACCATCCAGCTGGCATGGAACTCACTGTGTAGACCAGGCTGGCCTCAAACTCACAGAGATTCGCCTGCCTCTGCCTCCCGAGTGCTAGGATTAAAGGCATGTGCCACCACGCCTGGTGTAAGGAAGTCTTATGTAGCATCACAATTTGTAATTACATATGGCTTTGCTTACTTGTCTTATTTGCCTCTCACATCAGGAGTAAGAAACACAAGGTCTGTGCGGCATCTAAAATATATTCTATTGGGGTAGATCAAGTAACACATCAGTTAGCACATACCTAGATAATAAGTTCTGAAGGTAAGACAGGTTATGAAGAGACAGGGCAATGAGACAAAGCCCTGGGGAAGGACAGTCTGCTTAAACTGGGTTAGCCAAGCCCTTCCCACTGGTAACATCTGAGTTGAGTGATTCTCAGCTGTGAGAAAATTGGGAGTTTTGGGTATAAGGCACAGTAGAAACAAAAGTTCCAAGATAGGAAGGAGTTTGGCAAGCTTGGAGAATATAAAGCAGGCCAGGGAGGTGGTTTAGCGAGCTGGGAGGAGGGGTAAGAGATCAGGTCAAGGAGGCTGCCATGTAGGGTGTCATGGGAAGGACTTTGGGTTTTACTTGGTGTGGAACACGGAATCACTGGAACCTGGAGGCTCTGATTTGCACTGGAGAATTCTCTGGAGGTTATAAGGCCTGGAGGTTGTGGGAGGACAGGATGGAAGGAGGGTGACAGGTTAAGAGGCCACAGTAGGGTGTGGCCAAGATAGTAGTGGGGGAAGCCTTCAATTTTGGTGTTTTGCAGAAGTGGGAGGTGAGGGAGAGCTCCACTTTGAACAAGTTCAAAATGTTGTTGGATTCCAAGAGCACTGTTGGGATGGAAGACGGCAGATAGAGGGAGGGAACCAAGTGTGCTTCACCAGCATGAAACCTCTGAGATACTATGCTGCTGAGCAGAAGATACCTTCAGTCACTGCAGGTTAGAGGCCTCACAGCCCCATGTCCAATCAGTTGTGCCACCACTAAGTGCCACATTCCTGATGCTGAGCTAGGGATGGAGGGTCAGGGGGTGAGGTAGGGGTCTTTTGAGCCTTCAGAAATGGAAAGTATCTCTATGGAGGCCAGGTTGATGAATCCCCTTGGTTTCCCTTTCCAGGGCACCTAGAAGGGAGCCAAGTGAGCTCTTTCCTGCAGTCTAGCCTCAGCACTTAATGCACCAATGGGGACAGGTATTGATGCGGCCTCACCAAAGGCAAGGAAGCCCATATTTGTTCACATTCATCGAAGGCTCATTGTTGACAGGGACAGCCTAAGATTCTTTCACTTTGTCCTTGACACAATCTCAAGAGAGAGGAAATGATATCGTTACCCTGGCTGACCAGCAGACCATGCAGGATTTGAACCCAAGACTTGTTGCACTAAGTTAACACCCTGCTGGCCATAAAGACCCCCACAGCAGGGGAACCAAAAAGCCCCATCTTCACGTCCAGGGAGAAGCCAAGTTCACCAGTTGGGAATGGCTACAGGGTGAGAGGATGCAGTGCTTAGGTTCTCTGACATGGAAACCCTCAGACACAGCTAACATTAATCCCTCCCTCATTAACATCAGCCTGAGTTCCAAAATCAAGTTC
Organism: Nannospalax galili; assembly: GCF_000622305.1. Classification (NCBI taxonomy): domain Eukaryota; kingdom Metazoa; phylum Chordata; class Mammalia; order Rodentia; family Spalacidae; genus Nannospalax; species Nannospalax galili. The sequence goes on along the minus strand of NW_008347693.1, from coordinate 225,089 downwards.
GCTGACTGTCCTCCAAGTTTTTGACCCTTCACAGTATCCAGAGAACATTGTTCTTGTTTGGTTTGATCCTTTTCCTCGAACTTCTTTCCCACCTCAAAGGGAGAAAAGTGGAGAGGTGTCCCGGACAAGGCAAAGCTTCCCACCTGACTGCCAAAGAGCTTCTGCCCACGTCACGGAAAGAAATACCCACCCTACCGAGAACAGGCCTCACGGCCTCAGACCGGATTCCAGAGCGGGATCAGGTCATCCAAGTGCGGGGAGGCTGTTCCGGGCAGGTGTCACTGCCTGCAACTGCCCAGATTCAGGATCAGGCAGCTCAACTCCTCAGCGCGACAGCCACAAGTCGCCGCACGAGGCCGGCCTCGCCGAGAATCACCAGGGCCAGCAAGAGGTAGGAAGCCTCCGCGGCCCCGCCTAGCAAGCCGAGCAGAGGCCCGGCGGCACCCAACCTGCCCGCTGCGGGTGCCGGAGGAGGCCTCGCAAGGAGCTCCCAGGTCCCGAATCCGTGTTCCGCAAGGCCTTGCTCTCGCCTCCGCGGGCCCCCGCGGGCCCAGGTCCGGTGCGGTCCGGCCGCCTCGGAGCTACAGTGGGTTGAGGCCGCGACTGTTCCCCAAAGGGCGTTGGGGCTCGCTGAGCCCCTAGGACCCAGCGCCGAGGCGCGAACTTACCTAGAGGAGCTGGACCTGCGGGCCGGCCGACTGCTGTCGCCAGAGCGAAGCCCTCCCGGATGGGAGCGAGGGCTGGAGGGCGGGGCCCGAGCGAGGCCTGGCGGGCGGGGCCGCCATGGAGGGCGGGTCACGGAGCGGGGCGGCAGCCATTGGCCAGGCGGAGGCTGGGTCTCGCGGGCCGCTGGGCGTGCACGCGCTGGGGCAGCGCTGGCCTTGGGAGACGTTTGCTCGTCCCCGTTGTCGTCGTTCCCCCCAACCTCCCGGGCGTGAGGGAGCGTTTTGTTTGTCCCTTTTTAGTCTGGCGCAGTTTCTTGGGGCATCTCGACGCCTGCGGGCCACCTTCCCTCTGGGTTGGCAGGCTTGGGTTCCGTCCCGTGCTCCTCGGCCCTGAGGCCAGTGTCAGCGCCTACACCGCCGGGGCCTGACGCTCTGCTCCGTAACGTGGGGTGGCACGCAGAGGTCATAGAGGGCCAGGCCGGGCGACTGGCTGGAGCCCTAGAGGCAGGATGAGCGGGAGACTGCGGGTATGCACAGCCGCCTACCTAACTCCAGTTCTGGGGTTCAGACACACGAATACACATAAAATAAACTCTTTTAGCCCGGCCTGGTGGCGTGCGCCTTTAATCCCAACACTCGGGAGGCAGAGGCAGGCGGATCTCTGTGAGTTCAAGGCCAGCCTGGTCCACATAGTGAGTTCCAGGACAGCTGGGACTACAGGAAGACCCTGTCTCAAAAACACCAAAAATAAAAAATCTTAAAAAACCATATACACTAGATAATGTTCTAGAGACTTTATTCATGATAGGCAAATTCTGGAAGCGATTCAAATGTCCTTTAGTAAAATTAGTGGACAAATTGGTGGGTTCACATGTTAGAACTGTAAGCACTCAGCAATGAAAGAACATAACTTTTTTTTTGTTCCTTTGTTTTTTTGTTTTGTTTTGCTTTGAGACAGGATCTCGCTATGTAGCCCTGACTGGCCTTGAGCTCCCTATCTAAGCTGGCCTCCAACTCAGAGATCCTCCTGCCTTTTCCTCCTGAATGCTCAGATTAAAGGCGTCGGCAAAGCCTGGGACCTGAGTCTGAGGGCCATAACCCACATAGTGGAAGGAAAGAGTCTGTGTTCAAAAGCCTCCACAGTGTGTGCTATGGCCTGTGTGGCCCACTCCTACATGAATGTAAAAAAAAATCATTTTTTTAAATGCATCAATGGCACACTTAATGTGCTTTCCTAACTACCAACGTTTTTAAAAAGAGGGCTGAGGGATTCCGTGGAGATTGCAGGCAAACATCAGAACAGTTGCCTCCACCAAACTGCATAAAGATGCTAAAACTCCGGATGAGATTTTATGACTGTTCTTGGTGGTTCTGTAGCTATTTCACAACCTTCATCATGTACAAAGTGTTCTAAGTCACACCCAAAAATTTCGTTGTGCCTGCAAACCACTATGGCCTTGTATCTAATTGTTGCAAGAAGACATTGGGAGTATGAGGACTAGCTTCCAAATGCACCCTTGTCTCACTGGACTCTGAAGGGCATTTAAACAATCCAGCTTCCTGGCCTGGTTGATTCCCTATCACCTGTCAACAGCCTTTAAAAATCTATGCAAAGAGCCAGGCGTGATGTCACATGCCTTTAAAGTGCCAGCATTTGGGAGGCACAGGAAGGCAGATCTCTGTAAGTTCCAGGCCAGCTGGGGCTACAGGGAGACCCTGTCTCAAAAAGACCAAAAAAAGGAGCTGGAAGCTGGGCATGGTGGCACACACCTGCAGTCCCAGCACTTGGGAGGCAGAGGCAGGCAGATCTCTGTGAGTTCAAGGCCAGCCTGGTCTACATAGTGAGTTCCAGGGCAGCTGGGGCTACAGGGAGAGCCTGCTTCAAAAAGACTGAAAAAAAAGGGGGGGGGGGGGGCTGGAGAGATGGCCCAGCAGTTAAGAACACTGGTTGTTCTTGCAGAAGACCTGGGTTCAAATCCCAACACCCACATGGCAGCTAATAACTGTCCATAACTCCAGTCCGACAGCCTCTTCTGACCTCCGGCAGGCATTGCACAACACACAGGTGCACTTACATGCAGGCAGTACACACACACAAAATAAAAATAAAATTTTCTTAAAAAATCTAAGCAAAGGACAATATGTCATTCTTTTTAATTTTTAAAAATATTTTATTATTTTTATTTTATGTGTGTGTATTGTCTGCATGTATGTAAGTACACACATATCATGCAATGCTCTCAGAGGACAGAAGAGGCCTTCTGATCCCCTGGAACTAGAGTTACAGACAATTATGCTGCCATGTGGGTACTGGGATTTGAACCCAGGTCTTCTGCAAGAACAGCTAGTGTTTTTAACCGCTGAGCCATCTCTCCAGCCCCATGCCTATGGTATTCTAAGCCCCACTAACCACACTTAATGTGCAATTCATCTGGCTAGTGGCCATCATGTTGGACAGCACAAATGTAGAACATTTTTATCATCTTAGAAAGTTCTATTGGACAACACTGGTTGTGCTGGATAGCTTTAGTGTCAGCTTGACACACCTGGGTTGAGGGAGCCTCAATTGGTGAATTGTCTCCATTGGATTGGTCTGTGGACATGTCTGTGGGGCATCTTCTAGATTATTGAGTGATGGAGGAGGGTCTAGCCCACTGTGGGTGGTGCCACCCCTGGGCAAGTGGTTCTGTGTTGTATAAAAAAGCAGGTTGAACAGGGACGGGGAGAGCAAGCCAGTAAACATTCCTCCATGGCCTGTGCTCCAGCTCCTACTCCAGGTTCCTGCCCTGAGTTCCTACCTTGGGCTCCATGATGAACTGTGACTGGGAAGATGTAAAACAAATAAACCCTTTCCTCCCCAAGTTGGTAGCAGTCAGAATGTTTTGTCACAGCAATGGAGAAACAAACTAGAACACTGGTCTATAAAATAACTTCAAAAATGTCAACATGATGTGATATAGCCTGTGACCCCAGCACTCAGAAAGCTGAGGCAGAGACAGAAGAATCCAGAGTTTGAGGTCAGATTGAGCTACATAACAAGTCAGAATGAAAGAGAGGATGGGAGAGGGAGGGAGGGAGGGAGGGAAAAAAAGAAAGGAAAAATGTCAAGGTTATAAAAGACACAGAAAGACCATAGAATCATTCCAGAGTAAAGGAGATCAAAATGTCATGACAGCTGCATGCAAGGTGAGCTCCTGGGCTTGATCCTGAAACATACACAGAAAGGGACGTTAGTGGACCAAATGGTGAAATCCGAATAGGCTTTGGATTAGTTAATGATTCTATCATGCCACTGTTCCGGTTTTGGCTATTGTACTGAAGTTATAAAAGACACTCTTGCATTACTTTGAAACTGCGTTTTGAGTCTGAAATTCTTTCAAAATTACGAAGTCAAATAAAATAAGAAATAATCTTTGGACTCCAGGTATTTGTATTCCTTTATGTATTATTGTTTCTTGCATTTCCCCCTATTTCATGCACACAATTCACTGTTGTCCTTTTATCAGTGGAAGGACTGATCTATGCCCCAGGCTGCCTCCTGTGAGGGCCTTGGGGCATCCCCTTCCCAGTAATGCTCACCCCAAGTAGGCACATGTCTCCAGACTAGGGCTTCAAGAGGACTGTGCCTACTCCGATGGCTCACAGTCATCAGCTCATGCTCCTCCCCAGAGAGCAGAGGTCAGGCCCAAAGATAGTGGCAAAGAGCCTTGGAAAAGGGTCATGCTGTCATGGCTGTCCTTCAGGGAACTCTGCTACACTGAAAACTAAAACTTAATTCCTGCCTTTACAACTTCATTCCAAATAATGTTTTAGTTTAAATGGTTACTTTAGGGCAAAAGTGATGGCTCAGTGGTTAGATGTCCTTGCTGTTCTTTCAAAGAACCAGAGTTCAGGACCCATATCAGGTGACACAGCTGCAAAAAAAAAATAGTTATATTATTTATTTATTATTTATTTTGCAATATGGTATGGCCTAGTATGAGCTGGAGATGGAGACACATGATTCTTAGATCATAACTTAAAACCTAATACCATATAAGCTGGTTGGCTTCAGTTGTCAACTTGACATATCTTGGAAGAGGAAACCTCAACTGAGGAATTTCCTCCATCAGACTGACCTGTAGCCATGTCTGTGAGTCATTTTCTTTTCTTTCTTATCTTTTTTTTTTTTTAATCTTTTTGAGACAGAGTCTCCCGGTAGTACCAGATGGTCTGGAACTTGATATAGTAGATCAGGATGGCCTTGAACTCACAAAGATCTGCCTGCCTCTGCCTTCCAGTGCTCCCTCCCAGTGCCACTGTTCTGGTTTGTTTCTTCATTGCTGTGACAAAACATTCTGACCACTACCAACTTGGGGAGGAAAGGATTTATTTATCTTACGTCTACCGGGTCACAGTTCATCAAGGGGCCCAGGGTAGGAACTCAGGGCAAGAACCTGGAGGCAGGAACTGGAGCACAGGCCATGGAGGAACACTGCTTACTGCCTTGTTTCCCTGGGCCCTGCTCAGCCTGCTTTCTTATTCAACACAGAACCACTTGCCCAGGGGTGGCACCACCCACAGTGCGCTGGGCCCTCTCACATCACTCATCAAGAAGATGCCCCTCAGACATGGCCACAGGCCAGTCCAATAGAGGTAATTCCCTGATTGAGGCTCCCTCAACCCAGGTGTGTCAAGTTGACACTAAAGCTATCCAGCACAGCCACCATGCCCACTGAGTCATTTCCTTAATAGAGGAGGCCCTAGCCCAGATTCCTTCTTTGAGCTTCTCTCTTAACTTCCCTCAATGTTGACCTAGGAGTCGTAAGATGGAAATTAAATCCTTTCCACCACAAATTGGTTTTAGTCAGTGCTTTATCACAGCAACAGAAAAGAAATTAATACACAGTGCTATAGCTAGATCACTTCTACAGATGAAAAGGCAAATGGGGAGAAGGTCCCTATGTCCGGGTTTCCTTCTCCTAAAGGGACAACCTCAACTTCTGTAAAAGCTGCAAACTAGATCCCAATTCAGATGGTCCCTTCCTGTGGGCAAGTCTGCTTTAGCACTTGGGTACTTGACAGTGATTCACAATTCCATGAGGAATGAAATTAAGTACAAAGTGGTCTTATAACACAGAGACTATTAGATGATTTGAAATTTTAAAATGTCAGAGGGGACTCTCAAAACCAAATGATTCCCCCTCTGATAGCTTTACCCTGTGTCTAAAAGAAAGAGATCACCATGCTGAGGGGGAAAAGAACTGTTTTCTGTCTTCTACCAATCCCCATTCCTAGGGCACTGTGGAGCAGGCAATGGAGCTGGTCTGGGCAAACACATGCATGTTGGAGAGAGGACAAGCGCTCTGGCTCCAGTTTGCTATCACTGGACTCAACAGCAAGTCTCTAGTCCAGCCTGCACCACTGAATTCTTCCTCTCTCTTCCCTTTAGTCCTTCAGGGGAGCAGACACCTTTTGTATCCCAAACTGCACTTATAGGGTTAGCATGTCAAGATTTGGGGCTATTTTCTTTTTTTTTAATTTTTATTTATTATTTTTATTTTATGTGTATGAGTGTTATGCCTGAATGTAAGTAAGTGCACCTGTGTCATGCAATGTCTGCGGAGGACAGAGAGGCTGTCAGAGACCCTGGAACTAGAGTTACAGACAGTTGTTAGCTGCCCTGTGGGTGCTGGGATTCCAACCCGGGTCTTCTGCAAGAAAAACCAGTGTTCTTAACCACTGATCCATCTCTCCAGCCCCAGGGCTCTGTATTTTCTTGCTTACAAGATAGTTCACTATCCAGGGTGATTAGAAGCTCTATCATATTGGCCACCTCTTACTAGAATGTAACATCCCATGATCCTGAGACATATATTCTCTATTTAGAACTTCCAAAGAATCTCTCAAGAAAGCATGAAAAAATATTTAACATCACGAATAGTCAGAACCCAGCATGATAGCGCACAACTTTAATCCTAGAACTTGGGATGCAAAGACAAGCAAATCTCTGAGATTAAGTTCAGCCTGGTCTACATAATGAGTTCCAGGACAGCTGGGGCTACAGGGAGACCCTGACTCAAAAAAAAAAAAAAAAAAAAAAAATCTGGGCCTGCAAGAATGCTCAGCAGGTAAAAGCACTTGCCATGCAAGCATGACAACTTGAGTTTGATCCCCTGATCTCAAGGTGGAAGAAGAGAACTGACTCCTGAAAGTTGTCCTCTGACCTTCACATGCATGCCATGACACACCAGGGACTGGTGAGATGGCTGCGTGGTTAAGAGCACTGGTTGTTCTTGCAGAGGACTTGGGTTCAGTTCCCAGTACCCACATGGTAAATAACAAGTTTATAACTCCAGTTCCAGGGAATTCAATGCCCTCTTCTGACCTCCATGAGCATTGCAGGCATGGGTGTAGTTACATACATATAGGCAATACAATCATACACATAAAATAAAAATAATGGAGTATTTTTAAATTTTCTTTTATTTATTATTATAGTGTATGTGTGCATGTGTGTCTGTGTCTGTGTGTGTGTGTATGTGTGTCTCTGTGTGTGCAGGTACACGCAGGCCATAGTGTGTGCGTGTGTGTGGTGGTCAGAGGACACTTTTAGGAGTTGTCTGTTCTCTTTTTTCTTTTTCACGTTATTTTTTTTGTGTGTGACTGACATATGTGCCATAGCATGTAGGTTCTGGGAATTAAACTCAGGTCATCAGGTGGTAGCAGGCACCTTTATACACTGAGCTATCCCATTCCACCATGGATTCCAGGGATATAATTCAGGTTGTCAGGTTTGCTCTGAAAACACTTTTACCCTCTGAGCCATATTGCCAGCACAAATCTTCTATTTTTTTAAATGTGTATAAACGTATTGCTTGCACGCATATAAATGCATCTACCCTAGGAGGTCAGAAGAGGGCGATGGATCCCTTAGAGTTAGCTGCCTTATGGGTGCTGGGAATCAAACCTGGTTTCTCTGCAAGAGCAGTCAGTACTCTTAACCACTGAGCAATCTCTCTAGTCTCCAAATCTTTTCATTTTCAATAAAATTGTATCTTTTCCAGATGCTTTCCAACATTATTTAAGTGGGTGTCATGAAAGTTGGTACCTGTTGTCTTTCTAGTAAGATTTCTTGTGTAGCTGTATATCTTCAGTCCCTGCCTCAACAAATGTGTGTCTTCCAAATAATGTACAGCAAAAATGTGGGCCCATCTCCCTGGGACCAGACCCTGAGACATCATACTCTACCCTGGATCAAATGAGACAAATGGAACTTTCCAGTCCACAAAATTAGCCGTTACTTATACCAACATTCCTTTTCTTGCTGTTTTAATTTGACCTGTGTCTTTGGTCCTTTTTACTTAACCTCCCAGCATAATTTGACTCTTCCAAACTCTGGGTCCTAAAATTTCAAGTTATGCTAATGAGACCAGGCTGGCCTCAGACTCACAGAGATCCGCCTGCCTCTGCCTCCCAAGTGCTGGAATTAAAGGCATGTGTCACCATGCCCAGCCAGTTATGAGATGCCAATTTTTGACCACTGTAACCACCTCCTTCTATAGAGCAGTCCTGGACCAGCCCTCCCCAGAGGAACCTGAGACCCCATGCTCCTGCCATAATGACACCCTCGCTTGGCAAGAAGTAGCCAGTCATCATCTCTATTTCCTGAAGGATTCAGGGACCCAGTTTCTAGAGGGGGAAATGTTAGCAAGGAGCTTAACTCTGGGAGGGACTGACCAAAAGATATAAAGACATAAAGATTAAGAACATAAAAGTCTTTTGGACATAAAGAACAATAACTGGGTCCTAAAACAGAATGTGAAGATGGCGATGGTTGGCTGGTGGTCAAGATATAAGACAATAGCTCTGGTAGATTCCAAATGGACCAGCCCAGATAAGCCCCAGGGATAAAGAACAATAGATGATAGTGGTCTATGCTAAGCTAACTAGGTCAGATTAAAGCAACTTCAAGACTTTTTCCCCAGAGGAGCATGCAGACTGCTGTGCCCTTTCCCCTAGTAAGCTTCTCAACTGTAGGGGTGCTTATACTCTGCATATTCTTACAACTTACACATCTACTTATAGCGGAGTGAATTCTAGACAAAATGGGCTTCTGATGCCGGGCCAGCCTGGTCTACATAGTGAGTTCCAGGACAGCTGGGGCTGCAGGAAGACCCTGTCTCAAAAAGACCAAAAAAAAAAAAAAAAAAAAGGGCTTCTGAGAAAAGCATGCATCCTTCCTAGAAGTGCTCACCCTGGGGGAGGCCCGGGGAAGGAGACATGGGAGAAGTACCAAGCTCCATACCTGCCAGGATCAATGCTGTTGCTGCTCCACGCAGCCTGTTCTTTTTCCAGAGTATACTCTTGCTTCCTTGCTTGCTCTAGTTAAACTCTTGACTGCTTGATCTGCTCTGTCCCATCTGAATTCTTTTCTTTTGGCTGCACAAGAATGGAGACTGCTGCTGGGATCCAGACCATAGGAAGCTAAAGACTTCTGAGACCTCACTGTACCATTGTTAGGCAAGTGTTCTACCACTAAGACACATTCCCAGCTCCAAAACTATTCTTTTCCATTCTGTCTATTCTCTGTCTCTATCTCTCTCTGTCTCTGTCTCTCTGTGTGTCTCTGTCTCTTCTCTCTCTCTCTCTCTCTCTCTCTCTCTCTCTCTCTCTCTCTCGTTTAGCTAATCTGGGAAAAACAAATATCTGGTGAAGAACCTTCAAGCCAGAATGTAGGAGCTAGCAGGAGCCTTCCTTATATCTCCAGGGGTCTCAGGAGAAGTTGCAAGTTTGGCTCCCATCCATGCCCAGGCCAGTCTTATCAGGTAGCTGGTCTGCTGGTCCCTGTTGTAAGCTCAGATCCCTTATCAAGCATCAAGGCACTGTGCTGGTGGCCTGCCACTCAGGACTGTACTCCGCCTTTCCTTTTTTTTTTTTGAGACAGGATCTCCCTGTAGTTCCAACTGGCTTAGAACTCAACTATACACAGACTAGGCTGGCCTTGAACTCACAGAGATCCATCTGCCTCTGCCTCTTGAGTGCTGGGATTAAAGGCATGTGCCTCCATGCCTGACCCACCTTTCCTCTTTTAAAAAAAATTTTACATTTCTGGGGCTGGAGAGATGGCTCAGCGGATAAGAGCAGTGACTGCTCTTACAGAAGATGCGGGTTCAATTCCCAGCACCCACATGGTGGCTACAGACAGACTTTAACTCCCGTTTCAGGGGAATCCGAAGCCCTCTTCTGACCTCTGTGGCATTGCATGACATGGGTGTATTCATATACATGCAGGCAATATACTTATACACATAAAATTTAAAAAATAATAAATAAAAATTTTTAAAAATTTACATTTCTTTGGCAGGAGTGGACACATGGCATAGAATGCATGTGGAGATCAGAGGACTCTGTTCTCTCCTTCAACCACGTGGGTCCTGGGGATAAAACTCAGGTTTTGAGGCTTGGCAGCCAGTGCCTTTACCTGCTCTGTCATCTCACCAGCTGCATCTTACCTTCTTGAGAACCACTGGCATGGGTCACCTGGCAGCAGATAGTAACCAGGAATTTTCAGGAATGGCAAGAAAATAAAGAAAATAAATACATAGGCAGAATAGCAGAATATGTCTTCAAATATCAGGAGGTATCAGGAGGTTCTAAGGCTGGGGGTAGAGCTCAGAGGTAGAGTATTTGGGTTCAATTTTCAGCACTGCAATACATTTTTAAAAATTAATATAAGACATATTTTATACCTGGGTGTGGTGGCCTATGCCTGTAATCCTAGCACTTGGGAGTCAGAGGCAGGAAGATCTTGAGTTCAAGGCCAGTCTGAGCTATATAATGAGAGCCTGTATTTTTTTTTTTTTTTTGGTCTTTTTGAGACAGGGTCTCCCTGTAGCCCCAGCTGTCCTGGAACTCACTATGGAGACCAGGCTGGCCTTGAACTCACAGAGATCCTCCTGCCTCTGCCTCCCAAGTGCTGGGATTAAAGGCATGCGCCACCATGCCGGCTGAGAGCCTGTATTTTAAAAAAAGAGCGGGGCATGGTGGTGCACACCTTTAGTTCCAGCACTCCAGCACCTGGGAGGCAGAGGTAGGCAGATTGCTATGAGAACACACAATGGAGGAAAGATAGCATCTTCAACAAATGGTGCTGGCAAAACTGGATCTCCACCTGCAGAAAAATGAAACTTGAGCTTTATCTTTGGAGGAGGAGGAGGAGGAGGAGGAAAGCTGGGCGTGGTGGTGCATGCCTGCCTTTAGTCCCAGCACTCAGGAGGTAGACGCAAGCAGATCTCTGTGAGATCCAGGCCAGCTAGGGGTACATGGAGACCCTGTCTGAAAGAGAAAGGAGCACTGCTATTGCAGTTAACTTTTCCTGGGAAGATGTGAACAAATGTCTTTTTACTCCAAATAGGGCACCGAAACAGACCTAAGTAATGATTACCACCAAAGCCCAACTTGGGAACCAGTAAGTTTATTGGTTGCTTTCAGAGCACTGTGAGAGATTACTTACAAAATAACTGCAACACCACAAAGTCTCATCCCAACATGAGAGCAGTTAAAAGCACTGTCTGTTCTTGCAGAAGACCCGGGTTCAAAACCTAGCACCCACATGGTGGCTAACAACCGTCCATAACTCCAGTTCTAGGGGATCGAATATCCTCTTCTGTCTTCCATGAACACTGCACAACATGGGTGCCCTTACACACATGCAGGCATGCCAGTCATACACATAAAATAAAAATAAATTTAAAAGCAATTTAAAAATAATTATATTTTTTTACGTTTATGAACATTTTGCCTGCATGTATGTAAGTGTACCCATGCAATGCCCATGGAAGTCAGAAGAGGGCATCGGATTCTCCTGGAACTGGAGTTACAAGTGGTTGTTAGTTGCAATATAGGTGCTGGGAACTGAACCTGAGTCCTCTGCAAGAGCAGCCAGTGCTCTTAACCACAGAGCCATCTCTTCAGCCCCTCTAGTTTTTCTTTGTGTCACAGGCTTTCCTCAACGGTCTGATGAACTTTGTTCACATTAAGACTGAAGCAAGGATATGATATGGCTTTGGCCTAGCAAGAGGTCCTGATTTCAATCTCCAGCACCCCAAGGTGGTGGTGGTGGGGTGACACAATAACAAGCCTTTGGAAGCTCTGTGCACATCTCCTGACTAGAATGCTTTAGGAGAGGATCCATCTGTAGAAGCACCCCCACGAGCAGAAGCACAAGGGCCTTTTATACCCCAGTCTTTCACTGTAGAGTGTGGGTGGGTCACCTGTGTCTTCTGGGGCTGTCTGGTAAAGTCATTAAGCCAGAATAATGTCCTTAATTCCTAGGAAGATACACAGGATTACCCCAACTCCCACCATGTTGAAAGAGAATTTATTTGCTAAATTGTGTTACAGTAAATAAACATTAAAGTGCTAAATGATAGTCCAGGGTGTCAGTGAAGATTGTACATCTCTAGGACAATCTTGGTCATTTGTCTTGGTGATCAAGTCTTAGAGTCTACAAACACCATTGGCCTTGTGACCGACAAAGTCTCCATCCATCTCATATCCAAAGCCTGAATTAATCTTAGAAGTTTGTGAATAGACTTCTATGCTGTGAGACTGGCCTGTCACTCTAAATTCAGATAGTGTTTCCTCTAGACCCTAAAGACATAGCCAGGCCTGGCTTCAAGAGACATGTGAGGAAAGCGCAGCAACCCTTGTCAAGTTAAAGAAACTACCATTTGATTTCCCTCACAGCAGTCCTTGGGTATTACCTGTCCCACATAACGCTTCAGCTATTAAAAAAGAAAAATGAAAACATTCATTTCAATTAGTGATTTATGGAAAAGAAGATGCATTTTCCCCCATCCAAGTTTGTCAAGTCCCCTGAGTTCTGTCCCCTGCATCCCTAGAAAACCTGTAGGTTCCAGATTCCATCACTGACCCAATCCTACAATGCCTTGAATTGACAGGCATCTTTAGTCTCCTTTAAACTGAAGCCGCTCCTCAGATTTTAGTGCTTTGCTGTTTTTGCAGAGAACAGGTCAAAATTTTCATAACATTTTCTCCATTTGGGTTTGTCCAAGTTTTCTGATCAGATATGAGTATAGTATTTGTTTGTTTTATGGCTGGATATTGAACCTGGGGCCTCACCCCGAGTGCTCTACTCTACCACCAGCCCTTTTTTATTTTTATCTTTGCTTTTTGAGATAGTCTCACCTTGTAACCCAGGATGACCTAGAACTCACTACGTGTCCCAGTTGGGCCTCAAACTTGAAATCCTCCTGTCTCAGTCTCAGCCTCCCAAGTGATGAGATGACAATGTGTGCCTTGGAGTCTGCCTCAGGTGCCACTCTCCTGACTTCTGTCCTTCCACAGAAGCAAACCATGCCTGTTTCTCCCACTACTAGAGCTATTCACTCTGATCAACCGGTGAAGGGGTGCCCCACATTCCCACCTGTAAACGTACTACTGTCCACTTTTAATTACTAATTAATCAGGGAGAGGGGACTCTGAGCTTATTCCCGTCACCATTTCATTCCCCAGCTTCACATCTCTGGATGTTTGTTTCATGGACTGTTTCTTTTTCTTCTCTGTTTTTTTCTTTCTTTCTTTTTTTTTTTTTTTTTTTTTTTTTTTTTTTGAGACAGGTCTCCTTGTAGCTTAGAACTCACTATGTAGACCAAGCTGGCCTCAGTCTCACAGAGATCCTCTTGCCTCTGCCTCTGAAGTGCTGGGATTAAAGGCAGGCGCCACTACACTTGGCTCCAACTCTGATTTTTCTAATTATGCCTTACCCTAGAAATTTTATGGTTTTACTCTTTATCAAGGTTGGGATTTTTCCTCTCAAATTCACTAACTTGCTATTCGTGGACACAGAAACTGTTGGTCTGGGTCTGTGCTTACCCTTGTGCTGTCAGGCCCTGCCTGGATCTCTCTGAGGCTAAAATTTGCTCCGCTGGCCAGGGCTTTGTTTTCATCATATGGACATTCCAGGATCACACAAGACAAAACTGCCAAAGGATTTTAATGTCCTTTTATTTCTCATCAAGCATGGATCCCAAGCAATACCCAGATGCCTCCACTTTTCAGCTTAAGGTGGAATCTTTGCTACTCCAAACACTCATGGCCCCTTAAGCTATTGAGGTCAGGCTAGAATTGCTCTGACCTTGCTAAGCTGAATTAAGTAACTGTTTCCAAGAGGGGAGGAGTTCTGCCTACTTTTTTATCTGCCTTCCCTCAGGACAGAACTCATGGCTGTGTAGTAATATCCAATTATAGCTCTAGCCTCATCTGGAGCCCTCAGTGGAAGACCTTCCTACTCACTAGAAGCCTGCAGAAAGCAGTCAGCCCAATTTCTGATGGAGGGATGGTTGCCCCTCTGCTTCAACTAGGGGCTTGTCTTCCAAGAACTGGCCCTTCTGGGAGTACTATCCTTGAGATAAGAGTCTTCTATTTCTCAGCCTGCTATGTTGGTGAATGCCTTTAATCCCAGCACTCAGGAGGCAGAGACAGGCAGATCTCTGTGGGTTGTGTTCAAGGCTAGCCTGGTCTATATACTGAGTTCCAGGCTAGTTGGGGCTGCAGGGAGACCCTGTCTCAAGAAAAATAAAAAGTCTGCTGTTTCTCACAAGATCCCTGGAGAAAGACAAATCTGCTACTAGGGGAGAAAAGTTGCTACCCAGTGGGATTTCAGAGTTCCAAGCCCCAGGGATCCCTAGAAATCACCCCATGATTTCATTTTTGATTTTTGTTCTATGTATGCTTTAGGTGCCTGGTATGTGCCAGGTGTTGGGTATAATGCAGAAAACAAAAGAGGACATAGTATAAATCCTCCTAGAAAGTATAACCCTGTAGAAAGAACTGTTAACCTAAACAACATGTAAATAAGCCTATGTAAGAAGGGGAATGGGCACAGCTACATTTGCCTCTTGAGGAAGATACAGAATCAGGTTCTGCAAGGTTATATCTTTGAGTTTCCTTAGCAGACAGACAATAGAAGGGAAAGACATCCTTCCTCTGACTTTAATACATTTTATGAGAGTCTGGAATGTCAAAGCAGACTTCAGAGTGTGTTTTGGGCTACTAAAGGTAGGTCCAAAGCAATCTTTTCTTTCTCCTGAAAGACACTGGCATCAAGAAGGACAGATGGGAAGGAAGCCCTAATTGTATGAACAGGAAAGAACAGGAATGAACTGAGGGGCTTGGTTATTAAAGAGCAAAGACATTTTTGTTCCAGATGATAATGGTCTAGAAATAGAAATTATCACCAGACTCACCCTACTCCCTGTTCAGCTCCCAAGTCCTTAGGTTCTCTACTAAATGAATTTGAAAGAGAAGCATAGTGGATAGTGTAGAAGACTTGATTGCAGATCATGACATAGAAAATATAATTCAGTAAAGTGAAGCAATCCCAAGGGAGACCAAAGAGGCCAGATTTATATTACAAAATAGACTTTATCCTGATTCTTGAAGTTTCCAGGGCATAATCAGTGTCCTCCAAACCCACTAATATCTATTTGGCTGCCTAACAGACACGACAGTGTGCATGTACTTAATATCTTAATAGTTAATTGTACTTTTTTGAGACAGGTTCTTGCTATGTAGCCAGGCTGGTCTAGAATTTGTGATCTTCCTGCTTCAGCCTCCCATGCTGAGATCGCAGGTGTATACCATCACACCTTACACACAAAAAAGATTTTTGAAGTATAGTGGATTGATTTCAGGGCCTGGAGCTAAGCACTGCTTTATGCCAGATCTCCCACCCAGTCCTTAAAAAACAATTTTTTGTTTTTGGCCTTTTTTTTGAGACAGGGTCTCCCTGTAGCCCCAGCTGGCCTGGAACTCACTATGTAGACCAGGCTGGCCTTGAACTCACAGAGATCCACCTGCCTCTGCCTCCCAAGTGCTGGGATTAAAGGCATGCACCACCATGCCCAAAAAAAAATTTTAGGAGTTGGGGAATTAGCTCAGTGGTAGAATACCTGCCTAGTAAGTGCAAGGCCCTGGGTTCGGTCCTCAGCTCTGGAAAAAGAGACAATAACAAAAAACAAATTTTTAATAAAAAATTATTTGTATTTCTTTAAATTTTTATTTATTATTTTTATTTTGTGTGTATGTGTGTATTGTCTGCATGTAGGTAAGTGCACCCGTGTCATGCAATGCTGGCAGAGGTCAGAAGAGGCTGTTGGATCCCCTGGAACTGGAGCTATGGACAGTTGTTAGCTGCCATGTGGGTGCTGGGATTCAAACCCTGGTCTTCTGCAAGAACAACCAGTGTTCTTAACCGCTGAGCTATGTCTCCAGCCCCAATTTGTGTATGTTTTAATGTATGGGTGTACTTGTACCACAGAATGCTTATGGGAATCAGAGGACAACCTTGGGTGTTGATTCTCGCCTCCTACCTTGTTTGAAACAGGGACTCTTTTTTTGTTGTTTGCCACTGTATACAAGGCTAGTTGGCTCAGGAGCATCCAGGGATTCTCCTGTTCCACCTCCAGTTTTACCACAGACACACTGGGATAACACATGTGGGTCACCACACCTGGCTTTACATGGTTTTGGAGACTTGAACTCAGGTCCTCATGTTTGCATAGCAAGCCATCTCCCCAGTTCCTGACTTTAAAAGATTAAAAAGAAGGTAGCAGCCTGAAAGCTGGTGGGAAGCAGGGGCCCCAGGAGACCAGAAGTGATAAAAATCCCCTTGAGGGGATGGTCAGGTATCCCAGGGTTTGGATATAGCTTGAGTTTATTTCTCAGGGAACTAGTCATCAGTGTGCTGATATGGAGCAGTAGACTTTTCAGAGGTGGTTAAGGTCACAGAATACCTGAATTCAACGCTATAACTTATAGATGCCAGGAAGTGACTCTCTAAGCTGTGCTTTATTCAGAGTGCTGAAATCTGAGAAGACAGTGGATTAGATCTAAAAGTCTGTCTTCCTCTCATCTTTGGCCAGCAGGTTACACAGGGAGGAGAAACAAAAGCAATCCATCACTCCCAAGTTTAGTCTTATCTCACTGGCCAATTGGTGGGCCTTGAAGTTCAGGGTGTGGGGGAGTCAAGGCCATAGAGTCCTGCTGCCTTCCTCCTGAGTCATTTGGATGACATGAGATAGAAGACTGAACATTAACTTAGAACGAGCATTAGTATGGTATATGTGCAGAGTCCTTGCAGAAGCATAAATGTGTTCTTAAACTATAGCACATGAATAGGGCCTTACTATGAGTTCATGACTGGTCCTGCCCTACTCTTCAGCTTCCTATCTGGCCATATGAGCTTCTGTCCTCTCCCTTCTCTCTCTCCTTCTCCCTCTTCCTGCCTGTCCCTACTCCATGCTCCTACCATTGAACTGCCTCCCACCATGAGGACTTCACAGGCAAGTTGATAACTGTACCATGCTTAAATTTCCAAAACTGTGAATTAAATAAACCTCTTTTCTTTATAAACATATTCAGCTTCAGGTATTTCATTAATACAGAGGATGATCAATTTTAAGGTTTTTGCTCTGTTGTTCAATCCCCCCAAACGTTTATAACAGTCTGCTACAGCCAAATGCTTGTTTCTTTGAGAGCATCAAAGGAAGAAGCATGTGTTATATGCTTAGAAAGAAAAGCAGAAAGAAGAGTAACATGTTCTGAGACCCAAGTGAGACTGAGAATGCCGAAGAAGCAGAACACTAGAGCAGATGACGTCCAGGAGACACAGATGTAGCCTGGGAACCCCTTGAGGTGCTAGGTAGTACAGGTATCCGCTGCAGACAGGATGGGGCTCAAGAACCAGCATTTGAATACAGAAGGATCCAACTCCACAGGATGGAGGATTTGGAATTTCCCAGAAGGCAGAGATATGAGACACAGGTGAGCCTCATAGGTTCACAGCCTGCAGGCATCAGCCTTGGTTAAGCTACAATGTGCTTTATCTGCAGAACTATTCTGTAGTTCCTTCCTCACTGCAAATACAAAATATATCTTAGAGTATTTTTTATTTTCTGGTGCTTTCCAAGATCTGCCACACTTGGGAGTCAGGCAAGAGCAACAAATGATTGGCAAAGGAGACCCACCTATTGCATAACTGGACTGCCTGAATGGCCCAACAAAATATAATAGCTACTTAAAGAGCTAACTCAGCCTGCTGTGGTGGCACACGCCTTTAATCCCAGCACTCAGGAGGCAGAGACAGGTGGATCTCTGTGAGTTCAAGGATAGCCTGGTCTACATAGTGAATTCCGGGCCAGCTGGAGTTACAGGGAGACCCTGTCTCAAAAACAAACAAAACGAAACAAGAACAAAAGACTCCCCCACCAAAAAGCTAACTCAGCAAAGTATTTCTGAAATAAAAAAGGACTTCAGTCTACTTTTGAAAAAGAAAACACATCATGAACTGGCAAGATGGCTCAGTGGGTAAAACTGCTTGCTGTACAAGCTTGAGGACCTGAGTTCAAGCCCAGATCACCTGGTAGAACTAACTCCTGAAAGTTGTCCTCTGACCTCCACATGTGCCTCAGGCTCCTCTTCTAGGGGAGCAACACGTACCACCTGTGACACATATTTTAATAAAGGAAGCAAGTACTATCACCCAAAACAAACACAGAGAAACAAAATGGAGGGAATGGAGAAATGGAGGCCTTGCCAGGAAGCCTCTCAGGACCCCCAGCTTGGGGGCCATCCAGGGAGATGCTCACTCACAGGAGACTGCATCCATCACACTCACAAAAAGACAGGACAAAGTCACATGGCCAGCGTTTTAAATTCAAAATGAGAAAGACAATGTCAGCTGGGCCAGACCCATGGCATTTGCCTGTCAGTAGACAGGGAAGCTGTGTTTATCTGAGCTCAGCCTGCTTGGTCAGCATGATCTTGTCATGTGAGAAGCTACAGAATGTCCCTACTCTGAACTGTAGTGGAGCTGGCCTGCCAGGGCATGAGTCCAGTGCCCCCACTAAAGGTGATACACCATTTACAGAGAGGAGATGGTCTTTTGCTTTTGTTCTAATTCCATTTCTATGTTTTAGAGGTTCCTTTTGTGGTGTGATAACTGGGGCTTTGGAACTGGACAGTGAGGGTGGGCTAAAGTCTTGGCAGAGTCTCCTCTCTGTTCCAGTATAGGCAGCTGGTAGGGTTTGAAGGAGGTGGGGTCAAGGACCGGCATAGCAGACACAGTGCAGCAGTTCAAGAGGTCACAGGGCGGCTCCAGGTTCAGGATGGTCTGCATTTCCACTGATCTGAGAACAAGCTCAGGCCCTCTGCCTTCTGCCCAGGCCTCCTCCTGCCAGCTTGCCCCACGTTTGTCCTGAATGTCGCAGCATATCAGCATGGGGAGCAGGTTGGGCGGAAGGCAGATGCCAAGCTTAACTGGCAGTGTGCAGCTTCTGTTCTCTCTCCTTGCCTTCTCAGGAAACCCCAATCCAGCAAGGGGTCAGCGAGGCCAGGCAGCACTGAATTCCTTCTCCAGATCCTGGACGAACTGATCATTAAGGAAGAGCAGCTGCCCATGGGGCAGGAATCGGGCAAGGATGCCCTCGATGCGGTCAGCCCGCAACAAGAGGTTGGTACTGGGTGCCAACAGCCGGAGGTGATCAAGAAGGAGGCGGGCCAGCAGCCGGAGTGTACTCTCGGCCAGCAGCAGGTTCTCGTGGATATCCAGCACCAGGGCAAACCCCAGTGGAAGCACACCAAGCCACACCACTATCTTTGGCTCTTGGAAAGGGTCCCCAGCTGCCAGGTAGAAGGCCCCATGAGGTGCCTCATGCAAGGGCACAGGCTCATCTGAGGACTGGGGCTGCAGGTCTGTAGGGGGCCGTCCACATGCTTGCTGCTGCAGCTGGCACAGTGATTCCACCTGCCTAGAAGAGAGGTCAGATCAAGCTGGCAGCTAAGAGGCCTGGCAAGGCCATCCAGGCATACCCTTCCCTCACTTCTGCCATCCTCACAACCACCCTTGTAACTGGAAGCTGCTAAAATTCTATATCTCCAGTGAGGAAGATCACATTAAGTGATCTTCCCAGAGAAAGTGTGATGACATGGAAATCCAGGCTCCAGCCTGAAGTCTCTGAACCACTTAAATAGCCAAGTAAAGGTCTGAATATAGCTCTTAGAACTGGAAAAGGACCATGGAAGAAAACATTACTTTATCTGCTTCACACAGGCCTCAACAAAGAGGCAAATAAGTGATGAGGACAGTCACCTGGCCAGGGTCATCTTATGTCTCCACCCTGTCCTTGCCTGCAATCCTCTTCAAGTAATA
The DNA here is from genome assembly GCF_000622305.1 of Nannospalax galili. Taxonomy (NCBI): domain Eukaryota; kingdom Metazoa; phylum Chordata; class Mammalia; order Rodentia; family Spalacidae; genus Nannospalax; species Nannospalax galili. The sequence continues at coordinate 205,208 of NW_008347693.1, read as the reverse complement.
CAGACCTTCCATGTGACTGTCAAGGTCTCTGCTCCTTCTTAAATCACCTTCCAATTTGGCACACAGAGATGAACTTTAAAGGCTGTAATGCTAGTATTGGAAGACTGAAGCAAGAGGATCACAGTTTAAGGCCAGCCTGGGATATACAGAGAGTTGGAGACCAGCCTGGGCTAGATAATAAGGCTCTGTCTCAAAAAATTAAAAAAAATAAATAAAAAATAAATAAAAGGTATTTGCTTGGTTTTCTGTGCTACAGGAGGGAAACAAAGGTGAGAGTAAGGGGGCAGCAGGAGCTGGCAAAGAGTTGCCCACTCCACGTGAGCCTGGGATAGAAAGGTTCAGCCTAGTCACCCACCTTAAACAGTGTTTTCCAAACTTCTCTGAGTCTCAGGCACTCAGAGGCCCTGAATAGAGTTTGGATATACCACATTCTCTATCTTGAGAAGTTCTGCTTTGTAAAGCATGTTTAATCTGCACTGGGTCTGCCTGTCCACACTCAAATCTCAGTGTTTTCACTTTTTAGCTGTATAACCTTGTCTTTCTGTAGCCCCAGCTGACCTGTAACTCACTATGTAGACCAGGCTGGCCTTCAATTCACAGAGATCCACCTGCCTCTGCCTCCTGAATAGTGCTGGGATTAAAAGCATGTGCCACCACACCTGGCTCAGGTTAAGGTCTTTAAAACACTCTGTCACCTCATTTTACTCATCTGTATGGTGGAGGTAACTATAGCTACCTCAGGAGACTGTGAGGATGAAATAAATGCCCAGAACATACTTACAGCCCCAATAATACTAGCTATCATAATAGTAAGAGCATTATATCTTCAACTCTTTTTCATATTAACACTTCTACACAATGGTGAGACTGTGGAGAACGTTCTCCCTAATTCTTAATCAACTTGATTCTCTGTCCCACCCCAGTGCCCACCATAATCGACCCTGTGTTTGATAAAGCTTGGGGTTGGACTGTAATTACCTGGCCACAGTCAAAATCTGTTCTTTTTGAAGGAGCCTGTCCCTCTCTGCACCATGTGGCCGTGGATCATCAGCTGACTTCTCAGTGCCAAAGACACAGGAGTAAAGCACTCGGCAAAGGCTTGCATCTTCCAAATTCGGGGCCCTCAAGGTGTGGATGAGGAAGGCGTGGACCATGGTTCCAGAGTACGTGCTACAGGGAAGTCAGAGACCTACAAGGTGAAAGTGAACCCCTATCAGAGAAGCACCCACAGGAAAGGTGTAGTTTAGCAGGGTCTGGGAGTTCTCTAAAGAGTGTTATGGCTGGACACTGATCCCCTATCCACCTAGACACATCTGAGCTTCTGAATAATACCAAGTCTGGTCTGTACCACAGAATAGGGCCAATAGCTGAAGAATTACACCTAGTTCTGCAAGACTGTCCATCAATCTCCAAAAGCTCATTGTCATAAGAGTTCAGGACAAACTGATGGAAACCAGAGACCACAGCTGAATGAATGCAATGCCTACTCCTGAAGAAAGAAAAAGACAGTTTCCATACACAGCATCATTAGGACAAATGGAAATGTTTAAGTATGGAGTATGGGTCAGATGTCTTGATCAATGTCATTTAATTTTGAATGTAGGAACATGTCCTTGTTTTAGAAAACACACAAGGAAATACCTCTAAGTATAGAGATAAAAGAGTACCATATCGGCAACTGACTCAGATGGTTTGGGAGAAAAGGTACAGAAATGGAAAAGAAAATGATGAAATAGGGTAAAAGATGTTAATAATTGGCGAATTCTATCCAAAGGGATCTATCTAGTTAACTGAAATTTTAAAAATCAAAACAAGTCAGACATGGTGGCACACATCTGTAATCCCAGCACGTGCGAAGTGGAGGCAAGAGGATCAGGAACTCAGAGTCAGCAACCGACATCTAGCAGTTCGAGGCCGGCCTGGACAACATGAGAGTCTCTCCAAGAAAATGGGTAAATATTAACAGTATCTGGTTGGCTCATTGGCGGCCCCGAGATGATGTACGGCTGGTACACAGTAGCTAGCCACGGTCAAGGCTAAACAGACCGTGAATTCAAAGTTGTCTAACAAGAAAGTTCTCAAAGGCGTTTTGAGAACAGAACCTTGGTTTACAGGCATTGACCTCTGGTCACCCTCCAGCTGCAATCAAAACACGTCATCATCCTTAACCGCCACGTCCACTCCAACTAGAAAAATAGCTGCGGTTCTACTTACGTCACTGCCTCGCGCACCCCTGCGGCGCACTGGACTCTGGGGGCTGTAGTTCTTTAAGCCTATCAGCCGGGGGCGCGCGGGTTCCCGGTCCTGCGTGTGCTGTCCTCGCCTCACACTCGCTTCTCCTTGCCGGCTCAGGCTTCCGACCAGCTGTCCCACTCGGCGGCGGGAGAGCGATGGCAGGGCCGCGCCTTGGGCCGCAGCTGGCCGGGCCTCTCGTCCTGACTTCCTGGGGTGTTAACTCCGCGCAGTCTCTTCTCAGTGTAGACGCTGACGAACTTCCCTTTGGAAGCCGGAGAGCCGCTGCTCAGAGCCGGGCGGGCAGCTTAGGGCAGCACGCCTGGCCCTGCCGGAAGTCTCGGAGAGCCGCGCCTGGCCAGCACCCGGAGGGCCGCCAGGGGGCGCAGAGGCCCGATGGGGACCTGCGCGGAACTTTCCGACCAGTGGCCGAGAGTCGCTAGGGGGGCAGGGTTCAGATCCTCTGCCACCCCAGGCCTGACTTTGTAGTAACCACAAAACGGGACAGTACTGGCCAGCCTGGTGAAATGCGCATTCATGAACTTTACCCCCTGGAAACGACTTTGGAAGGAGATATGCATGTGTAGGCAGTTTCGTGCAGATTCTGAATCACTGGTTCTCTCAGTGGGCTAAGGCTGGGCCTGAATTTGACATAGAATTCCAAGTTTGGACACAACCCAGTCATAGCTGTGTGTTCTTCCAGGAGAGCTCAACTTTGTTGAGCCCCAATGAAACCCCTTAGAGTGACATCTGGGGCAAATGTTGTAATCTTTCCCTTTGTAGCCCCTGCTTGACTCCTTGCAGAGAGGCCTTCAAAGGTGCTTATAACTTAAGAAAATTAAAAGTTGAGTTTGTCCGGGTGTGGTGGCCCACACCTTTAATCCCAGCACTCGGGAGGAGAGGCAGACAGATCTGAGTTCAAGGCCAGCTAGGACTACAGGAAGACCTTGTCTCAAAAAGACAAAGAACAAACAAGCAAACAACAACAAAAAACAACCAACTTTAGTTTGAACCAGTTGGTGCCAGGCACCGGCAGCAGGCCCAGTCTGGAAGCATTCAAAATCCCTTGTGTCCACTTGTTCCTGTCCTTGTCATTTTTCCACCCACCACCCTACCCATCCCTTTCCCTTTTTTTGACTTTTTTTTTTAATCTTTTTGAGACAGGGTCTCCTTGTAGCCCCAGCTGTCCTGGAACTCACTATGGAGACCAGGCTGGCCTTGAACTCACAGAGATCCACCTGCCTCTGCCTCCCAGTGCTGGGATTAAAGGCGTGTGCCACCACGCCTGGCTTCTTTTTTTGACTTTCTAAACGACTCTGACCAGAAAGCCTGTGTCATAAACCTTCCTCACTCCCCAAAGCCAGGTACAAGGCAGAACAGCAGTAACCTGAACACTGTATGGTGACAAGAAATGAAAAATGGCTGGTTGTGGTGGCATCTGCAGAGGGTGGATCTCTGTGAGATCAAGGCCAGTCTGGTCTACATAATGAGTTCCAGGTCAGCTAGGGCTGCAGGGAGACCCTGTTTCAGAAGGTATATAGAGAGATATAGGTATATAGATATAGGTAGATATATATGATAGATATAGATATATATAGAGAGGAAAGTTAGAAGCCGAGTGTGTGTCGTGGCACATGCCTTTAATGCCAGCACTAGGGAAGAAGAGGCAGGCAGATCTCTCTCTGTGAGATCAAGGTCAGCTTGATCTACATAACAAGTTCCAGGCCAACTGGGGCTAAAGGGAGACCCTGTCAATAATAATAATAATAATAATAAATAAAATGTATTTCAAAAATGAAAGAGTCGCCCAGGCTGGGGTCCTGAAGACCCCCGTGAAGGACTGCATTCTGAGTCCCTTGGGGGTAGGGGATAGCCATGCTGTAGGCATTTAGAACTCAGATGCAACACATAATAAGTACATTGATGGAAGGATGGGCCCAGAGGCAGTGTGGGACCTCAACCATAGAGCTGGAGAGTGATGTTGGCTCTGTTCTTGGGATCAGTTCCTGGTTCCCAGGCCCTATCGCTCTCAGCCAGGCCTCATGTCTGCCAACTGATTACAGCAGAGAATTGGCAGAGGCTGTGACTGCAAGGGGCTACCTGACATTGGGACCATGGCATCCAGGCCTTTGTTCACTCCTCTGTCTACTCCAAGTTCAGAACCACTAGATAACCGACCTTATGTGAAGTGTGTGGTAGAGGCTATAGTGACAGGATGGCCAGTGAAGGACCCAGATAGAAATGGAACCACAGAGGGCGTCCCTCTCCTGATAGAGACAGCAGAATGGAGGTCTTACTGATGGTCTTCCTGAGGGCTGCTGTGGGTATGCCCTGGGAGATCTGTCCTGTGGCCACTGGCCTCTTCTGGTTCTAACCTATACTTCAGAGAGTCTGTTGGCCCTGAGAACATTCATCCATGCCAATTCAGCCCAGTTGTGACTACTTCATCCTAGCCACACTGCTTTGCCACCCAGCCAATCCACTAAAATAATTGTTTACTTTGAATTCTTATTTTAAAATGAGGTAAGAGTGTAATAGACTCCTTCCTCTGCACTAGCATACAAGGATTGAGTTAGGGATGGTTGAGATTTATAACAGGAAAAGAAACATTGGGTATAGCCCTCTCCTTTGGCTGACGACTTAAGTAGACTCAGAGAGCTCCCTGATGTGGCTAATGTCACACAGCATAGTGCTGAACGGGAAGCATTTGAGACTTGAGATCTGCTTCATATATCAGCCAGATGGAGGGCAGAGAGGAAGAGGGGAGAACTTGAACAAGGTGGCAAAGGGTGGACATGATCTGAAAAGAGAATACAGAGCCTGGTTTGTGCTGCAGTAGGAACTCCTTCCTGGGGGAAACACAAGCATCTACTGCCTCTTAGAGCACCAACAAAAAAAAGTACAATTCCACCAAAGTCCAACTTTAGGAATCAGTGAATTTATTGGGCTTACTTCCAGGAGCATGGATGAATCCAGAACAGGTACACCACCAGAAAGTCTCACGCCAGCATGGATGACGACTTCCCCATAGCTGCACTGATGGGAGTCCCCTTCAGTTAACCTTTCAGAGTCCTCCTGCTCTAGCACCAAGAAGCCACAGGCAATTAGGGTAGAATTACATACCAATAGTTGGGAAATGCAGTAGCAAGCAGCGGGACTGTCAGGTGAAGGACCATTGACCCTCCCCACCCTCTCCTTCTATGAGGGAGCACACCAATAGTCAACAAGCCTGATCTTGCGGAGGGTGGGGATCTCTCTAAGGTAGCTATGATGTTCTGATGAAGATGATGGCTGGTATATGTTCTACAGCAGGTGTGCATGCCTGTAATCAAAGCACTTGAGAGATGAAGGCAGGAAGGTCAGGAGTTCAAGGCCAGCCTCAGCTACTTAATGAGTCTGAGGCCAATCTGAGCTTCATGAAACATGTCGCAAAAGAAAAAGAAAGGAGGAGGAAGAGGAGGAGGACTAAAGCATACTATCCATTCATGGTCTGGGCATAGTCCTTTGGGTATAAGAGATTTCTTCCAGCAGGTGCTATGCAGACAAATGTAATAGCCACAACAGATGGGAGTCAAGAAAGATTGGCCAGTTGGTGTGGTAGTGCATGCCTTTAACCCCAGCGCTTGGGAGGCAGAGGCATGCAGATCTCTGTGAGATCAAGGTCAGCCTGGTCAACATGGTGAGTTCCAGGCCAGCTGATGCTACAAAGAGACCCTGTCTTAAAAAATGAGTGCCAACAGGATTCAACAACTGACCCTGGAGGAACAATCTAGGAGTACTGCTTGGAGGAGGTAGCAGCAGAACTGGCCCATAGAGGAAGGAATTCATTAGCTGCTTCTGGCAGAAAGGCATTCTAGATATGAGAACTAAGTTGGAGCAAATGTATATGGTGGGAAGAGGCCAGTCTTCCTAGATTCAGGTTCTCAGAGCCTTCCTCTATCTCAAGAACCAGAGTCTAGTGAAAATGCTCCCCAGCATTGGGGCATGGAAGGAGCCACCTGGGTGAGGCTCATAAAAGCTGTCATTTTTTCAGATAGTGGGACATATGGTATCATTCTCTGACCTTTTGCAGCCCTCAGCCATCTTTTGGCCCCTGCGGTCAAAAGACCTATGTCAGGGGTAGGAAGCAGCCTGGATTGGAGGTGCTGCAGAGTCTTGTACCATCATGAGCACATACAATTATGTGATGTAACCACCGTATGGGCCTCTGTACATGCTGCCCAAGGCACCTCTAGCTGATGCACCATGGAAAGTGGACAGGGTGTAACCTGGCACCTAGAGGGAACTCGGTAAAAGAAAAACTGTTATCTACAGGGAGACCTTGTCTCAAAAAGACCAAACAAAACAAACAAACAAACAAACAAACAAACCTGTTATCAATTCAGAGGCAGACAGGGAAGGCTTTGATTAGAACCAGAAAAACAGCTACTATGGATGGCAGCTCCGAGAATAGGGGTGGAGAGAGGTGGGATAAGCTGGCCATCCCTGAGGACAAAGCAGGAACATCTGTGTGAGCTGGGGCAGTGTGCTGCATTTTGCTTGTATGAGTCTTTATATTTGCTCAGCACTTGAGGTAGGGCTGGGTACACAGTAGATGCAGATGTGGAATTTCATGTGTGTGTCACAGAGACAGAGAAGGCGAGAAGGAACAACATTTAATACAGTACTACCACAAAACTAAAGGAGCTTGAGGGAAACAGATGGCAGACTTGTGAGCTAGCCTAGCAGCCTAGATGGGGTGGGGGAACACACCTCATGCTTTCTCTTCCCCCTCTGATTATGGGTGGAGGACCTATCTATAGCCTTGCTATGGGACACACATCCCCAGCCTTGCTGTCTTCAGTGGTCCTGCAAGTTGGGGATTGCCTGTAGCCCTTCCCTACCCCTGACATTGGCTGCTTCACACTGCCACCCTCCCCTGCTCTCCAGTGGCAGGAAGCCTAGGGTTTTTGTTTAGACCCCCTTGGTGGCCACTGCTGGGATGTCCTTGAAGTGGCTGCTACTGACTTAGATGGAAAAATGGGTTCTATTCTCCACTTGCTCAAGCTGGGTCTGAAACTGCTGATGGGCAGCCAGGCTTGGTAAGCTTTGCTGCTTCTCCCAGACATCACTACCAACCCGTAGTTCAGTTTACACACCTATGGGAGACAGGGAGCTCCCTCCCCCAAGACAGACCCATTAGCTTTTGACAGCTAGAAACCTTCATTGGTAATCTTTACAGAACCTTAGAGACATCAGGCTATACTAGTGGAACCTGTATCTGGATATTGGGAGGGCAATTCAGTGGAATCTGCCAGCCTCAGGCAGGGGATTTTTGTTGACTGGCTCCCTGTTAAGGGCTGCTAGTCACTTCAAAGACAACAAAAACTAAGAGGTGGATGAGATTGCTTTCTGTTGTGGTGGGTTTTTTTTATTTTTTGTTTTTTGTTTTTAGTCAGGGTGGGCTGAAATTAGGCAGATTACAGTTGCCCTAATAAAAAGAGACAAAACTCAAGGCACCCTTGTGCTTCCCTATGTCCCACCTCCCTGAAGCATCTCTGTGCTGGTAGCCTCCTCTGGGACACTAAGACTGCTTTCCCATCCTCCTCCCCGAACCCTGTTCCTAAGTGCTTACCCAAGCTTGAGCAGGGTAGTCACCACCCACACACTGTGATGACTCGGCTTTTCCCTCCCTATGAACAAAGAGAAGATGTTTTTAGGCTCATCCTTTTTACCCCCTGATCTAATTTTCTTCTCTAAGCTGGCCCGCCCTAAGAAACAGACTCTGGGAGCAGACTCTGGGAAGGTACTTACTCCTGTTCACTGGAGCCAGTCTATACCCTTTGAAGTAGGGGCTTTCTTATCCCCATTTTACAGAGGAGGAAATAGGGGCCCAATGAGGTAACTGCCCTGATGTTATATGGGTCATTCGTAGATTCAGCTTGTTCCCTCCCACTCCCTGGGTTTCTCTACTAACCACCCCATGGGCTGGCTTATTCTTCCTTCTCTTAAATCTTTGGAAGTCATTAGCTGCCAACAACCCCCACCCCTGCTTTCCCAATCCGGGGAAGCTGCTGTCTCATCCTAGGATTGGATGCTGTTCTTTGCCAGTACTCCTAGTCACACCCCAGAAACCTCTCTCCAAGCTCTCCCTTCAGGGAAGTGGTCTTGGCTGGGCCCCAGAAGGACGGGGACATATCTGATTTGTTCTTTCAAACAGCCTAGCTTCCTGTAGGGCGGGAAGCCAGGAAGCTCCATGAGGCAGCTCTCCTGCTGCCCTGAGGCCTGCTGACTCCCTGCCTGGCAGCTGCCCTCACCCCATACCTGGCCCCTGGGTGTGCTTGCCAGTGTGTGCTGGGTGTGGCCAAGCTACCTCCCCTGGCTTGCTGGTACCCAGGTACTTCTGTGTGGGGAGGGTAGGAATGCTTCTCACCCTTATCAGGCCCTAGAGCCACCAGTCTTTTGAATCACTGGTTATGAATAATCTCACACCATCTCAAGTTCTCTTAAGGACAAAGCAGCACTTCTCCATCATTACTCAGCTGCCCTAATCTCCCTGTTCAAATGTCTTTCAGTACCAACAGATTTTGTTGTTCATGGTGATTTATGTTTGATTTTGTTAGGTTGGTTTTCTTTTTTTTTTTATTTTTATGTGTATGTGTGTATTGCCTGCATGTAGGTAAGTGCACCTGTGTCGTGCAATGCCCGCAGAGGTCAGAAGAGGCTGTCAGATCCCCTGGGACTGGAGTTACAGGCAGTTGTTAGCTGACATGTGGGTGCTGGGATTTGAACCCGGGTCTTCTGCAAGAACAACCAGTGTTCTTAACCGCTGAGCCATCTCTGCAGCCCTGGTGTTCTTACTATGTAGCCCTGGCTTGCCTGAAACTATTGTAGACCACTAGGCTAGCCTCAAACTTGTGGCAAGCTTCCTGCTTCTGGTTGCCAGGTACTGGAAATATAGGTGTGCCCCACACAACCCACTAACAGCTTTATTGCCTGTGAAAAGTGGAATGTCCAGATGTTCAATTCCAGGGATGAAGCCTTCTTAGCAATATTTTCTAGATGTATGTGGGCTGTTGTTGGTAGACGGGTGCAACCTAAAAATTACAGCCAATTAACTCCTAACAGGTCATTAAATTTTTAAGAATCTCATTTGGAAAAAAAAAGTAAGACTTAGATGCATACCAAGAAACAGTGTCAAACATGAGACACCTTCCTTTGAGTTACTGGCCAGGGTGGTCCAAGAGACACCCCAAATTACTCAGGCTATTGCCACAGCCCTTGATGTCCTCCCAGAACATGAAGTAAGACCCTATTGCCGCTGAAGACAGAACATACTTTGGAACAATAGAGCTGCAACTGACCTGAAACCACTTCCCCTGAAGGCAGGTCTCAGCTTTGGAGAGCGCGATGAAGGTGCCAAGGGGAAACATCAATCAATGGTCCAACACCAGCTTCAAGGCCAAATAACCACATCAATAGGTGGCACAGCATATGTCATTGGTGCAGTCGTGGTACTTTTGGGGGTAATCAACAACTAAGTAATTGGACTAAAAGCCCACTCAATGGGAGGAAACTCAGGTATGGTACTGTAAAACATAACCATGACTGGAGAGGTCATAGATCTTAGAGAAAACCCCAAGACTGTTACATCCTCAGGCTAATGTGATTTCTTACTATGTGCAAAATATGTATCCTTATATTTACAAATACCCAAGTTAACACTCATGAAAGAAGTTCATTTTGCACCAGTTGAAGACTATTACCAAGTACCACAACTGGTCACACATGAACATTATCTATGAATTGCCCAGGCCTAAGTGGCACATCTACAATGAAACCTCTAAACCTAAGGCTCATGGAACATAGAACAGGGGTGAAGAAGAGGACACTAGAGCGCACGCCTCTAATCCCAGCACTTGGGAGGCAGAGGCAGGTAGATCTCTGTGAGTTCAAGGCCAGCCTGGTCTACATAGCAAGTTTCAAGACAGCTGGGGCTACAGGAGACCCTGTCTGAAAAAGACCAAAAAGAAAGAGGACATTAACAATAGTTCTCAATAATGAAGCTCCTCATGCAGCAGAGGGCCAGGAACACAAAAGGTCACAAATGGCCAAAGTGTAGAGATCAAGAGTCTGCTGAATGCTGGTCCTTGGACAGGACCCCTTTATTAAACTCCACCCACCCAAGGCTCAGGGACCATTTCAGAAGAGGGGGTAGAAAGATTGTAAGAGCCATGGAGGAAGTGCAGGACCATATGGAAGAGTTCTACAAGCTCCTGGAAACCTGCTCATATGATTCTATGGCAATGGTGTCAGCATATACAAGTCCCATGCAAACTCAGGCAGACAAAAACCCAGCATAGATCTGGGAAAACGAACAGCAGACCCTGATCTTATCTGATGAAATTTGGTCTGATTGCTGCTAGATGAAGAGCTGATTTTCCTAAAACAAGGGACTCTAGATAGGCTGACTAGCCCTCAATGGATGGACTTGTACTGGGGAACACCTAAGGGACACTGATTTGACACAGACAGCCTTAACAGGGATGACAGAGTATATGGGCTCCAGTGGGTGAGCTATGGGAGGGTGCCGGTGGGGATGGGGGTATAAAGATAATTAAGATTGAGATGTTCTATATGAAATACACAAAAATTCAATTAAAAATGTTTTATAAAAATTAAAAATGAAGCTTCCTCAAAAAAAAAAAAAACAACAGTAAAACAGACTAATATTACCTCTTGCAGTGTAGGAGAGTCAGAAACAGGCTGGGCCTGTACTGCTCAAGCAACTGCCACTACCACATGATAGTCTGTGGGCTTGGCACTGACAGCTATCTGAACTCTGCTATATATAGGAATCACATTTCAGTTCAGAGAAAAAGTAGTTCACCAAAACTTTTGCTGTTTGTGTGTTCTATCTTGTGTGTATAGTTCTTGTGTATGTACATGGGAATGCAGGTGTACAGACCAGAGGTGGATATCCAGTGTCCTCTTTTGTTCTCCACCTGATTTTTTGAGAAAGTTCTCTTGCTGAACCTGGAGCTCATCCATTTGGCTAGGGTGGCTGGCCAATGAGCTTTAAGAATCCACCTCTGGAGGTTAATTTCAGTTGTCAACTTGATGAGATTTAGAATCACCTGGAAGACTGCCTCATATAGGCCTATGGAGGATTATCTTGATTAGGCTGAGGTGGAAAGACTTCCCTAGTCCATGTGGGTGGCACCATTTCTTGGGCTTGAGTCCTGGAAGCAAGCTGAGTGCTAGCATTCACCGCTTTTTCCTGACTATAGATACTGGAAATACCAGAGCTGGGGAAGTAGAGACAGGAGTCTTGAAGATCCTAGGACTGGTCAGCCAGTCTAGCCAAATCAGCAAGCTCCAGTGAGAGAACCTATCTTAAAGAATAAGGGGGAGAGAGATTGGTTCCTCCAGATTGGCCCTTTCCTGCTGACCTGGGGGATGAACTAAACCCTTAGGACTATGCCAAGAATCCTTTCAGCTTAGCCTGAGGACAATGGAAGCCACTGACAATTCTAGAGTGATGGGGTCACTTGTACCATTTAATGCAAGGTTAAGGAAGGGTGAGCTCAGGAGTGCTTGGTGGGAGGGAGATGAATCCAAAGCTCTAACAGAGGGTCATGCTGGAGATTTACCAACTGGGCATGATGGTACATGCTTATAACCCCAGCATGACAGAGGCCGAGGCAGAACTGCCACAAGTTTGAGGCCCGCTTAGGCTACTTAGTGAGAGGTTCCCCTTTCCCTACCTCAAAAAAAACTAAAAAGAGCAAGAGAGACTTTAGAAGAGAGCATGAAGCATGTGGTCCCTTCTTCGGGAAGCCTTCCGGTCCCTGCTGATCTGTCCCCTCCCCAACCCTACCATCAGGTCTGCTATGGTTTTGTCAAAGGCCCCACATAACAAACTGGTTTTTCAACTTGCTCAGTGATTTATTGAACCAAGGCTCTAACAGATGACTCACTGGGACCTTCCAGCACAGCCCCTCCCACACATAGATTCCAAATCCAGAGGTTGCTTGGGTCTTGGTACAGTTGCTTCCATGCATCTCTTTAATATTTTCCAAACATTAAGTATAAAGACTTTGTCCACAAAGACACACACACACACACACATACACACTCCTGCTGTAGGATTATGCTCACCAAAATGCTTTTACCCAGTGTGTGTGCATACATGCGTGTAAGGCACCATGCATCCATGACCATCCACCTAACCATCCATCTGCAACAGGACAGCAGCAAATTCTGAGCAGTGAGGGTCAGATTCACAGTGGTAGGGATGGGGCTTGCTCCTGAATCAAGCCTTGGGTTATTGCCCTGGAGGCCCCAAAGGAGAATATTCCTTTCTGGGGTAACAAAAGTCAAGGCCTAGTGGGTAATTGATGTTAGAATCTCTAACCCCAGCTGCATAGGGGAGCCTACTCAGCTGTGAATGTGTCCTGAGACAGTATAAGTCAAACAGAAATCAAGTGTGCAGGTAAGACTACAAGAGGAAAAAAAAAAAGAGCTTATGTTTTCAATGGAGGTGTCTGTGTGGAGGCCAGGAGAGAGCAGACAGCACTGTGATTCCTGTAGAGGGCAAGCAGAGTGCTGCCTCCCAGGGCACAGAATGGCTGGGCTCATCCTCAAGAACTGGGGCTGTCCTCACAAAGGGGGCTTTCTGGACACAGGAAGACAAAGAGTTAACACAAACAAGGAACAAGGACAACAAAAGGGCTCCCAGGGAGCACAAAACACTTCCTTTGAGCTGGTACCCACCCAAAAGGCTGGGGTCTTGAACATGTTGGGGTGGCATCAGGATATGGAAAATTAGTGGGGTGAAACAGAATTGGGGGCAAGGACAGACACAGAAGTGACACCCATACCATCTCCTCCCTCATAGCACCTGGGGCCTCCAGCAGGCCTCAGCCGCACAGGAACAGGGAGCCACCAGCTCCCAGGCCCCATGAGGCAAGGAAGTTGGCAGGGCTGGAGGCTGGCTTCTCACTGGTCCTGTAGTCGGCTACAGAGCTCGCGCCGGCTCCGCTCCCCAGCCCAGCTGCGAGTCTTGAGGCGGAAGGTCCTCAACTCATCCCTGAAGGCTTCATGGTTCATGGGTCGGTAGTCCTGGGGCTCACAGAAGTTCTAAAGAAGGATGAGAAGATGAGAAGTTTATCAATGTGAGAGAAAGGCTAAACGTGTGGTGAGATGCACTTCCTTCTTTTCTGTTTGGCCTATAGCCTGGCTGAACCCTGACCCTACAGTTCATGTCATGAAACCTGTGGCCACCCCCTGCCATGGTACCGGGTACTGTGGGAAGAACTCCTTGTAGCCGCCTTTGAGGATATACATCTCAGGGTAGTATAGGCTGGGATAGTCGTTAGCCGCTCGGTCTCGTTCCCTGATGAACCGGCACCTGGAGCAGCATGGTAATGGGGTATCAGAGTAGGCTACATGTTGGGAGGTTGCTTCGGGAGAACTGTGCCCTTTACACACTCCTTTGAGAGCCTTTTGGAGGCACAAGCTTCTGAACACAGGAATGTCAGCCATTAGATAAGTCTGGCTATGAAGTAAAAGTGGTGGGATAATGGAAAAAGGAGGTAAATGGGGGGGGGGTAGCCACCATTTCTGGAAGGCAGTTGCATAACCTTGGTTAGAGAAATCTGTGACCTGTACCAGAAAAGGGGAAGCAAGAGAGATGACCAGTTAATATAAGATTCATTCAGAGCCAGGCCTGGTGGTGAAAGCATGTAATCCTAGCTACTTGGGATGCTGAGACAGGAGGATTCCAAGTTCAAGACCTGCTTTAGCTACAGAGGGAGCTTAAGACCAGCCTATACAGTTTACTGAGACTGTCTCAAACATAAAAAGTAGGGGATGGTGGGATGGCTCAGTGGGTAAGCACACGTTGAGTAAGCATGAGGATCCTATTTCAAATCGCAAGAATACAGGTAATAAAAGCCTATGACCTAAGCAGTGTAGAAAGTGGAGACAGGAGGATCAGCAGGGCTTAGTGGCTGCCAGCCTAGCTCCAGGTTCAGTTTGAAACCCTGTCTCCTGGGATTACGGTGGAGAGTGATCCACCAGACAGGATCCAGCAGGACACCAACTCCTCCTCTAGCCTCTATGCATATGTACACTTGTACATGCAGTTATATATACACGTGCATATACCATATACACATATACCACACACACAAAGGCACTTTTATACATGTACATATACATACTAAATAAAAAAGGGTCAGTGAGGGGCTGGAGAGATGGCTCAGTGGTTAAGGACACTGGCTACTGTTACAGAGGACCCAGGTTCTATTCCCAGCACCCACATGGCAGCTAACAACCATCCGTAACTCCAGTTTCAGGGGAATCCAACATTTTCTTCTGACCTCCAAGGGCACTGCACAACACGGGTGCACTTACACACATGCAGGCAATATACTCATACACTAAAATAAAAATAATAAATAAAATACTTAAAAAAAAAAGGTCAGTGAGATGTCTCTGAGGGTAAAAGCACTCGACATGCAACCCTGGCAACCTGAGTTCAATTCCCTGAATCCATACAAAGGTGGAAGGAGAGAAGCAACTTCACAAAGTTGTCTCTTGACTTCTATACACAAGGGCTGTGGCACATGCACCTTGACATGCTCACCCAACATACACATACACGATTTTTTTTTAAATCTTTTTGAGACAGGGTCTTCCTGTAGTCCAAGCTGGCCTGGAACTCCCTATGTAGACTAGGGTGGCCTTGAACTCACAGAGATCTGCCTGCCTCTGCCTCCCAAGTGCTGGGATTAAAGGCATATGCCACCACACCTGGCTACACATACAGGATTTTAAAAATTTAAAACTAAGGGGCTGGATGCCACATGCCTTTGATCCCAGTACTCAGGAGGCAGAGGCAGGTTGACCTCTGTGAGTTCAAGGCCAATCTGGTCAACATAGTGAGTTCCAGGTCAGCTGGGGCTATAGGGAGACCCTATCTCAAAAAGACCAAAAAACCCCCACAAAAACCTAAGGGGCTGGAGAGATGGTTCAGTGGTGAAGAGCACTGGCTGCAGGGCTAGAGAGATGGCTCAGCAGTTAAGAACACTGGCTGTTCTTGCAGAAGACCCAGGTTCAAATCCCAGCACCCACATGGCAGCTAACTGCCTGTAACTCCAGTTACAGGGGATCCAACAGCCTCTTCTGTCCTCCAAAGGCATTGCATGACATGGGTGCACTTACTTACATGCAAGCAATACACGTGTACACATAAAATAAATAAAAATAAAAGAGCACTGGCTGTTCTTGCAAAAGACCTGGGTTCAGTTCCCAGCTCCCAGAGAGTGGCTAACAACTGTCTATAACTCCAGTTCCAGGAGATCTGATGCCCTCTTCCAGCCTCCTAGGGCACTGCACACCAATGGATGAACATACATGCAGGCATATATATAAAATAAAAATAAATAAAAATTAAAAAAAATTAAAACTAAAAAGAAATCTTTAAAAAGTAAAGAGAGGGCCGGAGAGGTGGCTCAGCAGTTAAGAGTACTGACTTTTCTTGCAGAGGACCTGGGTTTGATTCCCAGCACCTACATGGCTGCTACAAACCATCCTTAACTCCAGTTCCAGGGGAATCTGAGGCTCTCTTCTGACCTCTGCAGCACTGCACGACACAGGTGCACTCACATACATGCAGGCAATACACTCATACACATAAAATAATAACCAAAACAACAACAACAAAAACAAAACAAAAAGTCAAGGGACAACTTTGTGGTGTTGGTTCTTTCCTTCCACCTTTATATGGGTTCGGGGAATTGAACTCAGGGTGCCAAGGTTATATGGCAAGTGCTTTTACCCACTGAGTCAAGCAGGAAAGGGAAGGAAGGAGGAGCAAAAACTGAAGCTCAGTGACTGGTCCGAGTGTCCAGCAGAGGCAGGAATCACTGGACTGGAATCCCAGAAGAGAGGGGAGTGCAGCAGGGGTGTACAAAGAATGGGGAGCACAGGTTCCAGCCCACTGTGAGGTTAATAGCTATCAAGTGGAGCTGGTGGCAGTCCTGGGACAGGAGGTGGGACAGATGGGGGCGGCGATAGAGAACATGAACAGAAAGATAAAGGAGAGACATCACAGGCTGAGGGCCCAGGTTACAGACAGCAAGGAAAGAGGATTCCAGTTAGACATAAAAAGCACCAAACATCAGAAATGTATGATTGAGAATAGGGCTGAAGACAGGGTCCTTGGATTTGAAGGACAATGGTAGAGTCGACACCAATTTTTGTGGGGTGGCAGCAGTGGGTAGGTAGTCTGATGAGATGGATGGAGAGGGGAATGGGAAGAGGATTGCTGTGCATAGTGAGGGAGTGAGGTCAGCTTCAACTCATCAGATGCAGCAAGAGTGCCCAGGTCCTAGCGTCCCAAGTCTGAGTTAAGAAGGCCAGGGTAGGCACTAGCTAGGCAGGGGGACAGAGCTGGGACTCACATGCGGGGCCCACGCTCAGATGAGAATTCACAGTGGAAAATGAGGATGATTCTCTTGTCCAGATTACAGGGCATGATGGGACTCTGCAGCAGGAAGGTCTCGGCATCCCGTTCCAGGGGCAAGTTCACAGCAGTCTGTCAGAGGAGCTGGGGGTCAAGCCTGCAGCTGGAGGCTGGCCCCTTCCCTTTCAGTTCCCAGACAGATACCTCCACCTCTTGCTGGGCAGAACCCTCTCCATGAGAAAGTATGCCATGGAAGGTTACTCATCCTCTTGGCAGAGGATCTGAATAGGAGGGTCTGGCCTTACCAGCACCCCACCTCACCTTGATGTGCCCGCCTTCATACTCATAGGGGTATCTGCAGTCCACAAGTATAAACTTCTCCACGATGTTGTTGAACTTGCCTGTCAACAGGGCCACCATCTGCAGGAGGCCATTGGGGTTGGTGCCAGCAGGTGAGGTTGGCAGCCAAGCATTTGCTCTCGCCATTCTGCTAGTCTATACATGGAGCCCATCCCCAGGGGAAGTCAATAGCCAAACCCTGCTTACAGTTTCTGGTGAGATATACTTGAGATCTTGGTGTTTGCCATCCACAGTCTGTAGGAGGAAAGCCTGAAGAAAAGGATCAGAGGGAGAGTCAGTCAGGGGAAAGGGAAGGTGGTAAGACAAGCCTAGAAAGGACAGAGTTTTGTTTACAAATCCAGAGGCTGTAACACCTGCTGACCTTCAAACTCAGCTCTGAGCAGACCCTCCAGGGGATGATACCCAGAGAACAACTGTCCAAGGGTAAGAAAAGAAGGGGGAAAGTAAGAACTTTCTGCCTCCTGCTCCTCAGGCTTTGTAAGCTTAGGGGGAACAGGGTGCAGGAGGAGACTTCACACCAGACATTATTTTGGAAATGGTTTTCAAGGCTGAGTGTGGCATGTACACCTTTAATCCAAGTATTTGGGAAGCAGAGGCCCTGTTTCAATCAAACAAAAACAAAACAAATCAAGGCTAAAATATAGTGGGAAATGCTTGGGAAGATTTACATAAGGGAAGCCAGAAGGAGGTGGCTTGCATGAAAACAAGAATGAAAGGATACAAATTAAAAGGAGCCTAAGGGGACAGAGAAGGAGCAAAGTTGCTCCTAGGCAGATGTCAAGCCTCCTGAGTGCCCGTACCTTAGAGTAATCTCCAATTAATCCCCGGTGGTCACTGTCTAGGATGCTCTCAATCTCGTCATGACACAGGGACTTTGAGCGGAGAACACGGGCCTTCTGGAAGGTGAGGCAGATGGAGGCCAGGGTCAGGGGTGAGCTTGCCTCTCAGTGCTATTTGGCTGGAACCTCTTTCTCTGTCATACCTAGGACCTCCTGCACACCACCACCTGCTTACACATTTGGCCAAAACAGTGAAGCCTAGACCATCTCCAGCCCAAACACATCCCCGGTGCACAGTGACAGCCCAGTCCCTAACAGGAGGAAGGCACTAACAGGTTCTTCAGGCTGCTGCTGCTCCTCCGGGGGGGTCACACTCCTCCTGCGCTTGCTCTGAACAGGTATGTCCCTGTCCTGGGGTCGGTCTAGCCTCTTGAGTATGGGCCGGATCACACTGCAGGGCATGGATGGAGAGCGAAAGAGCCGCTGACACTTGCTGAACATGATGAGATCCTGGGAGGGGAAGCAGGTCAGTGGTTAAAGTGCATAGTTCTTAAACCCCAGGTCCCTCAAGCTCTGAGGGGGATACCCCTGAGGCCTACCTGTTCTTCGTCCTTATCCCGAGTCTTGACCAGTGGGGCACTAATGAGGCTCTCCATGCCTGGGGGGACTACATCATCATCCTGAGGTCAAATCAGCAAGGATAGTCATAACCATAAGCACAGAGTAAACCCTATCAGCCCCAAACTGTCCAGCAGGGCCTTCCCTTCCCTTGCCTACTCTCTCAGCAGTATGGGGCCCATAGTCCTCCCAGCCTTGCTGGCTCCTTCATCTATGGCAGCTGCCCAGGCCTAAAGAGCTTCAAGGGATCCACCTGCTGCTGAGGCTTGTCCTGAACTGAGTCCCTCACCCTGTTGAGCCTCTACTGCCAGAGATCAGGTTTATTCAAAGTTTCTGACACTGGAATAAGGTCATAGTCTTGTAGAAGGCAGTGCTTTTCCTTTTTTGTTTGAGACAGGATGTCCTTGTAGCCCCAGCTGGCCTGGGACTTGCTATGTAGACCTCACAGAGATCCATCTGCCTCTGCCTCCTGAGTGTTGGAATTAAAGGTATGTACCACGACAGAGCTTTCCTCTTTGGGCCTATCCCAGGGAAGAGGAAGTAAGGAACTAGTAGGCCAAGGCTGTTTACCTTTAAATCATTCTCCAGGATGTCTACAAATCCATCATCCTCCTCAGCAGCTCCCTCAGCAGGGGTCAGGGAGAAGCAGGACTGAGCCACAGGGCTTAGTGCCTCTACTTCCATCTTTCGCTCAGGGGTAAGGCACTGTTCAAATGACAACAGACACAGCATACTCAGATGTGGGGACTTGTACCCCTTCTACAGCTAAGTCTCCAGTACCCGAGGGATCTCTGGACCACCCTTTCCTTCCCCTAGCTGTCTCTTGTGGGCCCTGCAGGGGTCAGTTCTCCTCATGTACCATCAAGTCAGGGGCTGAGCTTGGCCGCTGGGTAAAGGCCTCTCTGCGGCTGGCCCACTTGGTCAGAACTTGGGCAGGGCTGGGATGGGTAGACTTCCATGGCATCTTGAAGACAAATCCATCCTGCAGGCAAGATGGGAAAAGAGGCATCTTCAGGACTAGAGGACTACCCTGTACACCCTTTTCTCTCAGGATCTTCCATCTTGGCCTCTGGAAACACACATTCTCTTTGTCTGTCTCAGGGCTGCTTGCAGCTCTGTTTCCTGCTTCATTTTTCTTCCAGCTGTTCAGTGCTTGGGAGTTGGTGATGTTCCGTAGCACAGGGCTGTGGCCCAGCAGCCTCACCTAGGGAGTGAGGAAAGGCAGCAAATACTGAGTGCTGCATTCCTGTTTGTTACCACCCAAGCCCTACTTTCTCTTACCCAGTTCCAACTCCCCCAGAATATGAAATCCCATCTTCCCCAGCCAACCTAGGACACCTGGCTGCTTCAAGAACATCTCTGAGAGGTGCCCCCAGGATGTCCTTGCCCAGCCAGAATGCCTAAGCTCCCTGTCAGGCCTCTGAAGACACTCACCGGCAAGGACTGGAAGCGTCTTATGGTAAATGGCTCACTGCAAAAGAACGAGGGACAGTCAGGGCTGGTAGAGTTGAGGACAGGGACTAAAAGCAGGCATGCTATCGCTGCACCCATGTCCTCTACATTTCGGGAGACAGCAAGAGGTGAGTACAGAAGGCTGGAAACACTCACTTTCGAATGACCCGGCTAGCTGCCTGAATGGCCTGTTCAAACCTAGAAGAGAGAAGAAGTCACTCATGTTCCCCTGTAGCCCAACATCTATTTATAATACCAGGCCCCAGATCACAAGACCAAGGAGCCAGGGATGAGAGAGCAAGGACAAGGGCTTGGGGTCAGGCTAGGGAAAGGGGAGGGGAGGAAGTCCCCTATTGGTGAGACTAGGTACCAGGGAGGAGGGATATGGGAGGAAGCCTGGGGTTTTCAAGGCTGCCCTGAATGGAAGTGGGTGCAGAGAATGACAGTGATAGAGACAGCTGGGGTAGGTCACTGGGTCATTTAGACATCACCAAGGCAACGGTCGTCTCGCCAGCCTGCACCAGCTAGCACAAGCCTTCCACCTGTATGTAAATCACCTTTGTGGGGCCATATGGCCACCAGGAGAGGCATCCATCCATTCCATATTGACGGGCAGCAGGCACTCTGCAATGTGGGTGACTCTAGAAGTGAAGCCAGTAATGCTGGGCTTCCCTTCCCCCTGGGAGGAACTGACCTGGCTCCCTCCAGGACAGGGGACTGCTTTAGTGGTCCCCTGGATCAGCCTGGCAGACCCCCTAGTGACAAGTGTGCAGGGTCACATCCTTTCCTCCATCCTACAGAATTTTCCAAGAAGACCCAACCTTCATTCTGACCCCCCCTTCTTCCTTAGAAGAGGCTAGTCGGCAAGGAATTCCAACAGATGTTCCTTTTGAGGCTGAGGCATAAGCTTCTGAATATAGGCTCTGCCTCCCAGCTATGTTGCTGGAGACCACCTGCCACGCAGAGTTTTTGTGCATCTATACACACGCGCACACATGCACCAGCTTTGTTCTGAGAAACTGTAAACGGTCAAAAGCAGGTGCGGAAGTAGAGGGTCACTCAATGCCAAAGTATCAAGGGGTGCCTCTTCTCTCAGAGGGAGTTGTGCAAAGTCAACCTGGCATCAGGCACCACCAACTTAATTAGCTTTGTTTCCAATCTGCAGCTGGGCTCTAGGGGTAAGGGATCTATGTTGCCACTAAAAACCAAGCCACAGCCCTCCCATCCCCACCCAATTCTGTTTCCTGTTTGTGAACAAACCCTTAGCCCAGCACAGTCTGATCAAAGGCAACAGGAAGAAATAGAGCCACTGCCCTAAACCCAAAGCTACAGTTCACCAGCCTAAGGCTGGCAATGCCCAGCTGTCCCTACTAATGACTGGCAGCTGCTCCAGCAGCTGGATGGAAACAGGTGTTCTCTAGCAAGTACAATCTGTGCCCATGGACAAGGAGGAGGTGTCTGCTTAGAGCAGAGTCTACCAATTTTCTCTCCATTCCCTATGCAAAGGGCCTCGTCAAGGGTTGGTCAAGTGTCAGTAAAGCAAGAGGTTGCTGATGAGCCAAGAGTCAAGCCAGCCTGTGGGTACTGTGTTTTGTGTTGGCTACTATACTCCACAGGACCATATTTTTAAGTTATATAATCATTTCACACGCACAAAAAAATGTGCACAGGCAAAAAGAAAAAAGGGATATAGGAGTGCATATTCCTGAATAACAAAGCCAGCTGGAATCAAGTGTCCTCTGTTCCCACAGGCTACTGTCTCTATGACCCCTGCTTCTGAGCCTATTCTCATCTGGCTTCTATGACAACAGACATTTCTCTGAAACAGGGAGCAGACTCAAGGCTTGGGAAGGTCAACCAGCACCTTGTGATGGAATCTTTAGGGATGTGTCTACTTTTCCTGGCCCCCCTTGTAAGGAAGCAGAATTCCCATGGGCAGATGCCAACTCCTCAGTGGTAGGAATTCTCCCTTCTCTACTTACGTGTGCTCTGCCATCTGTGGGTCCATAGGACTGGGGGAATCCATGCAGAGACCTGCAGGGACAGACACCTGGGTTTGAAGGTAGCAAACTTTCCTGCTTATTTTTCTTCCAAAAGGAAAAAAAGAAGCCTGTTTCTATTTGATATCTGAACACACTAGAAAATGAAACAAACTTACCCATGGACCCTAAGCACGGGACATTGTCCTTCCAAAAGCACAGAACTCCACTCTGTTTACTATGGAAAATTCTCTAGGTCTTTTAAAAAAATTTGTTTTGTTTTTGAGACAGGGTCTCCCTGTAACCCTAGCTGGCCTGGCTCTCACTGTGGAGACCAGGCTGGCCTGGATCTTACAGAGATCTGACTGCCTCTGTCTTCCAAGTGCTGGGATTAAAGACATGTGCCACCATGCCTGGCTAAATAAGTGTAAACTTTTTAAAAAGAGGCTATGAGCTGTGGATGGCTCTCCAGGAGATCATACAGAATGGAGAAAACAAGACCAGCTAATTTCCAGTTTTTTAAAAATATTTAAGTGGGGCGTGGTGGTGCATGCCTTTAATCTCAGTACTTGGGAGGCAGAATCAGGCAGATCTCTGAGTTTGAGGCCAGACTGGTCTACATAGTGAGTTCCGGGCTGGTGGGGCTACAGGGAGACCCTGTGTCAAAAAGACCAAAAATCTTTTGTTTTTTGATGTTTTAAAAATATTTTATTTATTATTATTATTATTATTATTATTATTATTATTATTATTATTATTTTGGTCTTTTTGAGACAGGGTCTCCTTGTAGCTCCAGCTGTCCTGGAACTCACTATGTGGACCAGGCTGGCCTTGAACTCACAGAGATCCACCTGCCTCTGCCTCCCGAGTGCTGGGATTAAAGGCGTGCGCTACCACGCCCGGCTCATTTATTATTTTTATTTTATGTGTATGAGTGTATTGCCTGCATGAATGGAAGTGCACCTGTGTCACGCAATACCCACAGAGTTCAGAAGAGGGCGTTGGATCCCCTGAAATTGGAGGTACAGAGGTTCTAACAGAAGCTCTCCTCTATACACTTTTTAAAAGCACAATCCTGGGGCTGGAGAGATGACTCAGTGGTAAAGAGCACTGGCTGCTCTTGCAGAGGACCTGGGTTCGATTCCCAGCACACACATGGTGGCTGACAATGGTCTGTAACTCCAGCTCTGACACCCTCTTCTGACCTCCAAGGGCACTGCACAACATGGGTGCATTTACACACATGCAGGCAATATATTCATACACAAAATAAAAATAAATAAGAGCACAATCCTTTCTAAGAATTTTTCTTAAGCTAGTTTAAAATAATTTGGAAGGATAATGGTTTTATAAGGATAAAAGTTACAGACAGAGTCTTACACAAGAACCACCTTTCAGAACTATGCCTTTTGGGTGGAGCTGTGGTTTAGCAACTTTGTCACTAGGTTTTGAATAGGTATGATAGCCCTTCTTATTGAGGGCCACACCCTCCCCTGGCTCCCCCAGTCTGGGTTGGGTGTGGTAAGACTCATCAGAGGTGTTTTCTTCTCAGCTTTGAGGGCAGGGTGGAGAAGGGCAACCAAGTTGTGGGAAGGATGTTAATCTGATGGGCAAAGAAGTCAGGAGGCCCACGCAGTTCCCCAAACTCTGACACTGGGGGAGCTCTCCAGGCACTCTGGCCCTCACCTGCATCAGAAGATTCTGAGGATTCAGAGGACAAGGAGGATTCAGAGGAGCGTCTTGACAGGGATAGGCAAGCCAGCTGGTTCCGGAATGACAGGCTCCCTACCTGACTCTTTGGGGTCTCACTGGGAAGGGGGAAAAGACAGGCAAGGAGAAAAGTAAATTAATGTAGGACTCAGAAGCTGGTTGGTCCATGTTCCTATGTACTTACTGCCCATCTGTGAAGGGC
Source organism: Nannospalax galili (assembly GCF_000622305.1). NCBI lineage: Eukaryota > Metazoa > Chordata > Mammalia > Rodentia > Spalacidae > Nannospalax > Nannospalax galili. The sequence goes on along the minus strand of NW_008347693.1, from coordinate 181,424 downwards.
CAACCAATCAATGAGCCAGGAGACCCTCAGTACCACTCCAGGAAGTGATCACATCATGGGGCTACCATCTATTTCAGTTCAAAGCTCTTCATTCCACTGAGGCCCTAGAGTGTCTTCTCTGAGGTGCAGGAAGAGATGAACCAGGGGCAAGAATGAGGGTAGGGGGCAGTAGGGACCTCTGGAGAGCCTTCCCCTGTTCCTCACACCCCTACCCATTCATGAACCTTCCTGGAGGCAAAAGCTAAGACCTGGGTCTCTACTTCAGCTGGCCCACCCAGGTGGGACTTCCCACAGGCTTGCACAGGGAGGTGGACTAGTCTTTAATCAGTTTAACACTGGGGGCAGATGGGGGGGGGATACAAAAAGCAGGGACTGAGCATGTGAGACATACTGCTGTGCCAACCTCAAGTGAACCTTCACGCTTCAGATTCAATGCCTGGGGCAAAATGGTACCTTGGGAGCTCAGATTAGGGAGGTAGTGGGTAGGCACAAAGAGGTAGCAGGAAGGAAAGAATTTTTAGCAGGTCACTTGGAGGGTGTGGGTCATACAGCTAGTCTCAGCACCCTCCTCAGAGGTCCCTGAAGGTGGGGTAAGGGTGTCTCTACTCCACCTCAAGGATTAGGCAGGCTTCCCCGCCTAGTACCCCAGGGCCCTAGTTCGGGCCTCCTATTCCACCACATCCAGAGTCCTTGGGGCATCCTACCTGCCAAGCCCAGCGAGGTTGTGCATGGTCTCGGTAAGGGTGGTGACCGGAGAGGAGGCCGCGAGTTCTGGGGACCCCAGGAAGCTATCAGACTCGGAACGGAGGCCTGGGAGGTGGCGGGGGCGCTGAGCACCGAGCACGCCCGCAGGACCGAGAGCTGAGTCCCGCGCAGACTTCGGCTGCGGCATCTCCGCGGCAGGTCGGGCAAAGGCTGGCTGCTGGGAGAGACAGACGCCGGGCCCAGCTTGCTGGGTTCAGGGAGGGAGGGCCCGGGGTGAAGGGAAGGAGGGAGGGAGGAAGAGCCGCGGGCCTGGGAGTGAGGGAGAGGGATGCGGGGAGGAAAGAAGGGGGAGGGACGCGGGGCTAGGCAGCTGCTCGGGAAACCTCTAGCTGCAGCTGCCACCTCCACCTCCTTATATATTCGAAAAATAACAGCGGCAGCGCCGCCGGACGCCACCAATGGGGGCGCGGGTTCAGGGAGGGCGGGGCCGAGGGCGGGGCTCTCGCCGCTTGCCGCGCGGAGGCTAGAAGCTCCGGGCCCGCGGGACTTCCAGGCTTCGGGTAAAGATGAGGAATTGGGGTGAGCCCCACGCCCCACACATGCTCTCCCTGCCCTCGGGCACGAGGGTCCTGCCCCCGCAGGAGTCTGCCTCCTGGGACCCAGCTTGGAGAGACATAGCTCCAGAGAAAGCAGCGGCCCCTAGGGTGGCCTCATGAGGACCCTCGACGTTTAGCTTGCACGGTCTCCAGTAAGGGATCGGGGACGCCCTACCTGGGTCCAGGAAGTTTGCCAAGTGTGCTGGGAAGTCTGCATTCCAGACGTTGGCATTGAGGCGTGGAGAAATTCCTTTAACTCGTTTAGGGTGACGGGTTTGGTCGAGGCCGGATATGCCCCTTTTCCGAAGCATCTGATCCGGGAAGGCTCCCCGCCAGCTGCAGAGCTGAGCAGCTTCGAAGAACAATTTGCAGAACAACTCTGTGCTCAGACCAGGGCGGAACTGACCGAGCTTCCGAGCTTCCTGGGCTCCCAGCTTAGACGTGATCCTTCGGGGCCCAATTTTCTTTTGCAACTCGGGGGAAGACCCTAACGGTTCGACTTAGGCATGGATTTCTGCTGCAGGCAGTTGGGGTATTAGTCACTAAAGAACCTAGTTAATGGAGGTATCTCACACCAATTGATTAATTTGATGTCCATGGCACCATATTGTTTAATTAGCGTTTCTCTGATTGTAAGAGAGACTGAATTTGCTATAGGCTTACAATGAGCATCTTTTAATTATCCAGTCACCTGCCAGCCAAGCCTGTCTTCCTGGGATGAGCTGGGGAACAACCTGGTGGGCATTCGGAGATTTTTCAAATCTGTTCTCTCCTGAGAAGTGCCTTTGGAACTGGTTGTCACTGTTTAGGAAGGCAGGAGCTGAGAACAGCTTTGCACACCTGCCTTGACTGTCTAAGCCATCTACTGGAGATGAAGTAGGTAAGGATGGCAAAAGGGGTAGGGGCGGCTAGGAGCTGATGTAGGAAGCCACACCAGAGAGGAGTGACCAAGGTAGGAACCATGCTCTTTCCGTCTCTCAACATTTTGCCCAGCTCCTGTGTTGTACCAGGAACTATACTGCTAGGTAGTCAGGGACCCACTTCTTGTTCGGGTCAGAGGTCAAACTCCAGACCTCCAGCCCCTACCCACAGTGGCTGTCCTTAATGCCAGGAGACAGAGTTCCTTCTGTGAGGCCTCCCACTCCAAAGCCTTGAAATAAAACTGCTCTGAGAGTGGCATTTTCAAAACCAACACCTCAGGTTCTCCACAACCCCCACCCCACAACATACTACTGGTGAGGGGGACAACCCCTTGAATTCTTTAAAATCTCACAGCTGGAGGGGCTCTCTGTCTCATTAGAGGGTACAGGAGGAGTTCAGAGGTTCTTCCCAGAGCACCTCACATATCAACTCCAAATCTTCCTGAATCCTCTTTTGCCAATTAGATTATAATGTATGTATGTTCAAAATTAAAACAAAAAACTAATCCCTAAATTTTTTTTTTTTTTTTTTTTTTTTTGAGATGAGGGCCTCACTGTAGGCTGGAACTCAGTATGTAAAACAAGCTGGCCTCAAACTCATGGTGATTATCTTGCTTTTGCCTACTGAGTGCTAGGATTACAGGTGTGAGCCACCACTCCAGGCAAGCTAAAATATTTACAACTAGCATAGTAAGAGGTCTCATCCAGACCACACTTGTGGGCCGCAGAACGCTCCATCTTCAAATGAAAGCAAACACTGTCAGACTGAGTACATCAAGCTCTAGGCTCATCTCAACTAAGAGTGCCTGGTGTGACCCTAGGGCCTGAACAGAAAAACAGGAAACGTTATCTTGCTGTTTCCAAAATCCTTCCAGCTTCTCCAAGCCTGCTCCCACACAGCATCACCTTTCAAGGGCTTTTTCCCTCCTTGCAGATATTTTTTTCTATAGCTTGTAGCATGTTAAATTTATGTGTTGCCAAAAATTCAGACAAAGGGGAACATAAAGTGGTACAAAAGGCAGCAAAAATGTAGGCCCCATCCCTAGATCTTCAGAATGACTCCCAGAAGGAGCCACTGTAAATTTGTTGCATATTTTCCAGAAAGATAATGTATAATTAGCCAAAGGAAATATAATGGTAGACACAAATGAGAGCCAGGAACAGAATTTAAAATTTCTTAGTAGTCAAAAGGAAAAGGGAAGCTGGTGGGTACCGTAGTAAACTTCTGCAATCTCAGCACTGAGGAGGGGCTGTGGTGTGAGGAGCACCGAGGGTTTGATGCCTGCCTGATTAAGTATACCCCTGTGTAAAAAAGCCAAAACCACTACAAACAACAACAAAAGTAAAAAGGAGCTGGAGGTGTAGCTCAATGATAGACCATTTACCTAGCATGTGCAAGGCCCTGGCTTCTGGCATCAATTCCTAGCACAACAAAAATATACAACTTAAAAAAAAAAAAAAGAACATGGGAGCTAGAGAGATGACTCAGCAGTTAAGAGCACTGGCTCATCTTGCAGAGGACACAGGTTTGGTTCCCAGCACTCACATGGCATCTAACAACTGTCAGTAATTTCAGTTCCAGGGGATCTGGCACCCTCTTCTGACCTCTGTGGGCATTACATAACATGGATGCACTTATACACATGCAGGCAATATTTTACTTTTTTGACAATGAGTCTTCAAAATCCACTATGTATTGTGTATGCTTGTGCATTTTATACTCATAGTACACCTCAATTTTTTGAGACAGTGTTTCACTATGGTGTCCTGGCTGGCCTGGAACTCCCTATGTAGATCAGGCTGGCCTTGAGCTCATAGATCCACCTGCCTCTGCCTCCTGAGTACTGGGATTAAAGGCCTGTACCATACCCAGCTTACATCTCAATTTTCACTTCCTACATTTTAAGGGCCCAAATAGCCACATGAAGTTACTGGCTACTATAATGGACGAGACATATTTATATTTGCCATCATATATATGCCAGTATTTAAACATTTTTCTTATTTATTTTTATTGTATGTTTTGTAAGTGCACTTGTGTCATGTAATGCCCTCAGAGGTCAGAAGAGAATGTCAGATCCTCTGGAATTGGAGTTACTGACAATTGTTAGTTGCCATGTGGGTGCTGGGAACTGAACCTGTGTCTTCTACAAGAGCAACCAGTGCTCTTAACCACGGAGACTTCTCTCCAGCCCATGCCAGTATTTTTTTTTAAATTTTTTCATTTGTTTTGTTTTTTGAGACAGGGTCTTCCAGTGGCCACAGTTGGCCTGAAACTGGCTTTGTAGACCAGGGTGGCCTTGAACTCACAGAGATCCATCTGCCTCTGCCTCCCTAGTGCTGGGATTAAAGGAGTGCTCAGCCCCATATCAACGTTTTACATATATATATATAATTATTACTATTATTTTTATTTTACATATATGAGTGTATTACTTGCATGTATGTGAGTGTACCCCTGTCCTGCAATGCCGAGGAGGTCAGAAGAGGGCTTTCCCTGGAACTGGAGTTAAGGACAGTTTGTAGCTGCCATATGGGTGCTGGGAATTGAATCCCATATCAATGTTTTTTAAAAGTACACAAGCAATAGGCAGGGTGTTGGTCATGCATGCCTGTAATCCCAGCATTTGGGAGGTAGAGGCAGGATGATCAGGAGTTTAGAGTTATCTGAGACACCCCCCCCGAAACCGAAACAAATACACACACACACACACACACACACACACACATACACACACACACACACACACACACCATACCACACACAGCAGTTGCTTCCAGAGTTTCCATCATGTAGTACTGTCTTCCATGGGCTACTTGCCAACCTCTATTGCAAAAGGCATGGCTTTTTCTCTTTCTCTTCTCCATCTCTTTCTTCTAGGCCTAGATTTACAGCTGCCCTGTCCTGTTGTTTTTCTCTCAAATTTTAATAAAATTATTCTTGAGCTTAAATTTTCACACACACACACACACACACACACACACACACACACACAGTACTCAAGTTACTCCCCAACCCACTGCTCCTTCACAGTGTACTCAATAAACTATTCTTCAAACAAATCTATAGGCATACACACACACACACACACACACACACACACACACACACACACAGTACATGAAACATTCCAGACCTTTTTCTTCATTCTACTTGGAGGTGGACCCATATTGGTATCATGATGGTTTATGCTAAGTCTCTAATTCTGAATATTAGGTTATGAGCGTTTCTTTTTTCTTTCTTTCTTTCTTTCTTTCTTTCTTTCTTTCTTTCTTTCTTTCTTTCTTTCTTTCTTTTTCTTTCTTTTCTCTCTCTCTCCCTCCCCTTCCTTCCTTCCTTCCTTTCATTTTTTCTTTTTTTCATTCATTATTTTGTGCTTTCTCTCGCTCTTCCCTCCCTCCCTCCCTCCCTCCTTCCTTCCTGACAGGGTCTCCCTGTAAGCCCAGCTGGCCTGAACCACACTATGAAGACCAGGGTGGCCTTGATCTTACAGAGATCCACCCTCCTTTGCTACCTGAGTGCTGGGATTAAAAGCATGTGCCACCATACCTGACTGCTTAGTAGCATTTATAAAGATGTAGCAAGTGTGCTTATATATGTCTGTGTGCTCTCTATCTGTAGAATGATTGCTAGTGAGACCTGTGCAAGGTGCTGGGAACCTGACTGAAAGAGGTAAATGACTTGGTTCCTGATTTTAATAGCTCAGTCAGATTAAGGAGGTGAAATTGAGGATAAGAGAAAGGAATATTTCAATATGATACTGAAATAGATGTGGTGGCACACAGCTTTAATGCCAGCACTCAGGAAGCAGGGGCAGGAAGATCACTACAAGTTAGAGGCCAGCCTGTTCTACTAGTGAGTTCCAGGCCATCCAGGGCTACACAAGACCCTGTCTTGGAAAATAAATAAATAAACACATATATACATATAATACATACATAGATTTTTTTTTTTGGCTATAAGATCTCATATAGCCTAGGTGGGCCTCAAACTCAATTTGTAGATCAGGCTGACTTTCAACTCCTGATCCTCTTACCTCCATTCCCAAGTGTTGGGAATAGGAACTGAAGAGATGGTTATGTGGTTAAGAGCACATCCTGCTTTTGTAAAGGACAACAGTTCAGTTCCTGATACCCACATCAAGTGACTTGTAACTACCTTTAACTCTAGCTGTATGAGATCCAATGCTTTTTTCTGGCTTCCATGGTCACTGGCACTTACATGAACATGCCCGCACAGAGACACATACACATATACATAATTAAAAATAAATCTTAAAAAGAAAACTAAGGGGCTGAAGAGATGGCTCAGTGGTTAAGAGCACTGACTGCTCTTGCAGAGGACTTGGGCTCAATTCTTAGCACCATATGGCGGCTAACCATCCATAACTCTAGTTCCAGGAGATCTGATGCCCTCTTCTGATGTGCGTGGGCAGTGCACGACATGGGTACACTTACACACATGCAGACAATGTACTCATACACATAAAATAGAAATAATAAATAAAATATTAAAGAAGAAAACTAAGTATGGGTATTACAGGCATGTGCCATGACACCTGCCGGATGAGTAAATCTTTTTGAACAATGTATCTATAGAGTAAAAGAGTGAAGCTCACTTATGTTAATATTTATTGACATGATGTTCACAGAGCCAGGTGTGGTGGCACATGTCTTTAGGCCCAGATCTCTGGAGATAGAGGCAGAAGGATCTTTGTGAGTTTGAGACCCTATCTCAAAGAGAGAGGGGGGTGGTTCACAGTGTGGGGTACCAAGTATTATTTCAAATGTCCCATCCAAAGCAGTATGTATCATTTGGGAGGCTCAGACTGGAGGAATACAAGAGTCAGTCTAGCCAGGGCTATATACCAAGATACTAACTCAAAAGCAAAGCTGAATATGGTTGGCTCACACCTTTAATCCCAACATTTGAGAGGCAGAGGCAGAGGCAGAGGCAGGCAGATCTCTGTGAGTTAGAGGCTAGCCAAAGTTACATAGTGAGACTGTCAAAAACAAGCAGGGGGCTGGAAATATGGCTCAGCAGTTAAGAGCACTGGCTGTTCTGAGGACCTAGGTTTGATTCCCAGTACCCACATGGTGGCTAACAACCATCCTTAACTCCAGTTCCAGAGAATACAATTCCCTCTTCTGGCCTCCATGGGCATTACATACATGTATGCACTTACATGCAGGTAAAACACTCATACTCATTAAATTAATTAATGTAAAAACAAAAACCACCAAATCAAAACAACAGAACCACCAGCAACAACAAAATACGCATGGGAAAATATCTAGAATATATTCTTTAAGCCAGGCATGGTGGAACATGCCAATAACCCTAGCACTTGGGAGGTAGAGGCAAGAGGATCAGAAATTCAAAGTCATCTTCAGCCACATAGCTTGTTCAAGGCTTCATGAAATATATATATATATATGCAGTTTCCCACCCAGGCCAAAGATACCAGATCCCCCTGGAACTGGAGTTACAGGCCATTGTTAGCCATGGGATGTGGGTCCTGGGAACAGAACTCAGTTCCTCTGGAAGAACAGCAAGCACTCTTAACTGCTGAGCCATCTCTCCAGCCCTCCATTACACACACACACACACACACACACACACACAAATTTTTTTGGTCTTTTTGAGACAGGGTCTCCCTGTAGCCCCAGCTGGCCTGAAACTCGCTATGTAGACCAGGCTGGGCTCAAACTCCTGGAGATCTGCATACTTCTGCTTCTGGAGTGCTGGGGTTAAAGGTGTGCACCAGCATGCCCAGCTTAAAAATGTTCTATAAAGTCTCCAAAGAATAGGTATAATTTTTCAATTAATTAGAAGTACATTTTTTTCTTTGAAATAGGGTCTCAGCTTAGGCTGGCCTCAAACTTTAACTGATCTTCCTACCTCTATCTCCTGAGTGCTGGGATTACAAGCTTGTGCCACTATATCCAGTTCCTGCTGTGCTGAGGATCAAAGACAGGGCTACATGTATGCTAGGTAATCATTCTACCTACTGAGCTCATCCCCAGCCCATAAACACACATTCTCAATGTGGCAGTTCTTCTAAACAGAGTTGTCATATAACCAGGAATCCTAAGCTAGTTATGTACCCAAGAGCGGTGGAAACATGGACACCAAAAACTTTGCAAACAAATATTTATAGCAGCATTAATCATAATACAAAAGAAGGAAACAACACAAATGTTCATTAACTGAGGAATGGATAAACAAAATATCACATATCATAAATCTATATAATAGAATACAATTTAGCTATAGGAAATAAAGTACTGATACATCACTGACAATCCTTGAGAACATTGAAAACATGACACTAAGAAAAAGAGCCAGCTATAAAGTACACAAATTATTCATATGTAATGCTTTGAACAAGGAAATAAAGTCAATTAGTGGTTCCGTAGGGCTGGCTGTTGCAGTAGTGTTGGGAGGGATGGGGAGATGACAGCTAAAGAGCTGTAATTCTTTCTCGAAGGCGAGGAAAACATTCTAAGATTGGCTGGCACTGATGGCTGCAGATATCTGTAAATTATACACTGTAAATTGTATACTTTGGGTATAGTATGTGAAGTATATCATAAACTTTTGGGGAGGGGGGATTTTTTGACAGGTCTCCCTGTAGCTCCAGATGGCCTGAAACTCACTGTGTATACCAGGCTGGCCTTGAACTCACAGAGATCTGCCTACTTCTGTCTCCCAAGTGCTGGGATTAAAGGCATGTGCCACCATGCCCAGCATCACAAATGCTTTTAAAGATGTGTTTTCTGGAAAATTGTCAGAGAGATGAAATATTTCTCTTAAGACTCAGTGTCGGGAAGCATTAGCACTCTGACAATGTTCCCAGTGGCTGGCCATCTTCCATTCTACTAACATCTGCTTCATTCCCCAACAACATACCCATAGTGTCTTCTACTTTTAGGCCCCTCCGGGGTGCCACACAGCGTGGTACTCACATAGCCACTCTAGGCCAGAAAAACAGTCACATACAGTGCTGCTGATATAGCCATTTCCAGATACCTGGTCTACTTGCTGCCATGTAGCAGTGCACAGGGTCCGTTTTCACCCCCTCTGAAATGACCCATTTTCTTCTGCCATCTATGTGAGGTTCTGGAATTCCCCACCTCTTTCTGTATGCCGCATCTTTGCCATGTTAGGACTAATATGGAAATTTACAGTCCACCTATTCCTCTCTTGGCCCAGGCTACTGGGCTGCTGGATAGGCTTCATACCCATTCTACTTATCTAACCCATCCTTCATACCCATCAGCAATCTGTCTACTCTCCTTTCCTTTTTCTTTTCAGGATTTATATATGCATGTATTTAATTTTTGATCCCAGGATGGCCTCAGACTTGCTATGTAGCTAAGGCTGGTCTCAAATGCCTGATCCTCCCGCCTGTCTCCCTAGTGCTGAGATTACAGGCTGTACCACCATATTGGCTCTTCCTTTCACTTACCAAAGAAAACATGGACTATGCATGGTGGTGACTATCTTGAATCTTAACTACTCTGGAAGCTGAGGCAAGAAAACAAAAGTTCAAGGTCAATCTGGACAACTTAGGAAGGCCCTGTCTCAAATAGTTAAGAAAAAGAAGGATGAGGGTGAGGTTCAGTGGTGGAATGCTTACCGAGCATGTGCAAGACCCTGGGTTCAATCCCCAGTATTACAAAAGAAAACAAAAAAAGAAAGAAAAAGAAAAGAAGGGAAGGAGGAAAGGAGGAAGAAAAAAAGAAGAGGCAGGGAGAGAGGGAGGGAGGGAGGGAGGGAAGAAGACAGGAAGGAAGGAAAGGAGACTTGAAAAAGTCAACAACATAGGGAAAAGACCCATCCATTTACCCAAATATCCACTGATTACAGGTCAACATGGGTGAGGAGGGAGGGCGTGCTGTATATATGAGTGGATGAAACTTCTAAAATGTAGGAATGGTTTCCTGAAGATGCATAGGAGGGTGTCCTTGACTAAGAGGCTCTACATTTACCTTGGCACAATGACTAGGCACTGATCTGGACCCTGTAGGAAAAAGGTTCTCCTATTTTCTTCTGAACCTTAAGATTAGAATAATGATTTTAAAAAATATTTCATTATTGTGCTGGATAGGGTTAGTGTCAACTTGACACACCTGGGTTGAGGGAGCCTCAATTGGGGAATTGCCTCTATTGGACTGCTTGTGGCCATAGCCCCAGATGACCTGGAACTTGCTATGTAGAAAAGGCTGGCCTGGAACTCACAGAGATCTGCCTGCCTCTGCCTTCCAAGTGCTGGGATATACTTCTAAATATACCAAAATTTGTTGTATTGCCCAGAACATGATTAACCTTCCAGGTACATTTGGAAATACTCTTTTGCTTTTGCGGGGAGGTGTGCTCTATAAATATCAGTTTGAGCCACATGGCTGATAGTGTTGTTTTCAATAATCTTCTTGATTTTCTATATCTTTTTCAATTATTATTATTATTACTATTACTATTTTGATCTTTTTGAGACAGGGTCTCCCTGTAGTTCCAGCTGGCTTGGAACTCACTGTGTAGACCAGGCTGGCCTTGAACTCACAGAGATCCGCCTGCCTCTGCCTCCCAAATGCTGGGAATAAAGGCCTGCACCATCAGGCCTGGTTTCATTTATTATTTTTATTTTATGTGTATGAGTGTATATTGTCTGCATGTGTGTAAGTGCACCCCTGTTATGCAATGCCCAAAGAGGTCAGAAGAGGGTGTCAGATCCTCTGGAACTGGAGTTACAGGCAGTAGACCTGAGTTTGATCCTGTGACCCACATGATGGAAGGAAAGAACCAACTCCTGAAAGTTGTCCTATGGCCTCCACTTATACACCATGGCGCGTGCCTGCGCGCACACACACGCACAGGAAAAGACAAACATGAGGAAATGGAAGTAGATGAAAGTCACAGAGATCACATATACATATGAAAAGAGGAGCACACACGAAAACAGAAGGGAGTTAAGCACACCACCACACTGAACTGTTTTTCCCCTTAAGGCTTTAGCAGCTTCTCAGGAGTTTGTTGTTGGTCATTTCTAGAGCCCTTAACCTGGAAGCTCCCAGGGCACTGTCTTTGCTTAGCTCTTCTTGGACCACATCCACTCACTTGAAGCATCCAGCCCTAGCTCCTCAGCCTGTTTCCCTGGGTCGCTGCTCTTCAAGACTTTTAAAAATACTCCAATGCATGTGTTGTTTTTAAGGGTTCACTCTTTCTGTGTGTTTGATGCTGAAGGAAGAAGCTCCAGGATTTATTTGTACATATGTATATATACATACATATTTCTGTGGTTGCAAACCTAAGTTTATGGCTACATGCATGGAAAAAGCCCAGTGATACAGATGTTATCAGTGTTTATGGATTGTAGAATTACAAGAATTAAAAAAATGTTATTAGCCCTATCAGATAGATTTAAATGTAGTGTTGTCTACACATATGACCTAGCCTAAAAGTGGAACTATAGATTGATTACACAGATTGGCTTTCATCCACACTTGGAACAATACAGAACTATTAGCATTTTGGAGGGCTGAAGAGATGGCTCAGGCTTAAGAATTCATTCTGATCTTACAGAGGACAGGAGTTCATTGGTTCTCAGCACCGACTTTCCGCGGCTCACAACTGCTAACCCTACCCTAACCCTAACCCTAACCCTAACCAACCCTAACCCTAACCCTAACCCTAACGGCTCACAAAAGCCAAGGGATCCAACACCCTCTTCTGGCTTCCGTTGGCAACCTCTTGCACGTGCCCATACATGTGGTCACACATACACACTCATATAAAAAAAAAAAAGTATACTGGCAGTGCCAAGGAATGTTAGCTTTTATCTTTACTCCCAACACTCGGGAGGCAGAGGCAGGCGGATCTCTGTGAGTTCGAGGCCAGTCTGGTGTTACATAGTGAGTTCTAAGCCAGCAGGGATACATAGTGAGGCTCTGTCTCAAAATAAAACAAAACGAAAGGAAAAACCAAACTGGCAGTGATAATTATGAATAGGGAAAAATTCTTATTTCTTGATGCCAGCCAGTTAAATAGACAGGAGATGCCAGATAGCAGCCTGATGCCAGTTTAACACATTTGAAAACTGTCTCCGTGTAAAAAGAATAGAAGCAAATGTATCCAAATGTCACCTGTACCTCTCTCCAGGTGCTCTGTGGAAGGCGATTTTTCGCTTCGGGTGTTTTCAGTTTCCGCAGATACTGTTAAAGCAGCGAGAAGGTGAGGCGCTCACTCCCAGCTGCTGCTCTCCATCACCTCGCAATCTCCGGGATGGGCGCGGGTGCCCGGTCCTGGGCCGCAGCGCCCCCGGTGGCGGGTCCCGGGCGGTGGGGCGGGCGCCCAGGCTGGGAGGCGGTGCCCGGCGTCCCCGC
>NW_008347693.1:162218-168556 GCF_000622305.1 Nannospalax galili | reverse complement strand
CCCCGGGGCGGAGGGCGCGCCGGGATGGGCCCCAAGCGGCGGCAGCTGACGTTCCGGGAGAAGTCGCGGATCATCCAGGAGGTGGAGGAGAACCCGGACCTCCGCAAGGGCGAGATCGCGCGGCGCTTCAACATCCCGCCGTCCACGCTGAGCACCATCCTGAAGAACAAGCGCGCCATCCTGGCGTCGGAGCGCAAGTACGGGGTGGCCTCCACCTGCCGCAAGACCAACAAGCTGTCCCCCTACGACAAGCTGGAGGGGCTGCTCATCGCCTGGTTCCAGCAGATCCGCGCCGCCGGCCTGCCAGTCAAGGGCATCATCCTCAAAGAGAAGGCGCTGCGGATCGCTGAGGAGCTGGGCATGGACGACTTCACTGCCTCCAACGGATGGCTGGATCGCTTCCGCCGGCGCCACGGTGTGGTGTCCTGTAGCGGCGTGACCCGCGCCCGGGCGCGAAGCGCGGCCCCGAGGGCTCCAGCCGCACCTGCCAGCCCAGCCGCCGTGCCCTCCGAGGGCAGCGGTGGGAGCACGCCCGGCTGGCGCGAGCGGGAGGAGCAGCCGCCGTCGGTGGCTGAGGGCTACGCCTCGCAGGACGTGTTCAGCGCCACCGAGACCAGTCTGTGGTACGACTTTCTCCCGGACCAGGCCGCCGGGCTGTGTGGAGGTGATGGAAGGGCGCGCCAAGCCACCCAGCGCCTTAGCGTTCTGCTGTGCGCCAACGCTGACGGCAGCGAGAAGCTGCCCCCGCTGGTGGCGGGCAAGTCTGCCAAGCCCCGTGCGGGCCAAGGTGGCTTGCCCTGCGACTACACCGCCAACTCTAAGGGTGGTGTCACCACCCAGGCCCTGGCCAAGTACTTGAAAGCCCTGGACGCCCGGATGGCTGCTGAGTCTCGTAGGGTCCTGCTGCTGGCCGGCCGTTTGGCCGCCCAGTCCTTGGACACCTCAGGCCTGCGGCACGTGCAGTTGGCCTTCTTCCCCCCAGGCACTGTACATCCATTGGAGCGGGGAGTGGTACAACAGGTGAAGGGCCACTACCGCCAGGCTATGCTGCTTAAGGCCATGGCGGCCCTGGAGGGCCAGGATCGCTCAGGCCTGCAGCTAGGCCTGGTGGAGGCCCTGCACTTTGTAGCTGCGGCCTGGCAGGCAGTGGAGCCTTCCGACATAGCCGCCTGTTTTCGGGAGGCTGGTTTTGGGGGTGGCCCTAATGCCACCATCACCACTTCCCTCAAGAGTGAGGGAGAGGAAGAGGAGGAGGAGGAAGAAGAGGAGGAAGAAGAGGAGGGTGAAGGGGAAGAGGAGGAAGAGGAGGAGGAAGAAGAAGGGGAGGAGGAAGAGGGAGGGGAAGGAGAGGAGCTGGGAGAGGAAGAGGAGGTAGAAGAAGAGGGTGAGGTTGATGACAGTGATGAAGAAGAGGAGGAGGAAGAGAGCTCCTCTGAGGGTTTAGAGGCTGAGGACTGGGCCCAGGGAGTAGTGGAGGCCAGTGGCAGCTTTGGAGGTTACAGTGCCCAGGAAGAGGCCCAATACCCTACCCTCCATTTTCTGGAAGGTGGGGAAGACTCTGACTCAGACAGTGATGAAGAGGAAGAAGATGAAGAGGAGGATGAGGAAGATGAAGATGATGAGGATGATGATGAGGATAGTGATGAGGTACCTGTACCCAGTTTTGGAGAGGCAATGGCCTACTTTGCCATGGTCAAGAGGTATCTGACCTCATTCCCCATTGACGACCGGGTGCAGAGCCACATTCTTCATTTGGAACATGATCTGGTCCATGTGACTAGAAAGAACCATGCCAGGCAGGCAGGAGTTCGGGGTCTCGGACACCAAAGCTGAGCCTCTGGGCATAGCTGTGTTCTAATTCAGATGGGCAGTACCAGTCCAAGGTAGAGAACTCTGGGTAGTTGCTAGAGATGGCCGGGGGAGCCCCAGGGCCTTTAATAATGCTTCCCCTAGCCCTGAGGTAGGCCCAGGGATTGAGATCTGCCTCACTGCCTGCTACTGCCTCTTTCTCAGAATCTTCTTTCCTCCCCATTAGTCCCTGGGCTCAGGGCACCGGGTAGGTGGGGAGCTGTCTGGTGCTACCACAGTGTGCCATCAGTGGACTAGACCACAGCAGCAGCCAGGGATGGATTCTGGAAGCCCCTGGCCGGAGAGTGCCTCTTCCCCTACCATCTAACCAGGTCTTTGGTGGGGGGGACCCCAAAGCCATTCTGAAAAGGGCTGCAGAAGGTCCAGCCTGGGCCCCCACAAGATTGGCAGCCCCCTTCCTGCACCCTAGGCTGCCTCAAGAAGCACAGTCTATCTTAGGACAGGCACCTGAGCCTGTCACTGCCTGCTTTCCACCTCCCTAATTCCTTTCTCTGGCCCAGTCTTTGTGACTTTGGCCCTTGATTTTCTTTCCAGATTGGAGGTTTCCGAGAGGCCCTCCAGGGGAGTAACAATGGGCACATCCGTTATGGGCAGCTGCAGGCCTTGTGCCTCATCCCTCTCTGGAAGGCCCTAATCCTGGGCAGAGGGACCTGGGGCTGGGCCCAGAGTCCAGCCATCCAGCTACTTCTTTCCCAGTTTGAATTCAATAAATATGTCCATTCCCCTTTTGTGGGAGTGACTTTTAACAGCCAAGGGTGCATCCTTCATGGTCTGGGCTTGCGTCTATTTTGGGGGACACACCCTTTCTGGGTTCCCTTTGGTCCTTGCTCTGGTGGGACATGGAAGCAAGGTTTGAACTAGTGGCCCAGATGGGTGAGGAGCAGGAAGTGCTATTGACACCTGACACCCACGTCTAAATGTTGCACAGTTTGGGGGAAAGAGGGTCTTTAGTGTTCCCATCTCTGGCTAGACTTGAGGAACCCTAGCTTTGCACTACTTTGGAGTTAGGAAGAAACTTAAGTTACTCAGCTGGCTGTAGGGAGGGAAGCCAACAGTCTCTTGGGCTAGAGCAGGCCTGATGACTGGGCTCATGAAAGCTGGTTAAAGAAGGGCTTGGCAGGTGTGGAGCCAGCATGAAAAGGGTATTAGGATGGCTATGGATCAGGTTGGAGTTAGAGGGTCATACAGGACACCCTTGGTTTACCTTCGGTGTCTTAAGAGGGAACCCTCCAGCTTTTTCAGTGATTGGCATCGCTAAGCATGATGACCACCCTTGAGGACAGTGACAGAAGGACGGTGAAATTACTAGGGACAGATTTTACCCACATGAATTGGTACTTCACTGTGCAGAGCCCTTTACCCAGCACCCTCAGTCCAAAGGTGAGGAGATGCCCTTCTTTCACAGCCTGCTCCTTCCTTCACAGTCCTCCTTACTGAGGCCCTCAGGCCAGCCAGGAGAAGACCCGAGCAAAGCTGGTAGCGCTCAGCCCCAAACTGGTCTTCCCACTCTGCCTGGGGCTGGAATATCACTTCTGTGGATGCTTCCCAACCCCTTAACATCTTCTAGCCACCTAGTTCTTCTCCCCTCCCCTGCATTGCTAGGGGGTAGGGGATATCCAAGGCATCCCTGTCCCTTGTCTGCCCTGGGTGTGGTTCCTTCCAGAAAGGTTTGGACATCATATTACTTTAAACAAGAAAGTTTGGGTCTTTGGTATTTCTGGCACTAGGGATTGTCTCTAAGCCTTGAAAAGTTTATGTTTTATTTTTGTTTTAAATGCCCATTTCATTTTTGCTTTATTTGTTATTGGAGCTAGGGATGAACCCAGGGCCTGTTGTACCCTAGGCAAGTATTCCACCACTGAGATACATCTCCAACCCCCCTTGAAGGTCTGAAACAAGAAAAAAGTTGAGATTCCACCTGGCATCAGTTCTTCCTCTAATTGGAGCTCTGGAGGAGGGGACCAGGAAGTACAGCCTACTCCCCATGGACCTGCTCTAGAGTAGGTAGGAGAGAGCAGTGGTCTTTCCTTTAGCGGTCCCTGGCCAAATCCAGGTCTGGTATCTCAAATACTAAGGCAAATCACTTCATCAGTCTCCTGCCAACGAGAATGACCCTTTTGCTGGAACAGGGATGAGTTCAATGGTAACACTAGCTAATAGGACCCTTGCTTGTGTGCCAGGCATTAAACACGCGTGCTCACAAAGCCCCTGTGAGGTTAAGAAAAACCCATGACAGACAGGCAAAGCCACACCATTTATCTGTTGGACACAGGTTTTCTCTCCATCTATTCCACAAGTACCCATTTACTGCTTACTAAGTATTCTTTCACTAAGAAGGGACCTATATTCCTACCCCTCCTGAGGGTGTGCTGCTTTGAAATGGGCTTGGTTATTGAAATCTCTTTCCTTCCCTCTCTTTTTGCCTTTTTGAGACAGGGTTCCCTGTAACCCCAGCTGGCTCAGAACTCGCTATGTAGACCAGGCTGACCCTGAGATCACAGAGATCTGCCTGTCTCTGCCTC
Source organism: Nannospalax galili (assembly GCF_000622305.1). Classification (NCBI taxonomy): domain Eukaryota; kingdom Metazoa; phylum Chordata; class Mammalia; order Rodentia; family Spalacidae; genus Nannospalax; species Nannospalax galili. The sequence goes on along the minus strand of NW_008347693.1, from coordinate 164,165 downwards.
CTGAGTGCTGGGCCCAAAATCTGTTTCTAATCCATGGTAGAATAGCTGTTTGGAGGGAGATGAGGCATGTGGCAGTGTCTCTAGAAACCCTTGTAAATTTCTTTCCAGGTACCCCATCAGGACTACTAGTCAAGAACTGTTCCCATTTCACAAAGGAGAAAATAGGGTTAAGGACTTAAATGACTTGCCAGAGAAAATGACCTTGAACTTCTGCTCTCCTTGGGAGTCTCAGTTACAAATTAAATGCCTCACTAGAACACACAGCTGGGTGGGGAAATGGCAATGACACTAGGACTACAGAGGTTTGTGGAGGAAGCTGGCAAGGAGGTAACTATTCTGCTTGTCACATAGCCTGGGTAGGTATCGAAACACCTTGGAGATGTTGCCTCTTTTAGGACTCAGGATTAAATGACACAGAAGGGAGATGGGTTTCTAGTCGGCTTTGATAAAGCCCAGAGTGGGTTAGTGGTGGGCAGACAGGTCATGCCCTTCTTTGGGAGAAGGGATGATAAGGATACATACCTAATTTTCCAAAGCCTGGGCTCGGGATAAGGTCACACGAAAAAACTACAACTCCCATAAGTCTCTGTTCCCAGGCAAGCAGGCCATAGTTGCCATGGTTTCGGAAAACAATATGGCTGCTCCCAGATGGGACTGGAGGCTGTGGTTTAGGGACTTAAACACATAGATCTGAACGCCCACAGTGGCGAAAGAGGACACACTTAAGAAGCCCTGGGATTGGGGTTAGACTCTGTTGGGAAAGGCCTGGCCTTGCCCAGGGAGCCAATGGCGAGCAGTGTGGACGAGGAGGCGCTGCACCAGCTGTACCTGTGGGTAGACAACATCCCTCTGTCCCGACCCAAGAGAAACCTCTCCCGGGACTTCAGTGATGGAGGTATGCACTCTTATGTGTGTTTTAAATATTCTGATATTCTGTTCTAGATGAATGTGTAAGCGGTTTGTGTGTCGGGTTTTGTGTATCTTTTTTTTTTTTTTTTTTTTTTTTTTTTGAGGCAGGGTCTCTCTAGCCCCAGCTGGCCTGAAGCTTGCTATGTAGACCAGGCGGACCTCGCTCTCACAGAGCTCCTCCTGTATTAAAGGCTTGTGTCACCATGCCAGTCTCATTTGTTTATTTTGTGTGCATGTGGGGTCGGGGAGGGGTGAGATCTGTGTTTTGGGTTTCTCAGTTTTGTGCACTTACATGTTTTTTTCTATTCATATGTGAATAATGTATGTCCATGTGTACATCTACTTGTTCTGTTTTGTGTGCATGCATGTGGTGTGTGTGTACCTGCAGGGACTTTAAGGACTATGATGTGTCTCTGTGTCTATATTTGTGAATCTGTGCTTGCTCACATTGCTGTGTTCTATGTCTCTTCTATGACTGTGTTCTTTTTGACATGTTTTGCCCCATATATATCCCTCCCTCCCTCCCTTCCCTCCCTCCCTCCTTCCTTCCTTCCTTTCTTCCTTCTCTTTTTAAGTATGTGTATGAGTGTTTTGCCTGCATTGTATGTAAGTACGCCAGTGTCATGCAAAGCCCGTGGAGGCAAGAAGAAGGTGTCACATCCCCTGGAACTGCAGTTATGGGCTGTTGTCAGCCACCTTTTGGGTGCTGGGAATTGAACCTGGGTCCTTTGGAAGAGCAGCCAGTGTTCTTAACTGCTATGCCATCTCCCCAGCCCCGTGTATGTTTCTTTTTGATTACATGCCTGTTTTTCAGGAAAGACTCCTGGATTTCAATTTCAGATGTACATATTTCTGTAGAAGTACAGAATTTCTACATTTCTGTATGTGTATAATTAAGTCTATGTATATTTGTGACTTCTGTGTTTCTATGTGTGCTCTATATTTGAGCCCATGTATGTGTCCAATGTGTTTGTACATTCTGCCCTGTGTATATCTGTAGAGGATTTTTGGGGGGGTCTTTTTGAGACAGGGTCTCCC
>NW_008347693.1:144614-161524 GCF_000622305.1 Nannospalax galili | reverse complement strand
TGTAGCCCCAGCTGTCCTGGAACTCACTATGTAGACCAGGCTGGCCTTGAACTTACAGAGATCCGCCTGCCTCTGCCTCCCGAGGAGGAATTTTTTTTTAAAGACAGGGTGTTGCTGTGTAGCCCAGAACTTACTATTTTCCTGTCTCAGCCTCCTGAATGCTTGTGTTACAGGCATGTGCTACCACATCCTACTTGTGTGGTGCTGAGAACTGAATGCAGGCTACCAACTTAGCTATATCCCTAGCCCTGTAGAAGGATCTTTTCTTGTCTTTCTGCTTGTGTGAATCTGTGACTCTCCTGGGACCTCGGTGTTTGTGTGTGTATCCATGTGAATTCCTAGGGTAAGGCCATAGGCTCCTGAAGGGCTCCCTCGGAGACTCTCAGTATTCCTATGCCCTGAGTTAATGCGGAAGGGATGCTGCTTGTCTGAGGTATAGAGGTTCTTGGTCTGACCACTGATCCAGCTTTCTTTGTCTCCCTATCAACTTTCCCCTTTCTCATCTCCTCCTCTCTACTTGGTTCCGTACCTCTGCTGCTTCTCCCACTCTACCCATCTCTTCTCCCACCCATTCTCCCTGATCCATACCCCTGCCTTTCATGTCTGCTCCTACCCCATCCCCCCTCAGTCCTGGTTGCAGAGGTTATCAAGTTTTACTTCCCCAAGATGGTGGAGATGCACAATTATGTCCCTGCCAATTCTCTCCAGCAGAAGCTCAGCAACTGGGGACACCTAAACAGGTAGCAGAATACCTAGGTGCAGGGTGGGACTCGGCAACCCTAGATGCATTCCCAGGCAGGGTGCTCCAGCCCTTTCACCTCCTGGGATCTTGACTTCCAATGTGACTCAGTAGTAGAATGCTTGCCTAGCACATTGACACAAGGCCCTGGGTTGATCCCTAGCAATGCAAAATAAAACAAAAAACTCCTGTGGTACTGACATCCAGACTGGGACTGTGCTGGGGGTGGGGGAAGTAGAAACAGAACCTATCTAGTAACAAAAATCAAGGAATTAATATCTTTGAATTGAAACAAGATCAGGTCACTCAAGCAGTGGGGTTCAGATGTCTGCCCTTCCACTCCTCCAGGACTACTTCTACTCCCTTCTCCATTGCCCTCTGCTCATTCCCCTGGGACTCAAGCTGCCCTACCCATGTTTACCCTGTAGGAAGGTGCTGAACAAGCTGAACTTCTCTGTCCCAGAGGATGTGATGCGAAAGATTGCACAGTGTTCTCCTGGTGTAGTAGAGCTGGTGCTCATCCCATTGAGGCAGCGCTTGGAAGAGCGACAGAGACGCAGGAAGCAGGGTGCCAGCTCCTTACAGGTGCTACTGCTGGAGCCTGCTGGGGGGGGGGAGGGGTCTCCCCAGACAGCAGAGAGCTCAGACTTGGTGCTGAGTAGGACGGGAGTGGTGCTTAGCTGGCCTAGAGGGCAGTGGAAAGAAAATAGGGCTTCTTGGAGATGGGTGAGCCCAGGCTCATAGTGGACTACGGGGATTCTTTCAGGAGTTGGTTCCTCAAGACAGCAGTGGCTACATGGATATGGGTAAGATTGCCTTTCTGCTTTCCCTGGGAAATGCTTCCCTCCTGTCCTTTCTATTGCTTTTGGGGTCAGGGGATACAGGAGAATGAAACTCCAGTAAGGTCACTCCTCCACTTGCTTTGTCTCAGGGTTGTCCCAGAAGACCCGAGGGGAAGGTGCTCCAGACCCAGTAGGAGGAGAGCAACTCAGGTAAAAGCCATGGGAGTTCTGAGGGTACCAGACTTGGTAATTTCTCCACATAGGCTAGGGGTGGGGATGGCTGCCCCTGGGGAGAAGTGGGCAGGAGGCGGGGAAGGCTCTGGAGAAGGGGAAGAGGGAAAGCCTGACCTCGAGCACTAGAAGGGGGGTGGGGTGTCTGAGGTCCAGGCCTAAGCTGCTACTCACTGTAGGGGGGGCCGGCCACTGGCGCCCCGACCCCCTGGATATAGCCAAGCGCTGCAGGGAGATCCAAGCTTTGTCCTCCAGATCGCTGAAAAGGAGCAGGAGCTGTTGGCCTCTCAAGAGACAGTGCAGGTGATGGGGCACTGGGAAGGCTGCGGGGGGGGGGGTTTGTAGGGGCAAGAGCAGTGGCAGGGCAGCTTGCCTCCAGGCTTGATGTCTGCGTTCCCGCAACTCAGGTCCTGCAGATGAAGGTGCGGCGTCTAGAACACCTGCTCCAGCTCAAGAACGTGCGTATCGACGACCTCTCCCGTCGGCTCCAGCAGGCCGAGCGCAAGCAGCGGTGAGCGGCCCCGGCTGCGCCGCTTCCCACTACCCGCCAGAGCCCAGACGCCGCGACCCACCCAGCAGCAGATGCGGATTAGGAGGGCAGAACCAGCTGTTCGCACGCGCCTCCAGAGGCTGCAGCGCCTCGCGGTGGAGGGTTGGGGTGAGCGCGTGGGCGCTCCAAGTTGGGGGAACCCGAGACTGAACTTCCTCCTTACACTCCATCCGAGCCTGGAGAAGGGACTGCTTTCCGGAGCCCAGAAGCCATGTACGGAAACGTGTCCACCTTGGTGCTCCCGGCACTGGGCCTGGAGAGGCAGTCTTCTGGTTCACGCCACTCCCCCAGAACTGGGTTCCTCCTCAGCTCAGCAGATAGCAGCATCTCCATCCAGGCCAGTTCTCCATGGCCTCGGACACGCGGAAAGCTACCCCCGGAAGCAGAGGGATTCCCTTGCCCCTCCTGGGTGCTCACCTGGGACCCATCTCAGGGCTGGAAACCACAGCAGCTTAAGGGGAAGGGATAAGGTGTGAGACTAGCTAGGAATAAGTGAGACATCTAGCTATGCAACGAACCTCCTCGCATTGGCGTACTTTTTAGGAGTGCCTGGGGAATACAGGTCAGAGTTGTTCCATAAAAAGTCGTGTTGTGCTTTCCTTCCTGTATCTGCCCTCTTTTTCTGCCTGCATTGATCCCTGAAGGCAGTGAGCTTTTGCCTCTTGTCTTCCACCCCTCCCACCTGCCTGCCCTTGTAAGTGAAAACATGTGGATTCAGGATGGCCTCATGAGTCCCACCGCTTTGATTGATGATATTGCTAGAAGGCAGGTTTTTCGTCCTGTGACAGCCAGATTTCTAACCCTGGGTTATCCAACACCTATCCTTACAGCATCCTCCTTGTCCAAACCCAGACTACACATCTTCCCACTTGTGCCCTCACATGCCGTCAACCCTGCCCATGGACTGACTTTTTTTTTTTTAATGTGTGATTATATTTCCTAAATGTATGTAAGTGTGCCCATGTCATGCAATGCTCATGGAGGTCAGAAGAAGGTGTGGGATTCCCTGGAACTGGAGTTACAGATGGTTGTTAGCCACCACATGGGTGCTAGGAATCAAACCAACATTCTCTGCAGGAGCAGCCATCTCTCCAAACTCCTGACTCTTAAGTTGGCCTTCTATGTAACTCTCAACCCTGTCCACACACTTAATTCTGTGGGCTGTGGCCACATGTTACTTACAATCCTGACCACGATACCCTGGCCATGAATGACCTTCAGTCTAATGGTTTGCTGACTGCCAATAATGCTGAACGTTTTAAAATCCTGAGATCCAGCACTTTCATATATTTAGTATATTCCATGGCAGAGACTTAAACTCTTGTGTTCTGTGTTCTGGGAGACACATTACAACAATATTCATACAGTATTGGTAGAGAAAGTGTATTAGTTATCTATTACTGTGTAACAAATTACTACCAATTTAAAGGCTTACACCAACATGTGTCTAGGCATGGCTTAGCTAGGTCTTCTTTTGGGTTGCTTACAAGGCTCTAATCAAGATGTCAGGTAGAATTATTATATCATCCTCAGGCTCAGCTGATTACTTACTTTATTGTTGACAGAATCCAGTTCCTTGTAGGTTGTCGACTTCAATATTTTTATGGTTTTTGGCTTGTGACTATCCTAATTTCCTTGACATGTGGCCATTTCCAGCATAGTAACCTATTTTTAAATTTTTATTATGTTTTTCATTTATGTGTTCATGTACTCACATGCCACAGCATGAGTGCGGGGTACAGAGGACAACTCGTGTGAGTCACCTTCATCACTGACTCATCTTGCTGTCCCCATGCAAGTTTATTTTATCAAAGCCAGCAATGGAGAAAGCTAACAAAGAGTATGTTAGCAAGACAGAACCTATAGTCTTATCTAATGTAATCATAGAAGGACACTGAATCCAGCCCACATGAACCAATGATTCAATACTATTTTAAAAATGTGTTGGGGAATGTAGCTCAGTCAGTAGAGTGCTTACCTAGCACACATGAAGCCCTATGTTCAATCTTTAGCATCGCATAAACAAGGTGTGGTGGTTAACACATGTAATCTCATTACTTGGGAGGCAGAAAGAGGATCAAAAGTTCAAGAATATCCTTAAACGGCACAGTAATTTGGGGCTGGCCTACATGAGCTACATGAGACCCTGTCTCAAAAAGGAAAGTGGGCAGGGGAGACTGGGTGGCTCAGTTGATAAAATGCTTGCTGTGTAAGCATGAAGACTTGAGTTTGATTCCTAGCACTCATATAAAATCTAGCATGGTGGCTGTAATCACAGTTCTGAGGTGGTGAAGACAGGCGGATCTCTGAGCTTGCTGGTCAGCCATTCTAGTTGAATCTTTGAGCTCCAGGTTGAGCAAGAGATCCTGTCTCAGAAAATAAGGTGGAGAGTGACTGAGGAAGAACCTGACCAACCTTTGGTCTATGCATGTACAGAGAGAGAGAGAGAGAGAGAGAGAGAGAGAGAGAGAGAGAGAGAGAGAGAAGAGCTAGGGATGTTGTTCAGTAGTAGAGCACTTCTGTAGCATTTCAGGAGGTCCAGATTCAGTCCTCAGCACTAAACCCAAAAATTCAACAATAAATGAAAATAATATTGCCTGCCACCAAGCCTAATGACCTGCGTTCAATCCCTGGAAGCCACATAGTGGAAGGTGAGAACCGACTCCAGCAAGTAGTCTTCTGATCACCACATTTATGCAGTGGCATACACGACTCTCAAATTAGTAATAATTGGTGACTACTCCTTTTATCTGAACCCTAGTCCTGGGCTGGTGAGATGGGTAAAGGTGCTTGTCATCACGCCGGACATTCTTAATTGGATCCCTGGAACCTACATGGTAGAAGGAGAGAACTGACTCTAGCAAGTTGTTCTCTGACTTTATGAATTCTTATTTCCTCTTTATTCATTCTTTAATTCCTCAAATGTTTATTAAGTGCCAACTATGTCCTCAATGCTAGGATCATAAAGAGGAGTCAAAACACGGTTGACAATCCTGTGGAAGAGAAAGCATGAGCATGACATCTAAAATTTGTTATTTAAGGGGCTGGAGAGATGGCTCAGTGGTTAAGAGCACTGGCTGCTCTTGAAGAGGACCCGGTTTCGATTCCCACCCAGCACCCACATGGTGACTAACAACTCTCTGTAACTCCAGTTCCAGGGGATCTGAACCCTCTTCTGACCCCTGTGGGGATTGCACAACATGGGTGCACTTACATGCATGCAGGCAATACATTCATACACATAAAAAAGTAAACACTTTTGCTGGGCGTGGTGGCGCACGCCTTTGATCCCAGCACTCAGGAGGCAGAGGAAGGCAGATCTCTGTGAGTTCAAGGCCAGTCTGGTCTACATAGTGAGTTCCAGGACAGCTGGGGCTACAGAGAGACTCTGTCTCAAAGACCAAAAAAAAAAAGTAAACACTTTTAAAATGGTTGTTTAATGTTTTGGATTAGACAAACACATGATTTAAAACATACACACAGACACACATGTACATATGCAAAGTGAAGAGTCTACTTAGATTTGAAAATGAAAAGGATGCTTATACATCCAGAATGTTTCTGTTTAAGGCAAAGTTTCTTTATATAGTCTTTTAAAAATTTTATCTATTTTTATTTTATGTGTAGGAATGATTTTTCTTGCATGTTGTTAAGTACATACATGGAGGCCAAGAAGAGGCTGTTAGATTCCCTGGAACTGGAGTTCAGATCATTGTTAGCTACCATGTGGGCACTGGGAACTAAACCCAGATCCTCTGCAAAAGCAGCCAGAGCTCTTAACTACAGAGTCATCACTCCAGCCCCCTTTTGTTTGTTCTTTGAGACAAGGTCTCACTATGTAGACCAGTCTGACCTCAAACTCACAGCTTTTGCTTCCTGGGTGCTGGGATTAAAGACATGTGCTGCCATGCTTGGCCTTCTTTGTGTCGTCTTGAACTCAAAATCTTCCCGCTTCAGTCTCCTGAGTGCTGGATTATAGGCATGCACCAACTGTGCCTAGATCAGCATGTATTTATGTAGTAGGCACATTTACTGTTATGTTTTTCTCTTCTTTACATATACAGGGGAGCACATTACATGGTATGTTCTGTATCTCTTGTAGATTTATAGTGATTTTTTTTTTTTTTTTTTTTGTCTTTTTGAGACAGGGTCTCCCTGTAGCTCCAGCTGTCCTGGAGCTCACTATGTAGACCAGGCTGTCCTCAAACCCACAAAGATCTGCCTGCCTCTGCCTCCCAAGTGCTGGGATTAAAGGTGTGTGCCACCACGCCTGGCCATTATGGTGATTAATTTTATGAACCACTGTGACTGGGCCACAGGGTATCCAGATATTTAATCAAACATTATTCTGAGTGCTCCATGAGAGTATTCTGGATAAGATTAGCATTTAAATCAGCAGATTGCCCTTCCTGTGGTAGGTATGCCTCATTCTATCAGTTGAAGGAATGAAAAGAACACAAAGGCTAATCTGCCTTACATATGAGAGAATTCCTAAGGCCTAATGGCCTTTGAACTGGCACCTCAGCATTTTTTGTTTTGTTTCCTGCTTTGAGATTCAAACAAAAACACAGCTCTTGCTGGGTCTTGAGCCTGAGCCTACTGGCCTTTGGACTATAACTCCCCCATTAGTTCTCCTGGTTTTCAAGTCTTTGAACTTGTACTGTAACTTGGCCTTCCCCTGTATCTCCCACTTTTGGTTCTGTTTCTGTGCTGACTTCAACAGCACATATACAAAAAGTGGTTCTTCTCTGGAGAAACACACAAGATTTTTCCATATTGGAATACTGAAAACTTCCTCTATTTTTCTTTCTTTTTTTTTTTTTTAGTCACATAAAATTCTGTTGTCTGTACCAAATTTATTTAATTCACCTAAGAGATTTATTTCCTGTCTTTTGTTGTTAAAAGTAATGTAACAATGAACAACCTACCACAATAATTTAGTATTGTGTGTGAGTTTATGATAATTCTAGAACTGGGGTTGCTAGGTGCTAGGTTAAAGAATATAATATACTGAGTATCATGACATATGTCTGTAATCCTAGTAGTCTGGAGACAAAGGTATAAGGATCAAGACTAGCCAGGGCTACATAGTGGAACCCTACCTCAAACAAACAAAATAAATTAGTATATATAATTATAGTGCAAATACCGTGAAACTGTCCCACACAAAGGCATGGCTCATAGCGATGGTGAGTACTGGTGACCTGCTGCCTTACTTTGTTTGGTCTGCAGTGTAATGTTTTCAATAAAATTACTAATTTTTTGGAGGATGGATATGAAGCAACTGGCTTTTGTAGCATGTAATTAGCAGTTATATAAACAGATGGCTATGTTATTGTATGTTAGGATCCAATCAGAGAGGCAGAAGGAGTTTATTTATTTTTGGTCTTTTGAGACAGGGTCTCCCTGTAGCCCCAGCTGTCCTGGAACTCACTATGTAGACCAGGCTGGCCTTGAACTCACAGAGATCTGCCTGCCTCTGCCTCCCAAGGGCTGGGATTAAAGGTGTGCACCACCACGCCCTGCTAGGAATTTATTTTTTATTTTCAATTATGTGTGTGGTGTTAGCATGCATATGAGTGCAGATGCCTGTGAAGGCCACAGGTGGTGTTAGATCCCTCTGGAGCTGTGAGCTACCTGATACGGTTGCTAGAAGCCAAATTCAGGTACTCTGCAAGAGCAGCAATTGCTTTTAACTGCTGAGCCATTTCTCCATCCCCCCCCCCCCCCCCCCCGAAGAAATTTCTTACAAATGTAGATACTTTTGGGAAATAAACAAGTTATTTTTATTTTTTTCCTTTTTTTGTGGTACTGGGGAATAAGGTAGGACCTTATTCATGTTAGGCAAGCATTCTACCATTGAACTATATCAATATACCCAACTGTTTTTCTTACTTTGAGTCAAGGTCCCACTATGTTTTCCAGGCTGGTCTTGAACTCACTCTGTAGAACTAGAACTCTTGATCCTCCTGCCTCAGCCTCCTGAGTAACGGGGCCAGTGGCACCCCAGTAAGGTTAATGTTTTTGCATCTGATGATGGAGTTTAAAATCTACAGGTCAGGAGTTGGGAAGAGTGGATGGTTATGAGTGGGGCAGAAGGAATACACTGGAATCCAAGTACAAAAGCTGGAGGCCCAGAGGACAGACTGGAATTCATGTCAGCTCTATCTTCAGTGAGGTGAGCCAACTGCAAAAAAACAGGCTGCCTTTGTCATCTGACTCGAGTCAGAGAAGGGAAGGAGGATCAGGGAAAAGCAGAGTCCTTGCAAGTCTACCTACTGCTCCGTGTCAGTGAGGTAAGTCAGCACATCAACTATGTGTGTGGGCTACAAATCTCTTCCTTGGAGCTTGCAAATGTCAGTTTCTGTATTGCTGCTACTTTTCTGCCACTCTTCAAATCTCATGCAAAAATGTCTGCTGTGGCCCACCCTAATTGGAAACATATGTGAAAGGGAATTTGAAAAATGCAGTTCATGCTAGCTAACACATTACAAAACTACTATGGGTGTGCCCCAGCAATTCTTAGATATATACTCAAGAGAAAAACATACATAGGATCACTAAAAGAAATGTACTAGGAAATACAAGAGTGTACATTATTTTTGTGTCTGGCCTCTTTCGCTCAATATTTTCTGTGAGAATCACCTATGATATCGTATATTCAGCATTTTCTTTGTCACTGATACACTGAAAATATATATGCGATTTGCACATTTTATTGTTGATATGCATTTGATGATTTCCATTTGGGCCCATTAAAGATGCTGCCATGAGCCGGGCATGGTGGCGCATGCCTTTATCCCAGCACTTGGGAGGCAGAGGCAGGCGGATCTCTGTGAGTTTGAGGCCAGCCTGATCTCCATAGTGAATCCAGGACAGCTGGGGCTACAGGGAGACCCTGTCTCAAAAAGACCAAAAAAAAAAAAAAAAATGCTGCCATGAATATCTCTATATATTTTATGATATATTTATAATAAGAAATTATTAGATGTTAGCATTTATCAGTTTTATTAGACATTGCCAGGCAGTTTTCCAAGGAGATTGACTTCAGTTTAATTTTTATTTAATAAAGTCCAGAATACTCTAGAGCTAGAAGTGGGATGTTTCATGTGCTTCATCTATTTTCCTAACCTGGAGTTACTCTTAATTCTTTCTCATAGTGTCCCCAACTCCAGGAAGCCTGGTTTCTAACTCTGATAAGGCCCTGGGCACAGGAAGCCTACAGGCTTAGATAGCTCTCTGATGTTAGCATGCCTTCTTCCTGGTTCACAGGCCCAGTGGGCAGTCTGGGCATCTCTGATGTTGGCACACATTCTTCTTGGTACACAGGCCCACTGGGCAAGCTGGGCATCTCTCTGATGTTGGCACACTGTCTTCCTTTACACAGGCCCACTGGGCAGCGATGAAGCAGCCATGTACCTTCTATCTTGATGCCATCCTGGCTGGCACCAAAAGTCTTTCTCCAGGAGGCTTCCAAGAACCGCCCATGGAAGCTCAGTATCCTCAAGCATGGACAGCTCTGTATCCTAGGTATTCCCAGGTAGACAAGCTTCCCAGAGTCTGGGAATGTGAAGAATGCTGGCAAAAACAGGAAACCACAGTTCTTTTTGAGTAGTGTCCTTCCCACACTAAGCTGTAGGTGCCTTCTAGTCTGTTTAAAAGCGCTCACACAGGGGGCTGTAGAGAAGGCTCAGAGGTTAAGAGTACTTGCTCTTGCAGAGGACCCTAGTTCCATTCCTAGCCCCTACATGGCTAGCTAGCTCACAACTGCCTGCAACTCCAGTTCCAGGGAATCTGATGCCCTCTTTTGGCCTCCACAGGCACAAAGCACACATGTGCACTTACATCCATGCAGATACTCACACATATACATAAAAAAAAGATCATACAGGTGTTAGAGAGATGGCTCTGTGGGTAAGAGCACCTGCTGCTTTTGCAGAGGACCTAGGTGCTGTCCCCACAACTGTTCATCTGACACTGTCCTCTGGCCTCCACCAGTACCAGGCAGGCACAAGGTGTACATACATACATGCAGGCAAATACTCATACACATAATATCTAAGAAAAAAAAAAACACAGATGGATTTCAAAGTGAAAGGTAGTATAATTTAAGGAGGGAGAGGGAATCATGAAATTGATCATCAACACAGACCCAGACAGTAAAATAAACATGAGGAACAGGGATCACAGGGGACTGTAGTAAAGTGATGTGCTCCTAAAGAGGCAGAGACCATTAAGCCACAGCTTTTTGTCCCTGTCTCGAATGTCAATGTTGAGGATATGTTGTTAGATCTGATATTTCAAAAGAAGATCGGAAATCAGAATCCTTTGTGAAAAAGTATGGGGGGAATTATAAAAACCTCAAGGGAGCTAAACAAAATACATTTGCAGGCTACTTTGACCCCACTGTATGCTGACTTGGAAGAGAATAGATTTGGAATACATGGTGGGGTTTATAGAATGGCAAGAGTAGGGGGTTGAGTAGGCTGGGATTAGAATGTGAAGAGTTCCCACTGTCGAATCTTATTAAACAGCAGAGTGCATGAATCACCCTAAAGGCTGATTTAAGTTTAAGTAGCTCTGCTGGATTCAAGTCCGGAAGCACAGAGCACTTTGGAGCAAGGGAAGGACGTTACGAAAACAGTAGCTCAGAAAGACTTATTTGTTAATTATGCAGACCGAAGACCAGGAGACAGGTTGGAGACCTCGAGGACTCTTCAAAGGCAGGGACCACATTCCTTCTGAAAGAAAGCCGGCTCTCAGCCGTCCAAACCCCCTCCCTACTATTTACGTTGGAAGGACCGATCCTGTGTGCTCTGGACCACTCCTTCAGCACTTCATGCTATTTTCGCTTCCTCATCCGTGGAAACAGGGGTAAGGATGTTCACGCACCGCCGGGTGGGGCTGTGGCAAAAACTTTCCAAGACCTTGGATTACACCTCCTCCAGGCTAGGTGCAGCCGCCCACAACCCCGGCCAGGCGGATCTAGGCGTATCCCGTTGCCATGGCAACCTCCTCCTTGGAACCCGGGAGTAGAGGCTACGGTCCCTGGGGGCGCCCGCACAAAGTTCTTCCAACGCCGGTGCCTCGTGCCGCCTTTGTTCTGATGCTTATCTGGGCCTGGCTAGGTTCCTGGGACACCTCTTGGTTCTGTCTGCGAGGGCGCGCTTGTCCGAGGCAGAGGGATGGAGTGGGAAAGCAAAACACTGACGCCCTGAGTTAACCGGGTGAGAAAGATGGTTGCTTAGCTTTTAGACATGACTACCGTGGCTCTGATCACCTAATGAAACAGACGTGGAAGTCCAGCCTTCCCCCAACGCTGAGCCCGCCTCAGGGCCACCCGATGGGTAGGCGTATCCCGGGTACTCCTCCTCTCCTAGCCCCCTTGGGTTCTAGCAGCCTAACCATCCAGCGGCCTTCCCCGCGAGAACTCGCCGGGGCCTGGGTGGACGTAGGACGGCGAACGCAAGCCTCAGCGCCGCACGTGACGGACGTAGCTCAGCACTCATTGGCGATTCTCTAGAGCCAGCTCATTGGTCCGAAGCGCCCTCGCCCCTCCCTGCCCAGGTCGACCAATGAGGGTGGCGAGGGCGTGCCGAGAGGCTGCCCCGCCGCGGGGCTCTCTTCCTCGTGCTTTTCGTTAGTTCTGGCCGCCGCCGCTTGCCGACCCTGCGGTCGCCGCCACCTCTGGCACCGCCGCCGCGGTTCTTTCCAGGCTTGGCCGCGGGGTCCGCCCGCAAGGTGAGACAGTCCCTTCACCTCACCGCCTCCGAGTCCTCCGAGTCCTCCCAGCCCTCCGAGCCCTCCGAGATTCTGCTCCTCCCTCAGCCCTGCCTGGCGGTCGGCGGGACCCCACCTGCTGTGACAGGGGCTGGAGCAGACGGCTCAGAGGCCGAGACCTCCCAAGCACCTGCGAGTGGAGACATTAGGTCCTGAGGACGCGATTGGCGGTTAGGTGGCAGAGCCGGGACGATGTTTTCCGCGGGGCACGAGTGACACATAAGGGCGGGGGCGTAATGGTGGTGGTGTCGCCCTCCCGGCGGGTCCCGACTATTGCCCCCATCTCTTTGTATGACCTTGGAAGAGTAGTCTCTTTGAGCCTCAGATGCCTGGGCACGCTCGGGAGGAGGGTGGTGATGAGAGTGCCGGCTGGGGAGTCTCCTGCGTCAGCCGAGGTGAGCTCTGGGCGGAGGTCTCAGACGAACAGAGCCGCCTGCGCCTTGCGCTGGACATGGGTACGGCATGGGTACGAGGAGGCACGTCCTGATGCTCTCCTGTCCCCTCAAAAGACAATAATAATGGGATGGGGAGTGCCACACCCATGGGGATGGCGGCAGGAAAGGATATAGGACCCCCACCCCCACGCCTCACCAATGCCAGAGCCTCTCTGGTGTCATGTAGAAGTGGTTTGATTTAGGTTCTGGACCAGTGCTCCTGTAAGGGAGCCTTAGCTTGCCTTATCTCTTAAATCTTAGCAGTGGGATGTAGGGATAGGGCATTGCCGAGGGAGGTCAGGAGCAGCTGTCACCCCCTGAAACCAGACTGGTCTCTGCTTCATGGGTGGGGCAGTCAATCTGAAGGCTACAGGAATCCAAAATAGGGAGTGTGGGAAGAGGATGCTGGGCAGAGGGAGGCCAGCAGTTGCTGGTAGACAGGAGCCATGCTGGCACCCTTTCCACAGTTCAGCCTCCCCTCCACTGTTTGTGGGAGAAAATATCTAAACCGTCCTTTCATCTTTGACCTCAGTGGGAGGAGGAAGAGAAGATAGGCCAAGGCTGAGTTGATGGGAGACTGCCCCCACATCCAACCTCATTGTAGCCTTGTCTGAGGCAGCAGTGGGCATTCTTTCTACAGGTTGAGCTTTAATGGAAAGCTGGGTAGTGCTTCTGCTGGACTGAATGATTGATCTGGGACTGGGTCCCAGGATGGGTATAGGGGGTGGTAGGAAGACTTGAAGGCTGTTTTCTGGTCTGGCATAAAGAAAGGCCTCTACCAGGTTGAAAATGGTGATTGAAAAATGATTGAGAAAGGAGGTTCTAAAAGGTTGGGAATGTGCTCCCAGCTATACAGCACAGGTTAAGCTGAGTTTGGCCTTGTGATACTTTGGTGGAGCCCTGGGCTGCCTCTGGGATAGTCTGGAGAAAGGGTTACAGATTCAAATGCTCCACTTTGCCATGGCTAGACCATCTTTGGCTGTTTGTTTGGAGCTTGATCTCTTGCATTGGGAAGCCTGGAGTTGCAGGCAGTATTCCATGGGGCAAGACCTTAGGGTGCTAAGGACCCTGGGTTTGTCTATAACCATCCAGCTGTCTGCCTACATGCTAGGTTTTGGGTAAGGTAGCCTCAAAGCAGCCATCCTCTGCTGAAGAGGTAGTTCTTTTACTCCAGTTTCCCTGAGAGGGTCTGAAAGACAAAGGCCCCAAGACCATTGTCTCAACTCTTCAACCTTCCCCATTGTGCAACTGTTCAGGATCTTACATAGCTGATGCTGGCCTCAAGATTACTATGTAGCCAAGGATGCCCTTGAACTCCTCCCTGATCCTCCTGCCTCTGCCTCTAATATGTTCTAGCAACTGTACCTGGTTTTCATTCCTCTCACTCCTGATTTGTTGATAGCCATCTAAGGACGGGAACATTATATGCTTTGTCAGAAGAGGTGGGGGCAAAGAGTACATTCTCCACATCTTTTGAGTCCTTCCGGTTGGGAAGTGTGAAGATTAGTTTTTGTCAACACAAACTGGAGTCACCTGGGAAGAGGGAATCTCAACTAAAGAATTTCCCAGAGCCAGGTGTGGTGGCAGATGCCTTTAATCCCAGCTCTAGGGAGGCAGAGGCAGGTGGATCTCTGTGAGATGGAGACCAGCCTGGTCTACATACTGAGTTCCACGCCAGCCAGGGCTACATGGTGGGCCAAAGAATTGCCCAGATCAGGTTGGCCTATGGCCATGTCTGTGAGGCATTTACTTAATTGATGATGGATATGGGATGACCCAGTCCATTATGGGGAGTGCCATCTTTAGACAGAGGATGTAAGAAAGTTAACTGAGAAAGCCAGGGGAGAGAAGGGGAGCAAGGCAGCATTCCTCCGTCATTTCTGCTTCAGATCCTGTATCCAGGCTCATGCTTACGTTCCCTGACTTCCTTCAATGATAGACCATGTTGTGGAAGTGTAAGCCAGACAAACCCCTTCCTTTCTCAAGTTGCTTTTGGTTATGGTGTTTATCACAGAAAAGTAAGACAGGAGATGTGGGAAGGCAAGTAGCCTAGATCTCCCTGAGGGCCTGTCTGTCTTCTCTGGGAGTCTGGAAAAAAGGAACAGAAGGGGGAGCGGAAGAGGCCCCTTTAACCCTTTAACTGTTTTCTGAGAAACTGAACTCCTTGGGGATCCTCCAGACTTGACCTGAAGTGCCTGTCCTCTAGTGTCTCTCTTTCGGTGAAATTGCCTGAGCTTCAGAAACCAGGCCCTCAGTGCATGCCTTTAATCCCAGATGTCAAGAAGCAGAGGCAGGTAGAGCTCTTTGAGATGGGGACCAACCTGGTGTACATATGTGTCCTAGACCAGCTGCGGATACAGAAAGACCCTGTCTCAACAAACAAAAACCCAAATAAATAACAAAAAGGAAACCAGGGTAGGAAAGTGGGAGATGAGAGCATTTTCACAGAGTTCAGGCACAGCTACACTAAACCATGGGAATTAGAGGCCACTGCTTACTCTGAGAATGAAAATGGAAAGGGCAAAATCTGAATTTGAACCAGGACTGCTGCCCCTGAGGGCCTGTGTGGCTTGTGCCACAGTGAGACTTTATTTGGCTAGCACAGGTGCAGGCTGGAGGCAAAGCCAGGCCAGGGGTTGTGAGGTGGCCTAGCAGTTCTCTGTGGACAGGGTTGCAGCAGGGGAGGCCCAGTGGCCTCCTTTCTTGCTTCTAATGAGGAATTTGTGTGGATGAGAGTCCTGCTCCCAAGGGATAGCCACTGGCAGGTTCTCTGTCCTGAAAGGAGGTTTAGTTTTTCCATTCTCTTCTGGGCCCCTGCAATCACTTGATTTACGGCTCTGATCGACTCATGGAGGGTTACAGGCAGATCCTGAGTGATTGCCCTGATTCAAGTTCCAGCCACAGCAGGCAATGAAGGTCCTGTTCTCAGTAGCTTACTCATTTCAAGGTGGGCACCAGCAGGGAACCAACTGACTGTAGTAAGCCAGCAGAAGTGGAAGGAGAGTACCCCTCCAGAGCGGAAGTTGGCTAAGAGATTGGGGTAGAAATTCTTGAGTCACTGGCCCTGACCACATCACATCTGTTATAGTTGGCTCCCTTTGGGGTGGTCATTCATTCATTCAACAAATGTAAACTGGATTAACCCTTTGTATCTGGTGCTCTGGTGGATGCTAAGGACACGTGACAAAGCCCTTTAAATTGGGAAAGATTGAAAACAAATGATCCCAGATGTGAGAAAGGGGAAACTTGTTTTTTCCTGGGATTTGGAGTGGTGTGAGTATTGCTTTTCTAAAAAGAAGATGCTGGGGCTGAGGCTGAGCCCTCAGCTTAGGTGTAGTTTGGAGATGGGGAATTTCTGACTGATGGCAAAAGTAGACAGAGACCACTCTGGGTTAGGGTGTTTTGATAAAAGGGCTCATGGGAGTCTTTGCTCACTACGTAAAGAGTTTGACCTGGGGCTCTAAGAAGTGTCTTAGGAGGTGTTTGGGGTGTAGGGGTTTGGGGGGAGGGCTTACAGACATTAGCTGTGGCTGTCCCATGCATGGCTTCAGAAGTGTGGCTGGAACAGCCACTGTAAGTAAAGAATGCCAGACACCCTGGCCCTTCTTCACATCCTTGGAGTCTACCACTTCAGGGAGTGGCTAGAATGGGTTGATTGGGGCAGACTCTTTTCTAAGGCTTGGTTTCCTGGAGACAAGCTGACCACAAGCAACCCTGGCCAGAGGTAAGTAGGACATAGCTTGCCCCTTTGTATCGTAGGGCCTGGGAACTACTTCCAAGAGAGATGTTGGTGGGGTGGGGGTATTCCCACTCTGGCTGCTTCTGCATTCCAGAGGCTGGGATCTTGGCCATCCATGCATCTCTTCAGGCCTCTTTCTTACCATGGCTTTCCTGGGACCCAAACTGTGAACAGTCTGACCATGGGAGGGGCCTAGATAGACTTGTCTGGCAACAGGAAGTAGGGAGGAAAGTAAGGTCAACTTTGTTCCCAGGGGTTCCAAGGACTGTTCAGTACCCAAAGGACCTTGAGTTCATGCCCTGGACAGGCTCTGACTGTAAGGCCACCCTGTGGTTTCTCTTCCGTCCCTGGATTAGTCAAGGTCACTACTGGGTCACTCATCTTTAAATACTTTCTTGTGTGTCTCTGAAAATAAGGAATACATATATAGTACAATTCCATTATCTCACCTAACAAAATCAGTAGCCCAGACAAGCTTCAAACTCTGTAGCCGAGGATAACCTTAAACTTCGATCTTCTTGCCTCCACCTCTAAAGTCCTGGGATCTGGTTTATGTAATGTTTGAGACTATGCTTATTAGGCAATTGCTCTTCCCCAGCTCTTTTTTGGGTCTTTTTTTCTTTTTCTTTAAACAATGTCTCACTGTATAGCCATG
>NW_008347693.1:130688-144600 GCF_000622305.1 Nannospalax galili | reverse complement strand
GGTAAGTGCACCCATGTCATGCAATGCCCTCGGAGGACAGAAGAGGCTGTCTTACCCCCTGGAACTGGAGTTACGGACAGTTGTTAGCTGCCATGTGGGTGCTGGGATTCGAACCTGGGTCTTCTGCAAGAATAGGCAGTGTTCTTAACCACTGAGCCATCTCTTCAGCCCCTTAATATTTATTATTTTTATATGTATTGTGTATTGCCTGCATGTGGGTAGGTGCACCCATGTCTTGTAGGGTCTGTGGAGATCAGAAGACGGTGTCAGATTCCCTAGAACTGGAGTTACAGACAGTTGTTAGCTGCCATGTGGGTGCTGGGAATCGAACTTGGGTACTCTTCAAGAGCAGCCTGTGCTCTTTAACCCCCTGAGCCACCTCTCCAGCCCGTTTTTTTTTGTTTATTTATTTATTTATTTTTTTAAGTCTTTTTGAGACAGGGTCTCCCTGTAGCCCCAGCTGTCCTGGAACTCACTAAATAGATCAGGCGGGCCTTGAACTCACAGAGATCCACCTGCCTCTGCCTTCCAAATGCTGGGATTAAAGGCATGTGCCTGACTCCCTTGTTTTTGTTTTTGAGACAGGGTCTCACTATGTAGCTATGGCTGGCCTGGAACTTGTATGTAGACCAGGTTGGTCTTGAGCTTCCAGAGATCCACCTGCCACTGCTAGGATTAAAGGCTTACACCATCACGCCTGACCTGAGTAGCTCATTTCTTTCTTTTCTTCTTTCTTTCTTTCTTTCTTTCTTTCTTTCTTTCTTTTTCTTTCTTTTTCGACTGAATTAACTTTATTTTGTAAGGAATTTAGAGAACACAAGCAAATATATATTGATAGTGTGTTAAAAAAACAAAATTCTGTATATCATTCAAATTTTAAAAATCAGTATGACACTAAAAAATGTACTAAGCAATGTTTCCTTTTAGGACAAAATATTATCAGTGGTTTATCACAACTAGATATACAAACATAAAGAAAATGCTAAAATGGTATAAACTTATGAATCTCAAAGTGACCCAGTAAATTTCAGGGAGCACTAGTTGCCACCAGTGTGAGACTGCCATCTATTCTGTTAAAGGAAACAACCTGTGTCCTGAGTGACAAAGATAGGCAGATAACTACAGTAGGGTGAAAAACAAGGAAGCCTCTGGTGACTGGAATTTAGTGTAAAGTTTTGTTTTCTTTTGTTATTACATGTGATTTGTCTATTTTCTTCCTTCAAGTAAAGTAACTGGATATGCAAAGAATCTAAAAACATTCCCAGTTACATTTTACTTTTACAGTAAGTAGATCACTTTGTACTGAAGAAATGATACTCTCCTGTTATTACAGCCATTAATTAAGTTAAGATGATTTGTTTTAACAACTATGGTATACTTTGATTTAGAAAAAAAAAACAAATCTGTAAGTCAAGAATATATATATGTATTTGTTTTGTTTTTATATGACAGTGTCTCACTGCATAGTACTAGCTGACCTGAATCTCATTATATACAACAGGCTGGCCTTGAAATTAGAGTGATCGTCCTGTCTCTGCCTCCCAAATGCTGGAATTACAGGCATGCACCATTACATCTGCTTTAAGTCAAGAATGTTTAAAGAACTTTTCTGTCTCTTAAGAAATATTTAAATCCTGAAAATTTTTTTTTTTAGTGAAAACAGTATTAACTTCTAATATATTAAGTGTCTTGAAAAGAACATTAGATAGTCTGATAACCATTTAAATAAGAACATTCAGGGATTAGACACAATTTTTGATTCTTTGTACACTAAAATTTTACTGTGAGATGCTATAAGTCTCCCTAAAACTTAAGTACCAGTATTTTATTTATTTATTCGTTCATTCATTTATTTATTTTTACTATATTTATTTGAGAGCACAGTGGTATGCATGTAGAAGTCAGAGAACAACTTGCAAGAGTCAGTTCTCTCCTTCCACCACATGAGTACCAAGGATTGATTGCAGGTCATCAGGCTTGGCAGCAGAAGCCTTTTACCAGCTGAGCCATCTCACTGGTCTAAGAACCAGTACTTAACAATTTTTTTTCTTTCTTGTGATGCTAGGAATCAGATGTAGGATCCTAGGCATGCTTAGGCAAGTGCTTTACCACTGACTTACATATCCCGCCTGGTTTTGTTTTTTTTAACATAAGTCTCATTCTATAGTCCAGGCTGGTCTCAAATTCATGACTCTCCTGTCCCTGCTGAGATTACAGGTTTGTGCCACTATGCCTAGGCCTTAAAAATTTGTTTTAAGAAAAAAAAAGTTTATAATCTACTCAATCATCCTGAAGGGGAATTAGATTAAAAGTAATAATGGTGTTTGTATATGGTAGCTCATTTCTTAATGGCATTCACTGTGCCATATCCAGGCCACTATATTTCCTGTCTATCCCTCAAATGTCTTTTAATTTAGTTCCTTTATTTTTTTATGCAGTGCTGTGGCTTTGCCACATTTTAAGTAGACACTACCACTGAGCTACATCCCTTGGCCTCCAATTGTAAATTGTCCTTTTTTTTTTTTTTTTTGAGACATGTCTCAACATGAAGCCCTGGCTGGTCTTGAATTTATAGAGATTTGCCTGCCTCTGCCTCCCAAATCCTGGGATCAAAGGCATGTGCTACCATGCCCAGCTCAAATGTCTTTTGGTCTTTTTGAGACAGGGTCTCCCTGTAGCCCCAGCTGGCCTGGAACTCAGTATGTAAGATGAGGCTAGCCTGGAACTCACAGAGATCCACCTGCCTCTGCCTCCCAAGTGCTGGGATTAAAGGCATGTACCACCATGCCTGGCTCAAATGTCTTTCTTAATAGGGAGTTAGAAACAACTTCCATAGGATTGCAAGCTGGCTCAGTGAGTAAAAGGCACCTGCTATCAAGCCTGAGGACCTGAGTTCAATCCCCTGGACACACATGGTAGAAGAAGAGAATTGAGAATTATGTCCTGCAAGTTGTCCTCTGATCTTCACATCTATACAAACAAATAAATGAATGAATAAAAGTTCGTTCTCCTGTACCTAAGATTTAAAAAAAAAAAAAGGCAGCCCCTGCTACCATTTCTTCTTGTAGTAGATGAGGTGAAAAGGTCAGTTTTCCTGTAGGTTTTTCTGCCTTCTTGATCCCTTCAGTGTTAATATAAAAACAGGTTGGCAAACTTTTTCTGTTAAGTGCTAGATAAACATTTTAGACTGTGAAGGCCATATGGTATCTGTTACAACTCAAAGTCGTTTTGTTTTAGTGTAAAAGCTGTCACAGATGACATGTAAATGAGCAAGAGGGGTTGTGAGTCAATGAAACTTTATTTGCAAACAAACAAACAAACAAACAAGCAAAACTGACTGCAGCTCAGCGTGCAGATTCCCTATTAGAACAGTCTCCTCTTTTTTTTCCTTCCTTGCAGTTTGAAAGAAGCAGGTCAGCTGTCCTATGGTAGAGTCTGCCTTCTGGGTTGCCTCATTGTTTGGTTACAGTTATTTAATTTGTTCTACTGTGTTTTCAGTATTCGGAAGTTGGACTTAGAGGCTCAGTTAAATCTAGTTCAACCATCTTCATTAGTTGTCCTTTGTCAGGGATGCTGTGTCTGCAGGGTGCCTTGCATCAGGGGAATGTGTTGACTGTTTCACAGTGAGCAAGGGAGATGTTACATCCTCTCACTGCAGGCTTATGTTATTTTGCCTTCGGATCATCAGGTCATCTATCAGTGCCTCTCCCTCATGGTTTAGCATCTTGAGTGTCTACCTTTGGCATTTGTTTATGTACGGGTGCAGAATGACTTAGCATTTGGTCATTCTTTGTTATTAGCTGGGAATTGCCTGTGAAGAAGGCAGTTCATTTATACTAAAGGCTGGGAGGTAGGCTGAATTATTTCTCTTTAATTGCCAGTTTCCAGAGTGGAGAGTTAGGGTACTGTTGCCCTCAGTGGTGACATGGGGGGCTTTGGATTTGTTTTGCCTTCTTCAGTTTTTATAATTTCTACGCATGTGCTGTTTTCTAGATTCCATCTGTTTCCATTGATTGCACTCCTTCTTTTGATGTTTAGATGAGATCAGCTCTGCCTATCAGAGGCGTCCTCGGGGTGCCTCATTTATTTTTTATATTACATTTATTTATTTGTGAGGGGTGGGGATTGAACTCAGGTCCTCAGGCTAGCAAATGCCTTTACCCACTGAGCTATCTCACCAGCCCCTAATGCATACTCTTGCATTTGGGTTGCTGAGCTAGAGGCCACCGTGACTTAGGCTAGGGTCTGAATAGCAGGCTTAGATGGGGGCACACCTCTTCCATAGACCTCTATTCTGTATGTGACTCTGACTGCCTGTCAATATGTTTATCTTATGAGGCCTCCTATTCTTGCCCACCTCTAAGCACACTGTTGACTGACCTGTATTCACCTGTGCTGTGTGCATGACCTGAGTAATGTGGTTCTTGGGCCTGTCCTTTGGGGTTAGCAATGCCAGAAATAACCTCTAAAAATACCAATAAAGCCTCCTTTCTTTCCTATGCTGACATCCTGAAGCTTAGCACATGCTTACCAGGCCTTGGGTCAATAGGGTATCAGACAGGACTGAGGACTATGTGTGGGTGGTGGCTGGAAGGGTCAGGTAGAAGCCCCTGTGTCCAAGGATGATGGCTCCATATAGGTAGGCTTCTGAAAGCAGCAAGGGTTTGGGTCCTTCCTAAAAGGAGCTCTCTGATCCCCACCAGCCATGGGCTAATGACTGGTCCTGACTCCTGCCTTCTCTCTTCCCTATTCTTCAGGCTTCTGTCACTGTCCCTGGAGCATGGGGGGCTGCTGAGCTTGAGTGGCTGTGTCAACCAGGTGCTGTGTCTTGCTCAGTGGCAGGGAGGGTGCCCATGGCTGCAGCCAATAAAGGTGAGTGCCTTCCTGGTCTGTGAGTTTGCATGAGCTCTTGCAGAGAACTCTGCCAGAATGATATGTGGTGGTTTGAATGAGAATGTTCCCCATAGGCTCCAAGTAGTTGGACATTTTTGTTCCCAGTTGGTGGTGCTGTTTTGGGAGGTCTTAGAAGGTGTGGCCATGCTGGAAGAAGCACATCACTGGGGGCGGGCTTAGAGAGTTCTTAAGCCTTGCTGGATCTCCCCTTGTGCTCTGCTTCCTGTGCCTACTTGAAGATGTGAGCACTCCTCTTTCTGTTCCAGCCACCTCTGCCGCCATGCCTCCCCGCCATGACAGACTAATTCCCTTGAAACAGTAAGCGCAAATAAACTCTTCCTTTTATAAGTTCCCTTGGTCATGGTGTTTTTATCACAGCAACAGAAAAGTAACTAATACAGGGAGTATTGTTGCATATTGGACCTGCTTCGTCTCTTGGTGTGGTATGTCTTAGTGTCATTCAGAATATACCAGTGCTTGTGCTAGGCCCAAGCCCCAGCACAGACCCCTGCTTGCTCCTTTGCTTGCCATTCTGTGGAAGTATATGTCCTGTCCGTATGTGTCAGCCCCCCGGTTCCACTGGTGGGTGTTTTAGGGGACATGTCTGGCTGGTGTGAGCATTAGAGACCTGGGGTGGGACCTTAGTTGGAATCTGGAAGACTTTAGGCAAGAGAAACCTGGTAAGATCTGAGAGTCAGCTCAACAGGGACTTGTGGCTGTGCCAGACTGGCTCCTAGGGTAGATAATCCTGCTGAGTATCTTAAGAACCCAGGCCAACACTGGCCCCGGCTCTTCCACAAAAAGGACTATGAGTGAGACTCTTGAGAGTCCCGAGACCTTGCTGAAGGGTCATTGCAGACTGGAATCGTGCCCTTGCTTCCCATAAGTTGAATGTCCATCTAGTCCAGGTTTTTGCCTATCTCCCCACTACTTAGCATGTCTCAACCCTTTGCCCTTTGCTCTTAGGGAACCTAGTCCATTAGTGACAGACAAGGACCTGATGGGGACTAAGCAGAAGGTTTCAGCGTCTTCCTTTGTATCTGCTAGTGATCATTGAGCTTTAGTGGCCATGTAGCCTCTCCTAGTGGCCAAGTGTGGTTTTTAACCCCCTATTCCTCCCACTGCAAGTAGGTCCCCTAGAAGCCTTTCCCATCTCTGTACCCTTGGTTGTTAGGGGTTATCAGGAGTCCCAGGCAGGGGGACTGCCTCATCTACTTGTGAACCTGAGAGGAAAGGTTCCAGGGAGGCTGGAGAGACAGCTCAGTGGTTTGGTTTTTTTTTTTTTTTTTTTTTTTTTTTTTTTTTTTTTTTTTTTTTTTTTTTTCGTTTTGTTTTGTTTTTTGGTCTTTTTGAAGCAGGGTCTCCTGTGGCCCCAGCTGTCCTGGAACTCACTATGTAGACCAGGCTGGCCTTGAACTCACAGAGATCCACCTGCCTCTGCCTCCCGAGTGCTGGGATTAAAGGTGTGCGCCACCACGCCTGTTTTGTTTTTTTGAGACAGGTCTTCTTGTAGTCCCAGCTGGCCTGGAACTCGCTATATAGACCAGGCTGAACTCCATCTCACAGAGATCCTGACCACTTCTGCCTCCCTAGAGCTGGGATTAAAGGTGTGCACTACCACCACTCCCAAACTTCAGTGGTCTTTGCAGAGAACCTGTTTGGTTCACAGCACCCATGTCGAGTTGCTCACAACCATTTGTGACTCCAGTTCCAGGGGATCTGTTGTCATCTTCTGGCCTCGCATGTGGTGCAAATAATCTCAGGCAGGCACATACACACTCACATGTACACGTAAATAAAAATCTTTTTAAGATGCTGGGTGGAGAGCATGGCATTCTGGAGGAAAGCATGAGACAGGGTATGCAGAGGCCTGGGCCCAACTCTGTACTGCCTGGTGGGTCTGGAGAACTGTTTCAGGTACCATCCTCCTCCCCTCCAAGTGAGGGGTCATATCAGCTAGTCTCTTGAGTTTCTTGTACATGTGTGCTGGAGATGGAACATTTGTGGGAGAGCTGGATACGTAGGTTGGGGTGGGGGTGGGGTTAAACCTCATGATTACCAGTATCTACCTAGGCCTGAAAGGAGTTTGGTCAGTGGATGGTGGGGAATGTAAAAACATTTGGGCATTAGGAGGAACAAAGGAAACTGGTTTCCCTGGGGCAAGGGAAGCCAGCAGCCCATGAATCCTTCTATTCTTCTAGGCAGTAAGCCCAGAGTCCGAAGTATCCGCTTTGCGGCAGGCCACGATGCAGAAGGCTCCCAGGGCCATGTCCACTTTGACGAGAAGCTGCATGACTCAGTTGTCATGGTTACTCAGGAAAGTGACAAGAGCTTTCTAGTCAAGGTATGTGCACTTCTGCCCTGTCATCAGCCTGGCTCCCTTTACCTCCTCCTGGGCTTTGCCTGGCTTCCAGGAACTGTCTCCTTCCTGCAGCTGGGTTCCTAGGCACATCTTTGCCTCTCCTTTAGTTTCTTCATCTGTAAAATGGAAAGTGGGGGATCAGTAAGGTGATTGTTTAGAATGTTTAGAATGTCACTTGAGTCAGGGCCAGCAGAACCATTGTCATTGGCATAATGCAGACAAGAACAGTAGAAGGTGGTTGTGGTGGCTGTAGTGCCGCAGGCCTGGCTCAGGTCTAGTCTTGCCGCTCTGGCTCTGTGGCTTTGGGCAGTTCACTTTTTGTTTTCTTCTTTTTTGGTCTTTTTGAGTCAGGGTCTCCCTGTAGCCCCAGCTGTCCTGGAACTCACTATGTAGACCAGGCTGGCCTTGAACTCACAGAGATCTGCCTGCCACTGTCTCCCGAATACTGGGATTAAAGGTGTGCACCACCATGCTCGATCCAAAATTTTTTTAAATTTATTTTTTTCATTTATAAAATTTGTTTACTGCACTTACATGGTGCACATGTGGCGGTCAGAGGACACCATTTGTGTTCCGAGGATTGAACTTGGGCTGCCAGGCTTGACAACAAGTGCCTTTACCTGCTGAGCCATCTTTCTAGCTATTCATACTCATAGTTGGTGTGAGAATGAAAGGGTGTAGATGTAGGTGTAAAGCTAATTATGATCATAATAGGGTGTGACTTTTTACTCTTCGCCATGTTTTGTCCTTTGTAGTGGTGTTCATCACTCCACATTTTATTTTTGACTCTAGGAATTGAACCCAGGGCCCTGGGCATGCTAAACACACATTCTACCAATGAGCTGTGTCAGCCCTTACTCTGCATTTTCTACTTGGCAGAGCATGCACTTTCCCTCATGGCCACACCTCACACACCCACCAGCATGGCTCTTTCAGTTGTTTGGACACTGGCTTCCATATCGACTTGGAAGGGACAGGAAGGAGTTGATGGAGGGGCTAGATTGGAGAAAACAGATTGAAGCCTTCAGGTTGGTCAATACCAGGGACCCACAGTTGGGCAGAAGCGTCCTGTGTTGGGAGACAGAGGGCTGATCAATGGAGACCACCCAAGAGGCTTGCAGCCCTGCTCCGAGGTGCCCCATGTTTGTGTTCCTTTCTGTCCCAACTCAGTCTTCATTCTCTCTCCTACAGCTAACGGTTTTCCCAGGAGAATAAACAGAACAGATCAAAACAAAGGGTCTAAAATTTTCAATAGAAAAATTAAAGATAGCCAGTCACAGTCACACATGAAGTGACCGTGGTTAATATGTTAGTGTATGTCATCCTAGACCCCCTTTAAAAAGTTTTTATTTTTTAAATTTTATTTGTATGAGTGTTTGCCTGCACATATATAAGTGCACCCATGTCATTTAGTGCCCGCATAGGCCAGAAGAGGATGTCGAATCTCCTGAAACTGGAGTTATGGATGGTTGTTAACTGCCAGGTGGGTGCTGGGAATCAAACCTAGGTCCTCTGCAAGAGCAGCCAGTGCTTTTAACAGCTGAGCCATTTCTAGGTCCCCCTCCCTTTCTTTTTTAAAGCTGCTTCCTGAAACAAAAAGCTGGAATCACAGTGGGCATGCTGGTTTTTCCTTGCCTCTGTTTATGAACTGTTTCCTGCCTGTCAGGAAATAACTTTCCACTAGGTTTTACCCTATCTGATGTTCCAGTGTGTGCATCATCGTTGATTTGGCTGCTTCTGTTTTCCTGGGTGTTACAGTTTTCTCTTCCTGTTGGTATTTCTCCTGACAAATTCTGTAAGTGCTATAGCTGGGCCACAGGGTCACAGCAGACAGGTATAGCCAGAAAGCCTTTAACAATATATATATATTTTTGAAATTATTAATGTATGTGTGGGTTTTCTCTTTCTACCTTCATATTGTACTGAACTCAGGTTGCCAGGCTGTGCAAAAAGTGCCTTTACCTGCTGAGCCATCTTGTTGGCCCCAGAAAACATGCTTTTAAAAGTTAAAAAAAAATTTTTTTTTTTTAACATTTTTGTGTGTGTTTGTGGGGGTGCCATAGCATGAGTGTGGGGATCAGAGGACTTGCAGGAATTGGTTCCCTCCTTCCACCATGTGTTCTGTGGATTAAATTCAGGCTGTTGGACTTGGTGGCAAGTGCCCTTACCTGCTGTACCATCTCACCAACTCTTACATATTTCTTTTGAAGGGCCAGCAGATGGCTCTTTGGGTAAAGGCACTTGCACAACCTGATGGATACATACTGTAGTATTGGAAGGGACACTTCTCAAGAAAGCTTTCTGAGCCAGTGGAAGGAAAGAGCCAATTCCCACAAATTGTCCTCTGACCTCCACAATGCTGTGGCGTTTGTGCTGTGCTTTTCTTCAAATAAATAAATAAATAAATAAATAATTATTATTTTGGGGAGACAGGGTCCATGTACTCTAGGCTGTCCTTAAAAACTGGCTGTATAGCCAAGGATGACCTTGAACTTCTGACCCTTCTGCCCTCACCTCATGAGTGCTGGGATTGCAGGTATGTGCCATGACTCCTGGTGTGATCCAGTGCTAGAATCAAACCCAGGGCTTCATGCATGCTACACAAGCACTCTATCAACTACATTCCCAGCTGTTCATTTTGAGAGCACAGTCCAGGCTGGCCTAAAGCTCACTGTGTAGCTCATGCTGGCCTCAAACTTGCAGTGATCTTCCTGCCTCAGCCTCTTAAGTGTTAAGATTATAGATGTGAACTATAATGCCTGGCTCAGAAAGTTTTCTTGAGAAGTGTCCCTTCTCAAGAAAACTCATCTGTGTGTCCAGATGAGTTGAGCCTTATCATGTGGTAATATTAACCTGGTCCCATGCAAAAGTTAACAGTTCCAAGTAGCAATTCCTAACCTGCCCCCGAGGCTGGGGCCCTTTAGTCCCTGTAACCGAGTTGGGATACAGCATGTATCCCTGTGGCTACAAGTTAGCCCTCCGTTTAGCCACTCTGCTCAGAAGCCATTGCAGCTTATGACCCTTCATACCACTAAAGTTTCCAAGGCATCTGTCCCAGAGGGACAGTTTTGGTTGCCAAGCAGTGTATATGGACAGCAGAAATTGCTTAGGCCACAAGCAGAGGGCACTGGGCACATGGAATCTTTGAGTAGGTGGGCAGGCAGTAGAGCAGGTGCCAGCAGTGCAGACAGGATTCACATTCAGTGGTTAATGCCTGGCCTGTGGCCTGCTGTGCACTCCCACAGCTGGTCTAGTGTGCTTTTGTATTTGGTTCTTGGGATCAAAATCAAGGTTTCACACATGCTGAGTACATACTCTACTATTGAGCTATACCTCAATTCCTAGTGTCCAGTTATCCAATTCCATCTTATCCCTTATCCCATGCTGTCATGTTGCCTATTGTCTCCAGACAAGTGACTCTGGGCTGTTGGACCTGGGCAGGTGCTGGAAGTGGTGGGCGAAGGTGAAGAGCCTCCCTTTATTGGTGGTGGTGGCTTGCTTATTACCACACATGACAGAAGTGGCCAAGGGTCCAGGAAGGAATTTACACAATGTGGCCTTCAGCCAGGCATTTTATGACTATTCTCATCTATAAAAACTGACCTCTGAGCCAGGTATGGTGGTGCACGCCTTTAATCCCAGCACTTGGGAGTTGGAAGTAGGCAGGTCTCTGTGTGTCTCCCTGTCTCAAAAAGACCAAAAACAAAAAACAAACAAAAAAATCCAAACCAGGCATCAGACAGACTCTGAAGAGTGTGCTGGCCCTTAGGAGAAGGGATTCTGTTAAAATACCTGAAGCTGTCAGCTAGGGCTCTGGAACAGCAGCCAGTCATTTCCTGACTTGTGTTTTCTCATCTATGAAATTGACCACTGAGGCCTACTGGGCCTCTGACAGATGCTGACTGTAGATTGTCCTGGCCTTCAGGGGAAGGGATTCTGTTTAAATACCTGGAGCTGTCAGCCAGGAGTGTGGAGCAGCTGGAGTGTAACCAAGGGAGTTGGGCTCCCAGGGTAGCAGTTGCTGAGGCCTACCAGGATTATAGGTGGCAATCCCTGTATGGGCCTAGGAAACAACAGTAAAGATGCCTCTCCTCCTACCCCCTCTTGCTGCAGGTTGGCTTCCTGAAGATCCTGCACAGGTACGAGATTACCTTCACCCTGCCCCCAGTGCACAGGCTGAGCAAGGACATCCGTGAGGCACCTGTCCACAGCTTGCACCTCAAGCTCCTCAGTGTCATACCGGTCCCTGAAGGTAGGTCCCCTTCTGAGCTGCTAGAGGCCTGTCCTCATCCAAGAGGGCCTGCATAGCATACTTACATAGTGGGCGTGTGAATGTGGGGTTCTTCCTTTCCCTAGCTAGGATGAATAGGGAACTGAGCAAAATCCAGGGACACTGTGTCTACCATGTGGTGGTATGGCAGTTCCAAACCTCCATTTAAAATTTTTAAATTTATTTTTATATTATGTATATGACTGTTTTGCCTGTATGCAAGTGCACCTATGTCATGCAACACCCACGAAGGCCAGAAAAAGGTGTTAGATTCCCTGGAACTAGAGTTACTGATGGTTGTTAGCTGCCATGTGGATACTAGGAACCAAGCTCAGGTCCTCTGTAAGAGCAGCCAGTGCTCTTAACTGCTGAGCCATCTCTCCAGACCCAGCCTCCATTTTTGGGACAGAAGTCCATTAATTCACACTACAGGTTTGTCCATTAATTTCACACTGCCCATTGCTTGATAGTATCCTCAGTGGGGAGGTCCCAGAGGAACTGTCTTTGGGCCTCCAACCTCTCTCATCTTCCTGCATAATAAGGCAGGAGATGCAGGAACTTTGGGTTGCTAACTCCTAGCACCCACTCATCCCAGGCCTTGGGTTCTAGGCTGCTTCTCCTGCTGGCTTCAGGCCCTGTTCTACTTCCAGTGCCCAACCTTGTAGAGACTGAGCCTCAGCTTCAGTTCCATGTCTACTGCCTCTTCATAGCTTTACCCTTCCTTCAGTGGACTGAGGACGACCTTGCCCTGTGCCCTCTAATCCACTGCCTCTAATCCTCCTGCCTCTACTTGTTCCCTATCACCTTCTCTACCTTCCTTTTTGTGGAACCAGTGGACCTTTTTCTTAGAAGCATGAGTTAGAACTTGTCCTCACCTATAGAGTCATGTTTGATTCCCAGGCCAGAGACACATTCACCTCATTAAAGAATGGGAAGTTTCTTAGTCCTGTGCCAGCCTTGTGGGGTTGGGTCTCTAGAGGGATCGTCCATACCCCTTTCTGGAAGAGACTCAGCATGACTTACTGAGTGTAGGACTGAGTGCTGGGGACAGTATGGGAAAGCTATGGCGGTACTGATTATCCCTGTCCTCCAGCAGGTTATAGCATCAAGTGTGAGTATTCAGCACACAAAGAAGGTGTCCTCAAAGAGGAGATGCTACTGGCTTGTGAGGGTGACACAGGCACCTGTGTGCATGTAATGGTGCAGGCACGTGTCATGGGTAAGTGATAGTGTGAGGTGGGTCTGGCTGAAGGAGGGAGGCACGAGAGTGGCCTGGAGATTCTTGAAGCTGGCTGTGGGTTCCAACCTCCTTGGCAATGTTCTCCCACAACCCCGGGCCAATGATGTGAGGGAGAGGTCCCTGTGGAATGAACTTTGTGTGGGGCCAGGACACAGTAGGCATACCAACCTATGGCACCTGCCTTACAGACCGGCACCACGGTACACCCATGCTGTTGGATGGTGTGAAGTGTGTGGGCGCAGAACTGGAGTACGACTCAGAGCACAGTGACTGGCATGGCTTTGACTGAGGCCTTGGGCCCTGCTGGCCTGCCTCAGCCTCTTAGCCTTAAATTCCACCTGTTTCCCAACATGCTGCGTGATGGTGTGGCTTCTTGCCTCTCCCCTGGGTAGGCATGGCTGGGCTGGGCCATGTTCACGCCTCCCACTTCCGCCTTCATTCCTGCCACCACCCTGCCTCTCCTGTGTTCTCTCTCACTTCCTTCTCTCCATGTGCCTCAGTCTCCTGACAGAAGAAAAGGGCTGAGCCCCCAAGGAGGCTATCTGAGAGGAGGAGGAACCTGTGGTAGGATTTACCTCTTTTCCTCCCCAAGCCATATGGGCTCCAGCCAGAATGTGGGAGAGGACAGAGTGGCTTTGTGACATTGATACCCCATTACTGCTGCTGCTGTTGTCTCACCTTGGCCACCTCTTCTTGCCCTCCTTATTCCCTACTGTTGTCTATGTGGGTGGGAGGGAGGTGTAGTTCCCAGCCCTATCCCTCAGGTCTGTGATACTTGGTTTTTAAATGACTGGTCAATAAAAATTCCAGTAGATACCAGAAGCCAGTGGGGGTTTTTGTTCTCTGGGGTTAAGAGAGTACCTTACCCTTCACAGGTGGGCCAAGGAAAGACATGGGTAAACTCTTTAAGGAGGCATGGGTACTGTGTGATACTGCATCTAGCCCCAGAAGGGGATGCCTTTTAGGCCTGGGACTAGTTGCTCAATTGATTTGGGTGGGAAGGGGCCTCCTGCCCACACCATAAAGAAGTCTTAACTTCTGTTTGGGTTGCTGGACAGGGATAAATTAGCAGCTCCTTTTTGCTAGTTCCCTTCCTTCTGTGCACATGAGAATGTTCTCCCTTGTGTCTCTAGCTCTAATGTTCCCT
>NW_008347693.1:91891-130539 GCF_000622305.1 Nannospalax galili | reverse complement strand
GGGGGGGGGGTCCCCTACTCTGATGGTATTAGAAGGCTGTTGCTTTCCTTAAACATAAATGCTTTATTTGCACCTTTAGGTGAGTTCTCAGGCAGGTAATGCCATAATTGGCAGGAGATGCCCAACATTTCACACTTGGAGAAACTGAGGCCCAGGTTGATTGATTTCCTAATGGCACACCACATCAGTGGCAGAGCTTGGACCCTCCTCCTGTGAGCCCTGTCCTCCTTAATGCTCTCCAGCTATCCGACCATGGCTGGGCTGTGGACAGATGGCTTATTCATAGGCTTCCCTTGAGTCCCCTGAGCATGCTATGGCCACATGTCCAAATTGCCTTCACTGTAACAACATGCCCTCCTCAGCTGCCAACCACTGCCCTTTCTACAATTTAACAGTCACACATCCAGGAAGGTGCTATTACACCTGTCCCTTTAGTATTTGCATATCATTTCCCCGTTGCACTAAGTTGCTCTACCTGCTTCCTATGGCTGGAGCTCAACAGTCAGAACTCTGAACCTTCAGACTCAGGCCCTGCCTCCTGTGGCTCCTCCTTAGCCTGCTTTGTGTGGCCTCTCTCTTCAACCCTTCATTTCCAGCTAGTGTTTAGTCCTCTGTTGCATTCTGTTTTTGTGGTCACACACCTGCAAAGCTGAGCTCACCTTCCAGCAAACTTCTTAAGTCTCTCACCACCTTGCCTCTTGGTGTTCTTGGCTGGGGGTGGGGGGAGAGGCTTTCAGCATTGTGATCGGCAGACCAAGGCCCCATCCCAATGGCAGTCTTCCCATATGTCCTCACCCCATTTCTTCCAAGGTAGGGAAAAATGGGGTACTGCCCTGGAACTAGCACGTTCCTCTGTCCCAGATGGGGACCCAAGGTGTGCCCTCAGTTGGAAAGAAAGTCGATGGCGGCCCGCACAGAGCGATTGGTGCTGACATCCACAGCAGTGACCTTTATCTCGGTATCCCCAAACTGCATGGCAGCACGAATCTCACGGCGACCGGGGGACGTGCCAGTGCTGCCAGGGCATCCTTCAGGGCAGTCTTCGGTGGGTTCAAGCTCCAGACTGAGGGCTCCACACTTCCGCACGCCAGGGTCGGTGATGAAGCGTGCATCTTCGGCGGCACAGCAGTACAGATTGATGAGCACGCGCCGCTGACCCGGACGTGCAGGACAGTAGCTGCGCCGCACCTCTTCTCCAAGGGCCACTGACTGTTCGGCGACCACAAAACGCTCGAAGACATCTGTGCACCAGCGGCGCCCATCACGAACCAGCAGTTTCTCTGGCGGGTGGTGACCAGCCACAAAACGGTTAAGCACGCCCACACCATAAGTGAGTGGCGAGCGGCGCACCCGCACCACACCTGGTGCCTGGCCAAAGAGCACTGCTCCCTTGAGGATGGTGAGGCCCACATCATGCGGGACGATGACCCGCAGGCCGCGCGTGCCCAGTGCTTCCTGCACTGCCTGCTGCAGCACGGCTGACTCCGCAAATCCGCCCACTAGGAACAGCAGCTTTACGCCCTGAACTTCAGGCCTTGCCAGCAGCGTCTCTGCAATGCAGAACAGAACAGGGAGAGGGTTGGGGAAGGGGAGAGAAGAGGAAGAAGGGGAAGTGTGTGGGGAAGCCACTGGGGCCATCATTTCACTGGCACTTCAACCCTCCCCCCTCCTCTCAGGGCAACTAAACTAAATGCCTCTCAGGGCATTTAATAGAAAATAATGAATTCTTACACTGAAGATTCCTGACAATTCTTACTGGACCCGCTGGCCCCCAACACCCTACCCCTTCTCTACCACCACCCTGTGAACGATGAGGAAATCAGGACATATATTTACACTATGCATGACAGTGTGCCTACTCGAGACACTAATCAGCTCATTTAGTCTCCGTGATAGTATTTGGTAGAGCCAAGTACTATCACCCCACTTGCAAAATAGGGAAATGGAGGCACCAGGGTTTCTTTAGCTTGGCAGGAGTATAAACGGTCTCCTTTTAATCTACATGCCATATGTTAATCTGAATCTGATGATGAATGGAGCATCTAGGCACTCACCTATGTGCTGGATGATCCCACTGACTGTGGGCTGAAACAGCTCGTTCATGGCCTCACAGGACATCCGGAGCATCCCCTGTGAGGACCACTTCACGAAGTTCACACTAGGTGGTGAAGGGGCATAGTCAATAAATAGGTCAGAGCCCATCTACTTGCTGCAGTTTCTAGTCTGTGGGCCTCATCCCCTACCCATGCGTTTGGTTTGGGATGCCCGACAGGGAGAAAGCAGCTGTGCCTGTTCACATTTCTGTAAACGAACACCTGCCCTTATCCTCAATCCCATTCTGCAGTCTGCTCTGCCTCGTGTGGGATCTCAGAAGAGCTCTTGCTTTGGTGTTTGACTAGCAGGGTGGGCAGGGAGAAAATACAGTTTGGGCTGCGGATCCCTGACCGCGGTGGGCCTGCACCACACTGGCATTGGTGTAGGTGTGTGGAACTGTTCAGGCAACTTTCTGCCCCCTGGGGCTCTCGACCCTCCCTTGCAGAGGCAGTCCGCATTAGCAAACCCTGCCTGAGTCCTGACCCTGGGCACACCTGCTCCTGCGTAAGGCCGTCTCCACATTGTGACCTCGCTGTTTGCGGTAGAAGTCAATGAAAGAGAACGGAAGCGAGATGTTGAGCGCCCCTGCACGGTGCGGGCCTGCCGTGCGTTTGCGGGCCTCGAAGGCAATGGTCAGATCCACCCAGGCTGCTGGTCGTTGCCTTTTGAATTTGGCGATGAAGTCCTCCCCGAATATGCGGCAAAGCAGTTGCTCAAAGGCCAAGTCCACGCCCACCGCGCCGTAAGGGCCGCCTGCAGCCGGGCAAAGGGACGCAGAGGGGGGGGGTCATTGTCCAATAGGCCGCCAGGGGGCGGCGGAGAACCTCCTGCGCGCTGGGTAGCAAGGTCTGTACTCACCCGAGGCCTTGTAGAGCTCCTTGAG
Organism: Nannospalax galili; assembly: GCF_000622305.1. Lineage (NCBI taxonomy): Eukaryota > Metazoa > Chordata > Mammalia > Rodentia > Spalacidae > Nannospalax > Nannospalax galili. Next base: position 127,562 of record NW_008347693.1, on the reverse strand, counting down.
GGTGCCATGGGGCTGTTCCAGCTGGTGTACCGTCAGATCCACAGTGCCTCCCCCGCAGTCTGCCACCACGTAGCGGTCTCCTGCACGGGCCAGCACAGGTAAACACTCGGGACCTGCCTCTCTCCTTCAGCCCCCACCATCTCCCACCCTTTCCAGGTCACCGAGCCCTGTGGTGGTGGGGCTGGGGGGTACTCGAAGGACTTCTGGTGCCATTAACTTCAGGCCATCAAACGGGTGCAGAGCGTGGGAGAGATAGTTCCAGGCACTGCAACCCTTTTTATACATGAGGGGAGGATCTCTTGAAGGAATATGGGAGTGGGATGGGGTAGAGGTGACTGAGGGGACCACCGGGTTAGGTACAGTGGACTGAAGGAGCTGAGCTTAATGAATATGTCCTTCCCCCATCAGTTTCCTGTGGGATTCAAGAAATGGCTCTCCACCTTCTTGCATTTCTGCCCACAGTTCTCCCACACCGGACTCCACCAGGAATGTGCGGCTGTGACGAGACCTTCTCAGCTGCTCCCGGGCTGGGGTTGGGGCACAGCAGGAAAGTGAGGTTAGAAGGAGCTACCACAGAAATTTTCTTCTTTGATAGTAGTTTCCATTCAATCCTGTCCCTCCCAAGGCTTTCCAGAGCAAGTGTTCCTGAAACTGCTGCCCACCCCATGGAGCAATGCTGATCCCAAACCCCAGACACTGTAGGCAGCTAGGGGAGGTGTTTCTGGACACAGGACTTTCCCTTGACCCGGGAGGAATCAGACTAAAGCACAATCAGTACAATCAGGCTGAGGAGGCTTTGGAGGATCTGCACAGGAGGCACCTCTCAATGTCCCAGGGAAGCTTAGGTCTTGGGGCCTCCTGCTGTCCTGAGAGATGACATTTGGAAGAATGATCTTAAGCTGACCAGTGTTGACCATGTCTTGATATGACAGAAGTGCTTTGGCCTGCTGAGGTAGGGCTGATGTAACAGTTGATGCAGTGGCTGTTTAAGGGAAAGCTTCTGAAGAGGATGCTAGGTCAGACTTGTTCCCTTGTTAATGCCCACTGAGTACCTGCCCCCAAAGTGGGCTGTGTCCCTCTCAGAATGAACTCAATCAGTGATGTTCCTGACTCTCCAATTGGGCTCCAGGATGGTAAACCCCTCTCCTTCATCCTGGACACAGCGATGCCTCCAGTCTCCAGTTCCAAGGGCAACTGCCATCTAGCCCAGCACTAGGCAGCAGCCCTGGTGCAGCTTACCATGCCGAAAGCTGGAGTCAATGGAGCGGCGCTCACCTAGGCGCCCACCACCAGGGGTCCGGCAACTCAGGTCCATGAGCTGGTGCAGGCGCAGCTTTCGGCAGTAGACAGAGGCAGCCTCAGGCTCCAAAGCGATGAGCAGTTTTTCTGCATCTTCTCGAGACACCAGGCCAGCCTGGGGATAGGTGATGGGCAGCACCATAGACTGTCACATAAGATTGGCACTCTGGGGCCTGGGTGCTCCTATTTGTTCCCTCAGCGCACTCCTCCTATGTTAGACCTGTCAAGCTCCTTCATGCTACATACAGTTGGAGCTGCCTCATAGCCACCTTGAGATCAGGCTAAGGAGGGCCATGACCATGGCCAAGGAGTCAGTGTTCCCATCCCTGGGTACAGAGTCAGTCAACCAAGTGCTAGCTGTGGACAGAGGAGGCTGATGCAGTGGGTCGGAAGGAATGGTGTCAGATAATGGCTATAGGTTGTGTCACTCCCAGGAGAACTTTGTTCCCAGAGAATCTGCTACACCAGGAAGGAAACAGTGAAATTCTGGGCACTGGGATAGACCAGTGGGGGGAGAAACACTTGAGATCAGCTGTTTTCTGCTCCAGGGCAAGGGATGTCTTTGGGAAGTAGTTTAGATTCCCTGGATTCTGCCCAGGCCAGGGAGGGGGAGACAGGTAGGAATGGAGGCTTCCTGGCCAGGGCCAGCCCTTCCTGAGCTGGCAGCAGGGAACTGTGGGAGGAAGCTGGGCAGGCAAATAGGTAAGAATGTTTTTTTCTGGCTGGGGACATCTGATCCCTGCAGGAAGCTCACTGTGTTTAAGTTCAGCCCTTTCCAGGGATAAGCATAGGCACCCAAAGTGCTGTCATCTGGGTGTCCTAGGCCCTAGGGGCAGAGCCAAGCAACCAGTTTAGCTCTGTGAGGCCTCTCCTTCCCTACTGAAGGGGGTAATATCTGAACCATTTTCTGTGGACCTTTGGGCATCTCTGTGGTAGGAAGACAAGCACATCTCTAGAATCATCTCCCTTCCTAGGTAAACGGTCCTTTTTCTCTTGTGAAGAACCTACAATGGCTGGGGCAGGAGTGGGAGCATGTGACAGTATGTAGTGATGGGGGTCGGAGTGGGTGCTCTAGGTTCTGCCCACTAGTGAGAGCACTGGTTGCTGTTTGTACACAGCTATTACTGCTCCAGACAACTGCCCCAGCTGAGTGGGAACCACTCACTTGGACAGGTACCCCTCCCACTCTACCAAGATATGGCAGACAGATATGGACCTTTGCCTTCCTGTGGTCAACTCAGTGCCATGATCCTGACTCTGGAACTCCCTGCAGAACAGGGATGAAGCTAGACCCCAGCAAGACCACATCATTGCTCAGCACTTGCCTGTCCTGATTCCTCCATCCTTCCTCCTGAGACTTCATCTTCAACAGACCACATATACAAGTCTCCCTATCTTGGTCTCTTCTCAAGAACTTGACAAAACACCATCTACAATGACCTGTGCCTCTTGTCTATCTGCCCCTGTCCTTGCAGACCCATCCCCTCTCCTGGGGACAACAACCCTCCAGAATCCCCAGTTGGAGAAGGCTAGAGGTCTCTGTGCAATGATTTTGTGGTCCTTAAGGTTGCAGGGGGGACCCTAACCCTGAGCCATCTCAAGTAGAGTGATACTCAGCTCCACTTGCACATCCTCACCAAGTAGGCAGCCTCTCGCATGAACTGCTTAGCTGGCTGTTTCCAGATAGCAGGGACTGTCAACACCCAGCGTACAGTGTCTTTCTCAAGCGTCATTGGGCTCTGCTCTCTCAGCTCCTGCAGGAGAGGACAATGAGGGTAAAGCTGGCTTGGAGTATCTTCAGCCTTCTCTGGGAGCTGGAAGTAAGGGCTTCCCAGCTGAGTTGGAGAAGTCTGTCCTTCACCTGGCTGGACCAGTGCAGGTTCTACCAGACAGAGGACAGGAAACTGGAGATGACCTGTGGCCTGGCAGTGACCACACATCTGTTGGACAGGGGGTGGGATGAGGGGAGAGAAGGGAATAGAAGGGCCTGGGCATCCCTGCCCTAGTCAGTGGGGATGGGGTAGCAGCACACCTGAAGGGCATGCTCCTTGAAGAAGCGGAGGGCATGAGCAAACACTTCCAGGGCCAACATCTTCTTTCCATTTACCGCCTCTAGCTGGGTCTTCAAGGTGAGATCCTGGCAGAGACACAGCTGCTTCACAGGAGGCCATAGCTCTGTTCCATTTCCTGATCGCTTCTTTGTTACAATCATCCCATTTCCTGTTACTTTCCCTCTTTTGCCAGTCTCATATTAGCTCTGCCCTAGCCCCGACCATCTTCTAGGTCTCACCACTTGTTCCCCTAACTCATCTTCACATCAAGCCCAATGGTAGTAGCTTTGCCCACCTTCCGGTCCCCCTCATTATCCCACCCCTTTGGTCTTTGGCCCCTCTTTTTTTTTTTTTTGGTCTTTTTGAGACAGGGTCTCCCTGTAACCTCAGTTGACCTGGAACTTGCTATGTAGACCAGGCTGGCTTTGATTTCACGGAGATCTGACTGCCTCTGCCTCCCAAGTGCTGAGATTAAAAGTGTGCATCACCATGCCTGACTTGGTCCTTCTATCTGACCATTCCTCTGGTCTTTTAGTTGTGCCTTACCCTTCACTAACCCTGCCCATTCCCATCCCAGCTCTGCCACTCTGCCTGGAGCCTGGTCACAGTGACTCACAGTGGCACTGTGGATCTTCATCTTGAACTTTTCAAAGTACAGCCACTCCCGTGCCTCCTCGGGGTCTAGGTCATGGTAGTAGTCACGAGCGGTGTAGCCAAAACTGTGAAAGGCACCCTCTGGGGTCAGCAGCAGACACGTAGGGGTCTTCTGGTTGGCCACGCCTGGGTCCCCTCCCTCCCATTTCCTGTGAAGACAAAGGCAGTCAGTAGGGTCAGGGGCAACCTTCCTACCATTGGGTGCTGGCTCTGAGGGCAGCTGTGTGGCCTTGAGCAGGATACAAGTTCCCTGAGCTCCAGGCTTTCCATCTATAGAATGAGAATAGAGCTGGAAGTAGTAACTCAACCTGTAATCCCAGCACTCAGGAGGCTGAGGAGGGATGGCTGACATGAGTTCAAGGCCAGCGTGGACTACCAAACAAGTTCTAGGCCAGCCTAGGTACAGAGTAAGGCTGTATCTCAAACAACCAAACACTGTCCCCCCTCAAAAAAAGGGACTATAATAGTAAACCCCTCTTAGGGGTTTTGTGAGGATCAAGTGGCACCACCTGTATCTTCATAAATGCTCCCATGGGATCCTCCTATCCAAGGGGCCCTGTGAAAGGCTCCTGTTCCTACAGATAGTGCCCCACTTGACCTCTCCTCTGTATTTTAAGCAGCAGCAAATCATCATCCAGTGGCGTCCTGATGTCTCTCTGGAGCTCTAACAGAAGCAATCTCTGAGCCAGCCACTTTGCACTTCTCAAGGTTGTTTTCCAAGATCACATTCATTCAAGGTCTTTCATGACTTTCTTTCACCATCCCTCCCTCCCTCCTTTCCTTTCTGTTTTATTTTTAAGCCTAGGCTGGGCATGGTGGTATTTATAACTCCATCACTAGGGGGATGGGGGAGGCAGACTATGGAGTTTGATGGCCACCCAGTCTAGCAAATCAGTGAGCTCTGGGTTCAGTGAGTGGCCCTATCAAAAAAAAAAAAAAAAAAAAAAAAAAAAAAAAAAAGAGAGAGTGACAGAGGAAGACACCTGCCAGCCTTTGGCCTTCCACATATACTACACATTATACACAATTTTTTTTTTTTTTGGAGACAGGGCCTGGAACTCACTATATAGACCAGCCTGGCCTTAGCCTCCCGAGTGCTGGGATTAAAGGGGTGCGTTACCACGCGTGTCTACACACAAATTTTTTAAAAAAATTAAAAGCACTTGGGAGGCAGAGGCAGGTGGCTCTCTCTGAGTTCAAGGCCAGCCTGCTCTACATAGTGAGTTCCAGGACAGCTGGGACTACAGGGAGACCCTGCTTCAAAAAAAAAAAAAATTAAAAGCAAAAAATAGATAAAGCCCAAGAGCACCCATGTAGCATGCTTTAGGCCCTGGGTTTGATGCCCAGCACTGCAAATAACAAAAAACTAATAAAACCCAACATTCTTGCAGAGGGTAGGAATCCTCCGATGAGGTTGGGAGCCCAGACCTGAGATCCATTCTCCAGCTTAGGTAGGAATGGAAGGGGCTTTGAGAAGACCCCATGTCTTAATGACTATTTCTTTCTAAGACTAGGCCCATACCAGGGTTTGAGGACCCCCCTCCCAGCCCAGCTGCCCTTCCTCACCTCATCATGTGGATGGCCTCAGGGTCACTAGCAAAGCTGAAGGCATAGCCACTGGATGTGGTGCCGAAGTCAATGGCCACTACCACAGAGAAGGAGGCCTGTTGAGGGGCTCGGGCCTCTGGCTTCTGCAAGTCCAAGACCTAGGGTCAGCAAGCAGCTAACAGGAATCCCTCCCCTTCACTGGGTGTGACCCAGAGAAGCTTTGTCCCACCTCACTGATCTACCTTCATGGCTTCCCCTCCCCTCCCAAAGTCTAGGCTGAGACCTGAACATGCCAATTTCTCTGTAGCCCTGGAATTTTGGGGCTGAAATGCCTCCTTTCAAGCTTCCAGTTTGCCTATCTTCTGCCCAGACTGTCTCAGCCCACTCCCCTCTCACACCATTTTCATAGCCTGCCACTGGCCTGTGGTCCAGCTGGGAGTAATTTTGCTTTTCTGGGCTGCTTTCTAACACATGGACCTGTGTGTATTTTACCTCTTGCTTTTTGTGACACAAACCAGATACTGATTTTGTGTAAGAGTAGAGGCCCTGTGTATGTGCAGTGTCCCTCCTTTCCCAGGCTAGGCCTGGGCTCCCTAAGAACAAGAGGGACCCTCAAGTTGGATGACTACAACAAGATTCATACAGTCCTGTTAGGAAGACTGGGAAGGGGAGACTATGCACTGGAAACTTGTTTCCTGTATTTCTAGAAGATATAAGTATCTGTTAATATATTTCTCCCAGATATTGACTTAGGTTACAGTGGTGCTGTGGATAGCAGGAGCAGTAGCTACTCTGGAAGTCCCCAGTACTCTGAGGACTTAGAAAAATCACATGGCTGCTGAAGCAGGTCCGCCATAGTGGTTCCTGGGAGACATCCTGCCACAGAGATGGGGGAGTGAGTTACCTGGAACTTGGTTTCTCAGAATTGTCACCCTTACAGTCCACAGCCACAGGGGCATGTGACTATCATGTACATAGGTAGGAGACCTGGTAGCATGCCCCTGAAAACTTCCTCCAGCCCAGCCCCTGCCACTGTTCTGTCAGGTACCACCCTCCTCCATACCACCCAGGCCACCTACCACCCAAATCATTGATCAGGGCTTACGGGAGACTGTGAAGGTGTGAGGGGGGCAATACCACAGCTCTCCTGGGTTCTTGGTGTGCCGGGTGGGCTGGGCACTGGGGACCTCTCTGGGCTAGAGCCTACAGAGAAAAGAGGGCAGGTTCCATGGCATAATCAGGGTAGCAGGAGCCCAAGCCTGGTACAGTAGGTTCTCTATCTGTTTTCACTGAGTTTTGCTGAAGCAAAGGACCATTTGCTGGAGAAGGGAGACTGGAGGAGGTAAGAAGGACATGCATAAGGCAGGGTCAGGCCTGCCTGGATTAGTCAGAAGAAACCTTTTCCCTGGAGGGTGACCTACGTGTATCACCTCAGTACTGACTCCCCAGGCCCCTTTACACACACAGTAGGGGACACAGGAAGCAGAGACGCATTGTGTAGTGGAGAGACAGGAGTCTAAAGATGGAATGGCAGGAGCAATGGGCAGATGAGCTCCTGAAGTGGGGCTGAGGAGACTGCAGATGCAAGTGGCTAGGAGATGTGGCACGTGACCCAGAGGTAGGTGTGGCACCTGGCCCAGAGGTAGGCTGCCTCTCTCTGCTTTCAAGTTGGGCCACATGGTTCTAATCAGGAATTAAGGGAGCCCACCCCACACAAAGACTATAGACAGGTCCAGTTGGCTGCTTGGAAGGGAAAGGCAACACCTAACTCCAGCCCAGCTTTAAGCCTGGGATGTCCACAGCACCAGGAATTCTGATCACCTGCTCCAACATGTGTTATACATACATACATACCCCGGCTAGCATTTGAGGGGCAGAAGGCCCACTGAGACTTTTCTGAAGAACCAGGGCTGGGCTGAACTTTAGGGGAGGAAGCAGAGCAGCCCCCAGAAGGTGGCTTCTTCTTGGCTTGAAGGATCAGATACTCATGGGATGGGAGGTACATCCTAGCTGGACACCCAAAAGTGATACCAAAGTCAATAGCCACTATCACACTGAGGTTTGCTAAGGGTCATTGGCGGGGTAGCACTGAGACCAATGGATGGGGCCAGGGAGGCTGGCCAGAAAATTAGAGTGGTATCTAGCATGAAAATCCATGGACAAATCAGCGGGTCTGTCTAGCTGCACACTGGGCAGTCTGCTCCCTCAGCCGTAGCCAGACTGAGTGACCCTTAACAGGGCCCAGCTCTTGCTGGCTCTGTGATAACCCAGGAATGTACGTGAGGGGCTGGAAATGAAGGGGATTTTAGGAAGTGCTTGAGTAAAGCTGCAGTCTGGGTACCAAAGGAACAGGAACAGGGTAACTACATTCCAGGCTTCCCTTCCTTGAACAGCCTGCACAGGCTGGGCCCTGCCACCAGCTCCAGTGTGAGAAGCCCAGTTGCTGTGGCTTGAGTCTGGGAAGGGAGGCAGGAAGGAAGGGCCCAGCCCACTAGGTCTTTGTGAATGGACTTCCTGAGGAGTGTCCCTCCTGCCTGCTGGCCTCCCACCCCTACAGAGTCCAGAGCCTATACTCAGATGAGGCTAGACGTCCAGAGTTCAGTGCACAAATGCCCACCTGCAGACCACTCACCCAGCATAGGTCCTGTGCACAGGAATCCATATGCATACTTACACAGGGTCTCTCACACACACATTTGCACAGAGCACATGCCTAATCCTGTGCACAAAGACCCTCCCCATATGCAAGCATGTACACACACATACACAGAGGACTTTGAACAGATATGCTTTGTGTATACAGACCATTTCTGCATGTGTATACACACACACACACACACACACGCACACACAGAGACCTGCAGTCCTGTGTACATACAAGCACACATTTATAGAATGGCTCTCAAGAACTCCTGCTGGGAGAGGCACATGTGGGCAGTAGGACAGTGGTCTCCATGCCCAGTCAAGTGGGGTAGTTGACAGGTAGGTAGTGCAGAGGTCTTACTGATATACAGCCCTTGCAGGCCCATCTCCGGGACAGCCAGCATCCTTGCAGACCCTGTAGCTGTCAATAAGAACAGACAAACAAATAAGGTTTACTTGTTCTGTGCTCCTTCACTGAATGTTTATTCATGCTACTTTTGTCCAGAATCATTTGAAGCGAATCCCAGACCTCATGTTGTACTCTTCACTCTGTTTCTCTTAGAGATAAAGATGTTTTTACACATTGAAAAATATCACAATTCTGTTATGTCTAAGCACATTCTTTCATCTCATATAAAGTTCAGTCTCCACAAGCCCAGCTTGCTCAAAAGGGGCTTTGCTTTGTAGGATTCAGGACCCTCTTCAATGTTTTCTGGCCCCCACTTTGTGCTAGGTGTTGAGGGACATCTCAGCAGGATTCTTAAACTTTTTCCACTCAAGACTCCATTTCATCCATTCATCCTGTCTTGCCTAAGATAATTTTATATAATGCAGGGCGTATAGGCATATAAAATAGGCATACAAATAAAATATTTTACTCATAGTGTCGTAAAGAAATTTTAAAAATAATTCTTTGATCTACATACCATTTTATCACTTACTAAAAATGGAAGAAAATTTTCATACTAATGAGGTGGATGTGCTTGTTTCTTTTTACATAAAGAATTAAATTTTAGCATAGCACGGTGGCTCATGTCTTTAATCTCAGTATTTAGGAGGTAGAGGCAGGGGGATCAAGAGTTCAAGGTCAATCTCTGCTACATATCAAGTTAGAGGTTAGCCTGGTCTACACAAGACCCTGTCTCAAGGGGCTGGAGATATGGCTCAGTGGTTAAGAGCACTGACTGCTCTTGCAGAGGACCTGGGTCCAATTCCCAGCACCTACATGGCAGCTAACAGCCATCCTTACTTCTAGTTCCAGGGGACTCCGACACCCTCTTCTGACCTCCGAGGCACAGCAAGACATGGGTGCACTCATATACATGCAGGCTATACACTCATATACATAAAATTAAAAAAAAAAGACCCTGTCTCAAAAACAAAAACTAATCGCTGGGCCTGGTGGCACATGCCTTTAATTCCATCACCCAGGAGGCAGAGGTAGATGGATCTGGCCAGCTGGGGCTACAGGGAAACTGTGTCTTAAAAACAAAACAAAAACAAAAAAACCAAGAAACAAAAATGAATTTTGACTTGAGATTGGGACAGAATTTCCAACAGTTTCTGAAATGATCCTAAACATACTTCTGTACATTTTGTGCCATGCTCGGCTCAGCTATTTTTTTAAAATGAAACTCAAGTCGGTAACTCAAACAGCAATCTTTAAAATCAAACATTCTTAAAAAACAATACTCTAGGGGGTAGTTACTTTTTGTTGCTGTGATAGAAACACTGATGAAAGCAACTTATAGAAGGAAGAATTTATTTGAGCTTACGGATCCAAGGGGCAAGAATCCATCAGGGTGGGGAGGCATGGTAGCAGAGGTAGCTGGAGAAAGAGCAGAGCTAAGCGTTCATATCTAAGCGTTCATATCTTCAAGCAGGCACAGGAAACAAGAGAGTAACTGGAGATCACTCAAGGCTTAAGAACTCTCTAAGCCCACCCACAGTGACATGCTTCCTCCAACATGGCCAAACCTTCTAAGACCTCCCAGAACAGAGCCTCTGACTAGGGACAAAATGCCCAAATACTTGGAGCCTATGGGGGACATTCTCCTTCAAAACCACCATATACAGGCATTAACAATTCCCACACTGAGGAAGCTCTTCACCTGCCGGGCTATTTGCACATTATTCAGGGAGCTCCAGGGATGCAGCTTTTGTGAGTTATCACCCATGCTAGGGTGAGTTTTGCAGTGATGCAGCTTCCTTTCAGCCATCCATGCTCCTGTGAGTATTGCTAATAGACTCATTGCAACATTAAGCTAGACTTGGATCTAATATCAGTTCTCTTTTGGAGTGAATAAACATTTGTTCATGTCTCCCCACCGACCCACCCCACCCCCCCAAAAAATCACACAGCATGAGTAAATGGAACATCAAAGTACAGGTTCTGCTTATCTCTTATTATCAGTCTTTTCCAATTACCTTAAATATTCTGCCTACACAAAAGTTGTCTGAGCATGTATTAGTCTGAGCTAGTCTGAGCTATACTTTCATCTGTGTGCCTCCAAATCCCTTTCCCTGAAGTGCCTTTGATGCTTTATGACTGACATAAATTCCCTATCAGAATCCACTTTTCGAAGGGCCTGGTGGCACATGCCTTTAATTCCATCACCCAGGAGGCAGAGGTAGATGGATCTGGCCAGCTGGGGCTACAGGGAAACTGTGTCTTAAAAACAAAACAAAAACAAAAAAACCAAGAAACAAAAATGAATTTTGACTTGAGATTGGGACAGAATTTCCAACAGTTTCTGAAATGATCCTAAACATACTTCTGTACATTTTGTGCCATGCTCGGCTCAGCTATTTTTTTAAAATGAAACTCAAGTCGGTAACTCAAACAGCAATCTTTAAAATCAAACATTCTTAAAAAACAATACTCTAGGGGGCTGGAGAGATGGCTCAGCTGTCAAGAGCACCAGCTGCTCTTGCAGAGGACTGGGGTTCAGGTCCCAGCACCCCCATGGCAGCTAACAACTGTCCTTCACTCCAGTTCCAGGGGATCTGGGTGCCCTCTTCTGACCTCCTCGGGCACTGCCCAACATGGGTATACTTAAATGCATGCATTCATACACATAAAAAAATAAAATATTATTTAAAAACACTCAAACACAATGCAATGCAAAGATACTTACATGAAAAAGGAATGATGGTAAAATGTTAAAAGTCTGTGTTCTGTAATCAAACCAGTTTATTAAGATTTCATATAAGAGTCGCACAATTTTGTGTACATACAGTAAACACTGTAGTTCATAGCATGCATCAGTCTGGAGTCTAACCTGAGATATTTCAGGCAGCTTTTTGCTTCAGGCTTTCGTTGGCATTTCAGATTCATTAAGCATTTGAATTACTAGTAAGTTTGATTGTTGCACATTCAGAAAACTTATTGTTGCCAATTTTTTGAGGCCTACCTATTCAATCACATGAACTCATATGGGGTCATTTCCTATGGGTTAAGAAGCTGTGATCTGTCCCTGTCTTGGGGACTCAGCCTGGTCAGGAAGATGATCATATTTAGACAATCATGAAAGTAATTTTGAGAATGCAAACAATACTAAGGGCATGTGTGAAGGTGACAGCAGTGTGAAAGAGAAGGTCTGGGCTGGGCCTTTAGATCTGATTTTATATGAAGGGCAACAGAAAATCTTAAAGAGTTTGAAGTAGAGTAGAGGTGGAGCTCAATTTGGTTTGTTCTTTGAGATGTTGTCTAAGGCTGCATGAGAGAATGGGTTGCTACAGGGAAACATGGATGCGGGAACTCGGCTAGACTGTTATGGCTCTCCAGACTATAGATGATGGTGGGCTATGAGCCTTGAGACACGAGTGCAGACACTGCAGACACAGTAGTTAAAATCCACAGAGCTGATCAGACCCATTCTGTGTTAGGGAGAAGACATGAAGGTGATATCTGCCTAAAACTAGGAGGTGGTGAGGTGGAAAACTGCAGATAGGGCAGCCTGGCAGCAGGACGGGGCAGAGTTTGGGTACAGTTTTAAACTAAGGGGACATATCTAGTAGTCAGATATCAAACCTGGAGATCAGGGAGAAATCGGAGTAGGAACTGCACATTAGAGGGTCGTTGTCATGGAAGGCTTGGCAGGAGCAAGGACAGGAAGGAAGGGAGGAGAAACGACACTTAAAGGCTGGCCAGGCAGCAGTGGGCTGGCCAGGGACCCTCCTTTGGTTCCATGAAAAACAGCAAGAGAAGTGGGTGAAGCTAGATGCTTTTAAGAAGTCCTTAGACAACATGACAAACACTTGTCCTAGCGGCCCAAGGCAGATAAGCTCAAGTAAGACTGAGCAAGAGATGAGAGAACAGGCGGCTTGGCTGAGAAGAACGGGTATGAGGACAGTACCTGGAGGGAGATTATTTTCTCTTTCTCTCTCTCTCTCTCTCTCTCTCTCTCTCCTCTGTCTTTTTGAGACAGGATCTCCCTGTAGCACCACCTGGCCTGGGCCTCACAGTGGAGTAGACCAGGCTGGCCTCGAACTCACAGAGATCCACCTGCCTCTGCCTCCCGAGTGCTGGGATTAAAGGTGTGTGCCACCATGCGTGGCTATTTTTATTTTTTTAAATATTTTATTTATTATTTTCACTTTATATGTGTGAATGTGTTTTACTTTACGTGTGTGGATGTAAGTGCACCTGTGTCCTGCAATACCTGCAGAAGTGAGAAGAGGGCATTAGACCCATTGGAGCTGGAGCTACAGACAGTTGTTAGCTGCCGTGTGGACTCTGGAAAACAAACCTGGGTCCTCCGCAAGAGTAGCCAATGGTCTTAACTGCTGAGCTATCTCTCCAGCCCCATTATATTTATTTTCAAATAAATTAAAATTTTTTTTCATGTGTATGTATATGAATGTGGGTGCATGTATGTCTTCTGGAGGTCAGAAGACAATTTTGGGGAGTAGGTTCTTTCCTTTCATCTTTATGTGGGTTCCAGGGATCAAATTCAAGTTGTCAGGCTAGCATGGCAAGTGCTTTTACCTGCCAGTCCAAGGTTATTTAATGAGCCCAAGGTTATTTATTCAGCCCAAGGTTATTTATTTTGGTTCCTAAGATAGGAGGTATTTAAGTGTGTACCTGTGAGGTCCTGGGGTCCAGGCTTTAAGCAAACTCCTCCAAATCATTAAGTTTTAATATTCAAAGTGTGGCCTCAGGCCCAGCAGTGCTGGTATCACTGCGTTACTCAGGAATTTGTACAAATGCAAACCTCAGGCCCCATCCTTGACCTGCTGAAGCAGAACTCGCATTTTAAGGAGGTAATTCAGATTCCCCTTAAAGGCTGAGCCATGTTCAAGCTGCTCAGCAGTCTGCAGAACATGAATTGCTATTGTCTTTATCTATGGGCCTGGCGGCTCCTTTAAACAAAGGTAGAGGTTGTACCTCTTTGTAGCCTGATCAGGAAGTTTTGCTAATAGACACAGAGCTGGGCAGCGGCACACCCAACACAAAAAGTACACTCCCTTGCTCACATGCTGTCCGAACATACCCAGGCCCATCATGGATAGTCACATTCTCATATACTCATGTATGTCCAGGTACTCTTGTGTGGCCAGCACCACGGAGATTCCCAGACACATGCAGACTTGCTTCCCCCTGTATCAGTAGAGGGACACAGGTGGCTGCCCCAGAGATCAGAATCAGGGGAAGGATAGGGGCTGGCTGTAGCTATGGGATGATGCTGAGAAAGTCAAAGCAAACGGTGAGGGTCTGTAAGAACCTCAGGAGTCAGGGACAAAAGCGCAGCTGAGAGGAAGAGCAGTATGCTAGAGCTTGATACCAAAGCTCTCCAGAACTGACAATGTCTCCTTTCTTAATTCTTTTTTCCTTTGGTCTTTTTTTTGAGACAGGGTCTCCCTGTAGCCCCAGTTGGCCTGGAACTCACTATATAGACCAGGGTGGTCTTGAATTCACAGAGATCTGCCTGTCTCTGCCTCCTAAGTGCAGTGATTAAAGGCATGCACCACCATACCCAGCCCCTTTCCTAATTCTACATCCACTGACACAGTGCACTTAGCTTGTGAGCAGCTATGGCTAAGTGTATTTATACCACAGAAATTGGCAAAGATTACAAATCAGGCTTTTCTTCCTCTCAGAGAGTCAATTGTTTTTACCAACATGCCACTGGATCCAAGCCACAACTCTTCAGCAATATATATTAGACATTCTTTGTAACAGGCTCTGGGCTAAGTGCTGAGAACCACTTTGTTGAATGAATGGATTTTCTGGGCCAAGTCTATTAGACCTGGAGGAAAAACAGCCTAGAACTGCCAAGAAAAAAAGATGGAGTTGTCACTATAAGGCTGAATTCCATGTCACAAGTAGACACCTATACTTCCCCAACTCCCTGAAGCTCTTTGTCTCCTGAATGCAAGATACACTGGGGTCTCAGGGTGCCAAGGCCTATTATGGCATCTGATGTGTGTCACCTCTCTGTACTTCAGTGCCCTTCACTATACAATGGGTGACACTGGGGTTGTGAGGACCACATTCTTATGGAAGGTCTTCGTAAAGGCAGGGTGCTGGGCATATGTAGGTGATGCTCTTTCCTTCACTATGTGGATTTCACTTGTTAGTTTTGGGTCTTACTGAGAATTCATTATACTGATTCCAAGTTCTTTGAGAAGGAGGTAGGAACCAAATCAAATTGTGACAAGGGGGTCTCCACAGATTCCTGGGAGTGGAGGTAAAGGGGAAAGCAGCTGTGCAAGGATACACACATGCTCCGTATGTCTTTGAGACTTTCCCAAAGGTCTCATATACATTTAATGTATATGAATTAAAGAAAATATTCAAGGAGAATGCTGATCATGGGGCTTAGGACCTGGCTTGGTCTGGGTAGAATCCACCCACTCCCTGGGAACTTCTAATTCCAGGCTGGTGATGTCTATGAGAGAAATGGGATGGGACAGTTTGGGTTACACAGGAAGTAACTCCATTTCCTAGTGGCAAATGCATACTAAATCCAGGTCCCAACCTGACCACCACTCTACTTGTAGATAGACCTTTAACTCGGCCTACGGACTGACTGCCAACTCTTGACCTCTGATCTTCCAATTCACCTTATCTATGGCCCTGACTGCCATCTAATAAGTATGGACTGTCAGTCACTGGAGACTAGGACAGGGTGTAGCCAAGTGAGGACTTCCCAGGGTCTCACAATAGCCCAGGATTTTTTTGCTTGGTGGACAGAACTCTCCAAGGACCTTTTCCTGGGGTGGGGTGTTTAGGCTGGACACCTATACTCTTCAGAGCCCTGCAGATGTGTGATATGGCTGGCTTTTGGGATTCTATATGACTCCCATAAGAACGAGTACACTCAGATATTAACAGATCCCATCTTCCCTGGGACCCTGCCTCTCCTAACCAGTGCTGCCTGCTTAGCACCCTGCCAGTCCAGTCCTTTATTGGAACAGGACTGTCAGCAGGATAAGTGATGCCACAGGCATTTCTTCCAAGTCCCAGTCTGGGCCAACCAGCCAAGGTCCACGGGTCAGATAAAAAACGGTACCCAAAGACATCTCCAACCTGTTTCTGGGGGAGATGATCCCATGGAGAGGGGACTAGGAGAAGGCTGTGGAGTGAGGAGGCTACTCCCTCCTGTGCTGGGCCAAGAGTGATGGAAGTGGCCTCTGGTGGCCCCACTCTGCCCTCAGCTTTGCTTTCCACACATGTCCCACCCCTCTGGGTGCTCTTCATGGGAACAGCCAGTTCACAAACAACCTCAATCCCACAGAGGCTAAAGCTCTCCCTTCCCTGCCTACTCTCTCCCTTAAAGTTCTTCACCTTCCATGGCTCCTAGATCCATCTGCTCAACAGCAGTCTGGATAAGAGTTCCCTCCCTGCCCTCTCCCACCCCCACCCCCCACAGGCTTACCCTACAGACAGCTCCTCCACCCATATGAGAGCCCAGACCCCACCCAACCTGGGTCCCCACACTGGTCTCATTGAAAGAAACCTGAGGTCCCCATTCTAGCCACCCAGTCACTCTCATATCCTCAGACCACAGCCCCCCCCCCCAACACACACATTCAGTGTCTAATCTCACCTCTGGCCTAGACAGCAAATCCCCAAAACCGGTTTTCTGGAGGCCCCAGTCCACAGCAGTCCTGCCAGCTCCCAGGCACAGGGCTCCAGACGAAGCCTTTGGTGAGGTCCCACAGCCCCTGGTAGGTAGGAGTCGGTGGTTTGCGGCAGTTGCCTCTGCCCGCCCGCAGCCCCGCGGCCTCAAGGAGCTCGCAGATCTACTCCCACCCGCCTGGGAGTCCTTTGTGGGCTCTCAGCCAACAGCCTGGTACCAATCTCTGCGTTCCCTCCGCTCCCCTTGGGAGCCCAGGAGCCCCTGCCCCAACTCACCTCCGCCCTTCGGACAGCACCGCCCGCTCGGCCTCCTGGATGCTAGCTCACAGCTGGCAACAATGCCAGCCAGAGCCCTCGACGTGCGCCAAGGCCGCTGCTGCCCGCAGCTCTGGCTTGCGCCAAGCCCCGCGCGCCACCCCCTCTCCCAGGCCGGATGGCTGCATTCGCCGCCCAGATGTGCGGTCTGGGCGGGGCCTGCCTGCACGGGGCTCCGCGGAGGGGATCAGGCCGGCCGCGTTCTGGACCCCTCCCTGCGCCTGATCGCCAGCCTGGCCCGCCCTCCCGACTACGAGGGTAGCCCGGGGGCGGGGGATGGGATGGGAGAAGGCAACTGGGGAGGAGGCGGGAGGAGTAATCCCAGACCCTCGAGGGCCTCCTGCGGTCCCCGCCTCCCCAGCAGCCCACCTTGGGGCTAGGCTCTGGGCAGTAAATGCTAAGTCCCAGAGCCTATACCCTGCGGGCTGAGGGAGACCTTGGACCAGACCCCTCCAGTTTCTTCATGTGGAACCACTTCTGCCCACGCGTTTCTCTACACTTTCTCTAGCCAGGTCCCCAATAGTCAGATGGAATCAAGGCTGAAGGCAAACCCTGGGCCTCCAGGATGGCACCCCAGGCCTGGCAGGACCACCCATCCTGCCTTAAAGGTGAAAAGCCCTCAACTTTCCAAATGGGGCTCATAGTCTTCTGGTCTCAACCCAGGCTCCCTTGGGGATGTCAGGACATGGCCTCCAGGTCAGGAAACTTGCTGAGGGAGACCTGACTGCCCGGCGGGTCTGCTGTGAAACTTCCTCAGCAGCTGAGTTGCCCTAAGCGGCATCCCTGGGACCTGGCAGGGTCTAGGTCCCTTTGCCTCTGCTCCATGTGCCCTACAAAGCTCTAGCTGCTTCTAGATCGCGTCTCGTTGTGACTCCTTGCCTGACTCCAACAAACAAAATGAGGAACCTTGTTTGCGTCCTGCCGCCCGGCATCTTAGCAAGGCCGGTTTTCCTCCTGTACTGCTTTGCCTCCCCTACTTTGCCCAGATAAAATGCTACCTTTCCCTAGGTTTGTTGGCCTTATGGTAAGATCCACTGTCTCAGGGGACCTTCCTAAGGAGGAAAGGGTTGGGGGGTACCAGCAAGGTATCCAGTCAGTGGTCTGCCTTGCTCACTAGTTTGTGCCTGTGTGTATTTTTGTTAGGGTGTGTGAGACAAGATTCTTTGACCAGGCCTGGGCCGGCAAGCTTGAATCTCATTCAAGGCTGAAACAAGCCAAGGGAGGACTAAAGGGTCCAACCCTCACACATGCCTGCTTCTTGTTTATCTCCCCCACCCCCAACTCATCCATTTTCCCCCATTCTGGCCCCAGTCCTATCATGTCTCAGCTGTCCCCCCCCCCCAGCACAAGTGATGACCTGAGGGCACCCCTCTACTTGCAACTGCCCCTCCATATTTGCTTCAGGTCTCATGAGTCTGATGTCAGAGTCCCCACCCTTGGGCAGCTTCCAGTCTACAGAGAGGACAGCAAGTGATCCAGTGCCTCCTTGATCCATGTTAGCAGAAGTTTGATTTAGCCGCCATAGGAAGTTTGGAACCCAGTGGGCATGGACAAGGGTCCTGCAGAGCCCCTATCCTTCACCTAGGTGGCCTCTCCTGTCTCCCCCCTTGTTCTCCTCTGTGCTGTCATGGGCCCACCCACTGACCTAGGGGCTTCCTGCTTCCCCTTGGGTAGGCCTCTGACTGTGTCCTCTCCAAGTGCAGCCTCTCCCTTCTCTGGGCCTCTTCTTGGAGTCTCCTACCATCCCTCTCCCAAACTCTCCCACCTGGAGATACTCTTTTTCCCACCTCTGCCCCTCCCTTCCATCTCCAGAATATATCTGGGGGATTATCAAACATGCAAATCGGGCTCATCATTTCATCAGTCTAGCACTCTCTGTGGCGCTGCCAAACCCATAGGAAACTGGAATAATCCAAGGCATGAATTGCCCTTGGCTTATGTCCTGAATTCCCCTTACCATCCCAGTCTCCAAACCCCTCTCCTGCCATTCAGGCTCAGCCTACCTTCTGAGCTTTCAAACCTTTGCTCCACCTAGGCTAGCCTTGGTTCTGACCTGCTTACTAGCATTCACCCCACTTTCAGGCCTGAAGAAATCCGGCCCTTATACATTATTGTGGGTGCTGTCTGCTCAGAATCTCTGCCCCAGGCACCAGATGGGCTTCAAGAAGAATCTTTGGGTTTGGAAGGCAGAAGCAGAGCTCCCTTCTCCTGGTTCCCATGACATGGCAGAGCAGAGGGTAGCGGTTGAGCAGAAGGTGAAGTTAATATTTACAACATGCCATCCTGCTACATAAGCCTGTGTGTGCTAAGGGTCTGTAAAGAGAACTTGGCAGTTATGCCTCACCCACCTGCCCAAACCTGGCTGCTAGCTAGCTCTGTCCCAAAGACTAGAGAATGCATACCCGAGCTCAAGACACACACACACACACACACACACACACACACACACACACACACGGCAAGGAAGGCTTCTTTTACCAGTGGAACCTGCCCACTGGACCTCATGGTGAGCTGGTACCTGGGCACTCCAGTTGCCCTCCCCACATGCATGACAATAGTCTTTTCATTTCACTGTATAGACCACGAAGCTGTGAGAAACAATGAGTCAGCCAGGTGCAGACCCTACAGGCTGCCTCTCTCTGAGCCCTTCTTTTGCCTGAGCCACAGGACAGGGGGGCTGGTGATGGTGCTGCCCCTCCTAGTTCAGAAGACAGGCTGCTCTGCTGGTGGTCCATCCTTGCTGCTTTCAGGTTCTGTGTACTGGTGTTAAGCAATTCCTGGGACAGACAGTCAACAGCGCTCCACTACCAGATTCCTTAGGTGTGAGCTTCCTTCCAGGAATTACTCTGCCTGCTGGGCCGCCCAGATGGACTTCCTCTTTGTGGCCTGTGGCCTCATGCCTTAGGCAGCATCATTTTCCTCACTGGAAATGGGAGCATGGGAGACCCAGCCCCTTCCTGCTGCATGGGAGTCTGGTGGCCAGGGACTTAGGCTATCCTTGGTGGCTCTGTTGGTAGTCGGTGCTTCTTTCATGAACAGCTGAGCCTGTTCCCTATTCGAGTTGGCACCCAACTCTCCAGAACCAACCCCACCTCCAAGAACCTGCTGTGAGGCTTTCCATTTGCAGCCCTTCCTTTCAGAGACGTGTGAGAGCTCCCTTGCAGACATCAGAGGTCTTGGAGGAGGTGACTGAGCCCTGAAGGATGACTGAGAGCTGACCCTATGGAGAAGTGGAAGGGCACCTCAGGTGGAAGAGACTGCATGCAAAGGCATGGAAAATGGAGTCAGCATGGAATCAATGTCCCACCCTGCAGACATTTTGGTCTTTTGCCCAGAAACTCCTGACCCCACTTGGGCTTCACTGTCTTCTTTTTAAAAAAAGTATTTTATTTATTAATTTTTATTTATTTTTGGTGTTTTTGAGACAGGGTCTCCCTGTAGCCCCAGCTGACCTGGAACTCACTATGTAGACCAGGCTGGCCTCGATCTCACAGAGATCCGCCTGCCTCTGCCTCCCAAGTGCTGGGATTAAAGGTATGTGCCACCATGCCTGGTTTTATTTATTTTTTATTATTTTATGTGAATGAATGTACTGCCTACATGGATGTAAATGTACTTGTGTCATCAGTGCCTGCGGAGGTCATAAGAGGGCAACAGTTCCCCTGGAACTGGAGTTACAGATGGTTGTTAACCACTGTGTAGGTGCTGGGAATTGAACCCAGATCCTCTTCAAGAGCAGCTTGAGCTCTTAACTGCTGAGTCATCTCTCCAGCCCCTGCTTCACTGTCTTCTGTCTGGGGTCTTTAATTTCTAATCCCGACCTCCGGAGTTTGGCTTCGTTGTGGTTTGCTCATTCATCCTGGAGTCGACCTTCCCTTGTCAGCTGCTGCCCCACAGGTTTGTCCCTTGGGGAATTGGCGCAAAAAAGAAGCAAGATGAAGCGAAGAGGAAATACCAGGGAAGATGGAATTTTTGCCTCAGCCACGTGAAGTGGGAAACCTGTAGCCTTTGCTCCAATATCTAGTTTTCTTCTTAAAAAAGATTTATTTTATTTTTCTTCATGTGTATGTGTGCCACATGTGTGTGGGTGCCCAAGGAGACAAAAAGAGGATGCTGGATTCCCTTCAAGCTGGAATTACAGGTGGTTGTGAGCTGCCCAATGTGGGTGCTGGGAACTGAATTCGGGACCTCGACAAGAGCAGCAAGTACTCTTTCAACCACCGAGTCATCTCTCCAGCCCCTACTCTTACTTTCTTAACGGTAGAAATTTCCTTTTCTGTCATGCAGAGTCACTTCTCATAAATAATGTATTTCTGTGAGTGTGGTGATGCACTCCTGTAATCTCAACACTTGGGAAGTGGAGGCAGAAGGGTTGTGCGTTTGAGGCCAATTTGGGCTACACAGTGAGAGCCCCATCTTCTGCATCCCCACCCCAAAAGTGAGAGAGATGGGCTGGAGAGATGGCTCAGTGGTTAAGAACACTGCCTGCTCTTGCAGAGGACCCAGATTCGATACCCACATGGCTGCTGACAACCAGCCATAACTCCAGTTCCAGGGAATCTGATGCCCTGTTCCGACCTCCGTGGGCACTGCATGACACCGGTGCACCAACCTACATGCAGATATTATATTCAGACACATAAAAATAAAACTAGGCCGGGCATGGTGGTGCACGCCTTTAATCCCAGCACTCGGGAGGCAGAGGCAGGTGGATCTCTGTGAGTTCAAGGCCAGCCTGGTCTATATAGGACAGCTGGGGCTACAGGGAGACCCTGTCTCAAAAAGCCCAAAAATAAATAAATAATAAATAAATAAATAAGTAGAATTTTTTTTTTTTTTTAAAGTGAAAGGGGCTAGAGAGATATCTCAGTGGTTAAGAGCACTGGCTGCTCCTGCAGAGGATCTAGATGCAATTCCCAGTACCCACATGATGGTTAACAACAGTTTCTAACTCCAGTTCCAGGGGATCTGATGCCCCCTTTTGACTTCCTCAGGCATTGCATGACTCAGGTGCACCTACATCCATACATGTAGACAATACACTCATGCACATAAAATGTTTTTAAAATAAAAAAGTGGGAGAGGAAGGGAGAGAGAATGTGCCTGTTTTCCTTGATGCTGGTTGTGGCCCTGTGACTAAATCTGGCTAATGAGATGTAAATAAGATGTGTTCTTTGACATGTAGGATCCTTCGTCAAAACTAGGAATCTTGGTGGGGTGCCTGGAGCATTAACCCCTTATTTTGGACTGTGGGTTTGAATGGCACACTGGTAGCAGAGCAGTGTTGTGCAAGGGGACAGAGTCCTAGGTCAGTATCCTTATGCTGGCCCTAATGTATTTCTAGATTTTAAGTCTTTTTACCTTCATTTGTTTTTTGTTTATTCGTTTATTTATTTGTGTGTATATGTACATGTACACATGTATGTGTTATAGCACACATATGGAAATGCAGGAGTCACTACTCTCCTTCTACCATGTGGATCCCAGGGATTAAATTCAAGTTCTTTTTTTTTTTAGGTCTTTTTGAGACAGGGTCTCTCTGTAGCCCCAGCTGGCTTGGAACTCACTATGTAGACCAGGCTGGCCTTGAACTCACAACGATCCACCTGCCTCTGCCTCTCAAGTGCTGGGACTAAAGGCATGTGCCACCACGCCCGGCTGTGTATTCAAGTTTTTAAATTCAGTGGCAAGTGCCTTAACCCCTTGAGCCATCTTGCTAACCCCTAGATGTCTGTTTTGTATAGTTTTGCTTTGTTGAGACAGGGTCTTACATAGCTCAGGCTGGTTTCAAACAATGCATAGCAGAGGATAACCTTGAACTCCAGATCCTCTTGCCTTTACCTCCCAAGTGCTAGTATTGCAAGCATATGCTTCCATACTTGGCTTCTGGAATTTTAATTGTAACATTACCAGGACAGTTTATCAAAAGAGATCTAAGAACACACCACAAAAATCATCAAAATGACAGGAATAAATACATATCTATCAATATTACTATTAGGGCCTTGTCCTAGTCTGTTTCTCCACTGCTGTGACAAAGCACTCTGACCATTATCAATTTGGGGAGGAAAGGATTTATTTAGCTTACATACCTGGGTCACAGTTCATCCAAGAGCCCAAGGTAGGAACTCAGGGCAGGAACCTGGAAGCAGGAGCTAGAGCATAGGCCATGGAGGAATGCTGCTTACTGGCTTGCTCCCCTGGCCCCTGCTCAGCCTGCTTTCTTATGCAACACAGGCCCACCTGCCAATGGATGGCACCACCCACAGTGGGCTGGGCCCTCCCACATCACTCATCAAGAAGATGCCCCTCAGACATGGCCACAGGCCAGTCCAATAGAGGAAATTCCCCAATTGAGGCTCCCTCAACCCAGGTGTGTCAAGTTGACACTAAAGCTATCCAGCACAGGCCTGGCAAGATGTCTCAGCAGTTAAGAGAACCGACTACCCTTGGAGAGGACCTGGATTTGGTTCCCAGAGCCCACATGGAGGTTAACAACCACCTGTAACTCTAGTTCCAGGGAATCTGACACCCTCTTCTGGCCTCCATGGGTACTGCATGACATGGGTGCACTTTTGCACATGCAGGCAATGCTCATACACAATTAATATTAATAGTCTCACTCCCTGACAAAAAGAAAGACTAGCAGGTTGGATTAGAAAACAGGAGTCATCTTTTTGCTGTCTTCAAGTAACATATTGTATCATTAACAGCAGATACAACTTTAGGGTAAAAGGATGGAAAAAAATACTTCAAGCAAACATAGCCAAGAAACAACAGCAGGCATAGCTCTTCTAATATTAAGCAAAATAGACTTCAAACCAAAACTAGCCAGAAGAGATAAGTGTGGTCACTTCATACTCATTAAAGCAACCAATTCAAACATTTACCCACAAATGTACATTCAATTTCACAAAATACAAAGGTACATTCAATTTCACAAAATAAATACTACTAGATCTAAAACCACAGATTAATCCCAGCACAATGATAGTGGATGACTTCAATATCCTATTCTCACAAGTAGATAAGTCATCCAAATGAAAATTAAAGAGAATCATTGGACTTAAATGATGTAATAAATCAAATGGACCTAACAGACATTTATAGAACATTCCACCCAAACACTAAAGAATGCACATTCTTTTCAGCAGCCCATGGAAATTTCTCCAAAATTGACCACTTATTAGGACACAGAAAGGTCTCAACAAATATAGAAGAACTGAAACAACATATTGTATTCAATCTGACCGCAATGGAATAACCCTAGATATCAACAGAAAGAGGAAGTCTAGAAAGTATACAAACTCAGGGCTGCAGAGATGGTTCAGTGGTTAAAACACTGGTTGTTCTTGCAGAAGACCCAGGTTCAAATCCCAGCACCCACGTGGCAGCTAACAACTGTTTGTAACTCCACTCCCAGGGGATCCAGCAGCCTCTTCTGACCTCTGCGGGCATTGTATGACATGGGTGCACTTACCTACATGCAGGCAATACACACATACACATAAAATTGAAAAAAAAAATTTTTAAAAAGAAAGTACACAAACTCATGGAGACAAAACAACACACTACTGAATGATAATTTGGTCACTGAATATATTAAGAAAGAAAAATTTAAATTCCACAAATTGAGTGAAAGTGAGAAAAAACTTACTAAAATTTTTGGGACACATGAAGGCAGTCTTAAGAGGGAAGCTTATGGAGACATACAAGCTACCCTGCTAAGAAACAGAAACACACAATGGAGTTCTACTCAGCAGTAAAGAAAGACGAAATCATGAAATTTGTTTGTAAATGGATGGAACTAGAAACTGTTATACTAAGTGAAGTAACACAGACTCAGAAAAACAAGCAACATATGTTCTCTCTCATTTGTGGATCTTAGCACCAAATCCTTATATGTGAGTATATATCCTGATGTAACTGCAGGAACCAGGAAAATGGAAAGGAACCATGGAGGTAAAGGGGAAGAAAGAGCCCAAGAGAGGGGGATAGTAGGAGGTAGGTGCTACCAAGGGGGAAATGGGGAAAAGGGGTTATTTAACTGGTAAGGGAGGAGGGAAGGTTATTCAAGGAACTCTGGGAGTAAAGGGGAAGAAGGAGCTCAAGAGAGTGGGGACAATTGGAGACAGGTCTTATCAAAGGAAAAATGGGAGTACTTTAACTAGGGAGGGAGTATTAGATAGAAAGAGAGGAAAGATAAATAAAGCTTCGGTGGTGTGAAAAACCAAAGGGAAATGTATTCACTCGAAAAGTCTACTGAAAAGTACACGTACGCTATTTGTACATGAGTGTATGTGTATAACTGAAGGCTGTATAACAAGAAACACAATGCCAGAGAGGAGAACCATCCCTTCAAGTTGTTGGTCAAGGTAGTCCAAAAGATTCTAAAAATAACACAGGCTATTGCCATAGCCCTTAATTACCTCCCAGAACTGAAGGCAAGACCCTATTGCTGAAGACAGGATATATTTTGGGCACAGGACTTGGAACAAGGGAACTGGAACTGGCTTGAAGCTCCTCCCTGAAGCCTAGCTCTCATAGTTTTAGAAGATACTATGCAAACTGCTGAGGGAGAAAAATCAGTCAATGGTCCAAGCCTAGCTTTAAAATTTTTTAAAATTTCTTATTTTATGTGTATGAGTGTATTGCCTGCATGTATGTAAGGGCACCTGTGTTGTACAGTATCCATGGAGGTCAGAAGAGGGCATCAGATCCCTTGGAACTGGAGTTATAGATGGTTGTTAGCTTCCATGTAGGTGTTGGGACTTGAACCTGGGTCTTCTGCAAGAGCAGTCAGTGCTGTTAACTGCCTAGCCATATCTCCAGTCCCACTACCCAAGCTTTAAGGCCTAATGACCACAACGATGACTGGCAGAACAAATTATATCGGTGCAGTAGTGGCACTTTTATCTTGAGGATGATCAACAGGTATCTAATTGGACTTAAATCCCACTCAATGGGAGGAATTCATGTGTGGCACTGTAACCATAGCCAAATACCTAGAGAAAACCCTGCATCTGTCACATTCCTAGAAAAACTTTATGTATGTATGTATGTATGTATGTATGTATGTATGTATGTATGTCTTCTTTTGAGACAGGGTCTCCCTGTAGCCCCAGCTTGCCTAGAACTCGCTATGTAGACCAGGCTGGCCCTGAACTCACAGAGATCTGCCTGCCTCTGTCTCCTGAGTGCTGGGATCAAAGGCGTGCCCCGCCATGCTCAGCCATGATTTCCTACTGTATGCTAAATATGGATCCTTATATTTATAGACAAGTATCTGTATTTATATACAAGTATTTCTAGACAAGTATCTGTATTTATAGACAGGTATCTGTCACCACTCATCAAAGAAGCCTCTTTTTGCAACAAATGGAGACTATTACAGAGTTCCATAACTGGTCACATACAGAGAATAAGTGTCTGTGAGATGCCCAACCCTAAGTGACCATCTACAATGGAACCTCAACATGTAAGGCTCATGGAACATAGAAGAGTAGGTAGAGAGAATACTAATGCATCTCTCAACTCTCACCAGCTAACTCTTCCTCAAGCAAAAGGGGGATGAACACAGAAGGCCACAACTGGCCAAAGTGTAGAGAATAAGATTCTGCAGAGTGTGTGTCCCTGGATAGGACTCCTATATTAAACCTCACCCACCCAGCGTTCAGGGACCATTGTGGAAGAAGGGATAGATTGTAAGAGTCCAGATATAACTATAGCTGCCTGATCATCAACAAAGACACCAGAAACATACATTGGAGAAAAGACAGGCATCTTTAACAAATAGTGCAGGGAAACCTGGGTTTCAACATGCAGAAAAATGAAAATAGGTCCTCACTTCTCATCTTGCATAAAACTCAAGTCCAAATGTATCAAAAACCTAAACTTAAGACCCAATACCCTGAAATTGCTCAAGGAAAAAGTAGGGAGTACACTTCAACTTATAGACACAGATATAGACTTTCTAAATAAGACTCTGGTAGCTCAGAGAATAAGACTAGCAATTGATAAATGGGACCTCATGAAACTAAAATGCTTCTTTACAGCAAAGGAAACCATCAATTTAGTGAAGAGGCGGCCCACAGAATGGAAGAAAATATTGCCAGTTATACATCTGACAGAAGATTATACAAAGAACTCAAAAAACTAAACATTAAGAAAACAAGTTAATCCCAGCACTTGGGAGGCAGAGGCAGGTGTATCTCTATAAGATTAAGGCCAGCCTGGTCTACATAGTGAGTTTCAGGCCAGCTGGGGCTACAGGGAGACCCTGTCTCAAAAATAAACCCCAACAAAACCAAACAAAAAACAAACTATGGAACTGAACAGAAAGTTCACAAAAGAAAAAATACAAATTAATAAACATTTAAAAAGTATTCAGCACTTAGCCATCAGGGAAATGAAGATTAAAAGTTTGTTAAGATTTCACTTCACCCTAGTCGGAGTGGCCGTCATCAGGAATACAAATGACAGCAAATGCTGGCATAAACATGGGGAAAGCGGAGCCATTACACACTGTTGGTAGGAGTGTAAACTAATGTGGACACTCTGGAAATTGGTACGGAGGTTTCTCAAAAACTAGAAGTAGATCTCCCATACGACTGAGCTATATCACTCCTGGACATATACCCAAAGAACTTTGTATCCTACTACACAGATACTTGCACATCCATGCTCATTGCTGCTCTATTCATAATAGCTAGGAAATAGAATCAACCTCGATATCTATGAATGGATAATGAAAAGGTGACACATGTGCACAATAGGATATTGCTCAAGTGTAAAGAAAAATGAAATCACAAAACTTTTGGGTAAATGGATGAAACCGGAAAACATTACACGGAATGAGATCACCCAGGCCCCCGGTGCTGCATGTTCTCTCTCATACGAGGGCCCCAACTTCAAATCTTTTTTTTTTTGGTCTTTTTGAGACAGGGTCTCCCTGTAGCCCCAGCTGTCCTGGAACTCACTGTGTAGACCAGGCTGGCCTTGAACTCACAAGGATCCACATGCCTCTGACTCCCAAGTGCTGGTATTAAAGGCATGTGCCACCATGCCTGGCTTCAAGTCTTTTTTTAAAAACAATATTTTATTTATTATTTTTATATGTATGAGTGTATTGCCTGCATGTATGTGAGTGCACCCATGTCTTGCAATGCCGAGGAGGTCAGAAGAGGGCTTCAGATTCCCCTGGAACTGGAGTTAAGGACAGTTTGTAGCTGCCATGTGGGTGCTGGGAATCGAACCCGGGTCCTCTGTAAGAGCAGTCAGTGCTCTTAACCACTGAGCTGTCTCCCCAGCCCCAAGTTTTTTGTTTTATATGTCTAACACAGAGTACATGTGTAAGGTAGGAAACTAGAAATGGGCCAATGGTGTGGGGATGAGTTCAGGGAGGAGAAATAGTAGAAAATAGGTGAAATAAAAGTTGAGAGGAGAATACCAGGGGCAGAGGGGGTTGAAGGAGGTAGTGGAGTAATGGGGATGGGGAAATGAGGGGCCAGAGGAAGGTTACAGAAATGAAATGTGTGGGAAGCTACTTGGGAACCATGATCTTGTAATCCAAGTGTCTCCCAATTGGCTAGTTCTTCCAAGGGCCAGGGCCTGCTGCAGAGTGTGGACAACTCGGGGGGGGAGGGGGCTGCTGGGAGCCATCTGGGAACAGAAGCTGCTAGCTATGGGGAAGCTGTGAGCCGCGTGTGGTGTGGGGAACACACAGCCAGTCGCAGCAAATCAAGGACAGAATGGACTAACTTGTGGACCTGGGGTGAGATTGCTGGTCCCTGAGGTGTGAGCAAATGCTAGCGGGGACTATGGTAGTCTGATATGGCAGGCTCTGAGCCACACTGCTGGAAGCGTGGGGCTAGGCACTGGGTTCTCATTCTTTTGTAAGTTAATAAATGCACATAAAATATATGGTTTGTCTGAAAGTGCAGGAAATGCAGAGGGAATTCGGGCAACAAAACTGGCATAGTCTGGCCGGATAAAGGAACTACAGCCTTGGGGATGTGGGCCTCAGAAAGCAGTGCTGTTCCCACTGCCCCTGTGGTGGGTCAGCTGGGCTCTGAGTCCCAAATCCAGGAGAGAAGCCAATCAAAACCCATATGCTTAATGGGGTTAGGGATAGTCATATGGGTTCTAGAATGGATCATAAAATCTGTAACTGAAAAGAGGCCAGCCATTCAGAAGTGTGGGCCACAGCTATGTTGTAAATGTGGGGATATGTTGCAGGTATGTGAAGATTTGTTAAAGGTTAGCAAAAGGCTAGAAAATCTTTGACCCTAGAATGGATCATAAAATCTGTAACTAAAAAGAGGCCAGCCATGCAGAAGCATGGGCCACAGCTATGTTGTAAATATGGGGATATGTTGTGGGTAGGTGAAGACTTGTTAAAGGTTACCCAAAGGCTAGAAAATCTTTTACCTGCTCTTCCAAATGGAGTGCTGAGAGAGAGAGAGAGAGAGAGAGAGAGAGAGAGAGAGAGAGAGACCACTTTGCAGGATAAAAGCTGTGCCCCAGGCAGGGAAGGCTGAAAAGGCTGAGCTGGCAGACCCAGGTGCAGAGCTGGAGAGAGAGAAAAAAGGTGGGACACTTTGACTTGTGTAAAGTCCAAGGACTCAGAGAAAAAGACAGATAATAATAAAAAGGAAAATAAAAGCTAACTGTGCTGTAGCTAGGAAACATTCCATGCTAGAACTGTTAAAACTAGGAAAAACTTACAAGCAAGCAAGCAGAGAGCCCCTGGTCACGTGGCTTGTGAGAGTATGGGACATGGGAGCAAATGACGTCAGTCTAAGTCCTTCAGAAGCTTCCCAGCTGTGTTATATAACCACCCATCCATCCTTGAAATATAGGCCGTTCAACCTAGGCCAATGCAGGGGGGAGCAGTCCTGAATGGAGTAGCTGGTTGAAGGCATTAAAGATACATGGTCATCACCAAGGGAGACTAACATGATTAGCAGGGGCTGGAGGACTATAAAGGAGGGGCAGGCATTCCTGAGAGAACTAGGTATGAGAAAAGCAATATATGATGTCCAGTTCACTGGGCCAGATAAGACTGAGTTCACCAGAGATATGAAAGAAAGCTTAATTCAACCGGGACCTTGAGAATGGTGTGGGGCTTTAGTGGTTTTACTAAGCTCTTTAATGGGACAGGATCTTTGTAAAGTGAGACAGGCTTTGGCAAATCTAAATGATTCTGACCAGCATGTAAAATGTGTCTGTAAAATAACAGAACACCCTATAAGAGATATAAAAAAGACCAGACAAAGGAAATTGTCCACTTGGGTTACTCGAAGTCAAATGTGGCAAGATTTATGCTCAGAAGAACTATTTACAAAGGACATTCAAAGGATAACGACTGTACAAGGGGTGGTTAAGAATCCCCAAGGATTAAATAAGATGCATTTCTCTTCTGATTAAGGCTATACTAGGGGTGGAGGCAGTTTTTTCCACCAAGTTCTCCCTCAGCAACCAGGTGTGGTCAATGGGGAGATGACAGATATGGCTACAGTCAGGAGGCAGACCCATAGCCTGTCTGACTCAGGGAACCCACAAGTGCAGCAGGGACAGGAAAAGCCTTCTGCCTTCTTAGGCCAGTGCAGGGTCAGGCAATTGGAGCCAACACCTGTAAGTGTATCAAGAATAAAAGAATACAAAAAGACCCCATGTAAAATCCCCCAAATGCAAAATGACTCCAAGGGGATAACTAAAAGTAGTAAAGAGCTAACCAAATTAATGCCTCGTACCCATGCTATGGTACGTGACAAGAATCTATGGAGAAAACAGTTAAT
This sequence comes from Nannospalax galili, assembly GCF_000622305.1. Classification (NCBI taxonomy): domain Eukaryota; kingdom Metazoa; phylum Chordata; class Mammalia; order Rodentia; family Spalacidae; genus Nannospalax; species Nannospalax galili. The sequence goes on along the minus strand of NW_008347693.1, from coordinate 97,167 downwards.
ATAAATGGACAAAACCTTTCTGTGCTTTGTGAGACCATGTCTATGAGTGATTTAATATATGTTAACCTTCCTTTGAATGTTTTACAGATATGAAACCCATTTGAAAGATACCTGAAGAAGCAAAGGCCTGCTATAGCTGTAAGATTCTTGGGAGTTTTATGTAGGTGGGGTAAGATGAGGATAGAGACTCCCAAATTATACCATTGTTAAGAAAATCCACAGTACCAGGGGTGGGTTGTCCCCCTATGAGCTCTTTGTCAGAGAGATCCTAGAGGTCCTCCAAGTCACCAAGGCTATTGCCATTAATGTCAATTGTACACTAGAAAGGTCGGCAAGGCCATGGTGCTGAGGACACTGCATGTTGTGAGTGCAGGAGAAGAAGAGGTGGAACTGAGACTAAGCCAAAAACTCCGTGCTACTGGATGGATGACATTCATATTGATGCGGATGGTTGGGGAAGAAAGGATCCACTATAATTCTACTCAATGATGGACCCCGTGTGCTACACACTATGGAGGTGCCAAGCAATACCTGCAAGTGCAATAGTGGCTCAACTAACACACATACAACTGAGAAATTTCTAATTGGATAAGGCCCTCTCCTAGGGGTGAAACACATATCTGGTGCTGTAGACCAGGCCAACGCCTTGCATTGAGACAGGCTACAGGCCCTAGTGGGGAAGCCATCACAAGTACACTGTTTAATGAGTATAGTACACCTACTGGGATATCTTCTAGGCATCTGTATTTACATTCATGTTTGTTTAAATGTGTCTACTTCCTTCCATTTGTCTTTATAGTAGAAGAAACTCCACTGAGATAGATCAATGGCCATGGCCTAAAGACAACTAATGGGGAGGCCCAAGAAGCCACTGTCTTGCCATGATACAAGAGAGATCACCCTACATCTGTCACCCCCTCCAAGGCTCAGGGACCTTAGTGGAAGATGGATGGGAAGATTGTAAGAGCAGAGGAAAGGGGTGGAGTGTCTCCCAATTGGCTGGTTCCTCCAAGGGGCAGGGCCTGCCATGGAGTGTGGACAACTGGGGAGCAGCTGGGAGCCATCTTGGAACAGAAGCCACTAGCCATGGGGAAGCTGTGAGCTGTGGGTAGTGCATGTGGTGTGGGGAATGTGCAGCCAGCTGCAGCAGATCAAGGACAGAATGGACTGACTCTTGTGGACCTGGGGTGAGATCACTGGCCCTGAGGCGTGAGCAAATGCTAGCAGGGACTATGGTAGTTGCGGTGGTCTGATATAGACACTAGAGGTGTGGGGCTAGGCACTGGGTTCTCATTCCTTTGTAAGTTAATAAATGCACATAAAATATATTATATGGTTTGTCTGATAGCGCAGGAGACCCAGAGGGAATTCTGGTGACACCAAGTTAAAAACAAATAATAAGAGGGGATAGTAGAACATATGTAACATGAAAAAGCAGAGAAGAGCAAGGTGTGGTAGTGCACACCCCTAATCCCAGCACTAGAGAAGCAGAGGCTGACAGATCTCTGAGTTTGAGTCCGGCCTGATCTACATAGTGAGTTCCAGGGCTGTCAGGGTGGCATAGTAAGACCCTTTCCTGAACAAAACAAAACAAACAGGAGGAATACTGGGATTTAAAGCTTTAAGTGGGAATGGGGGAAAGGAGGGATGGGGGGCTTTTTATTATTTTTATTTAAAAAATATTATTTTTATTTTATACGTATGAGTGTATTGCCTGCAAGTGTGTAAGTGTATCTGTGTCGTGCAATGCCTGCGGAGGTCAGAAGAGGGCATTGGACCCCCCCTGCGACTGGAGTTACAGACGGTTGTTGTGGGTTCTAGGAATCAAACCCTGGTCCTCTGCAAGAGCAGTCAGTGCTCTTAATCACTGAGCCATCTCTCCAGTCCCGATTTGGAGGGGGGGGTCTTTTAAAAAGGTATTTGAAACGAGGTGTGGTGGCATATGCCTTTAGTCCCAGGACTTGGGAGGCAGAGGCAGGCAGATCTCTGTGAGTTCCAGGCCAGCCTGGTCTACATAGTAAGCTCCAGGCCAGCTGGGGCTACAGAGAGACCCTGTCTCAAAAAGACCAAAAAAAAAGAAAGAAAAGAAAAAAGTAAAAAGGCATTTGAACAGAAGTATCACACATTAGTAAACAATGCTGTTCCCAGAAGACATGGGTTATTGAATGAAAATCTCACTGCCAGGCACAGGTTACCTCTACATGTTGTTGGTCAGAGAGGTCCCAGAGGCACCTAAAACAACACAAGCTATTGTCATTGTTCTTGGTTGCCCACCTTAACTAGATGGTAAGACCTTATTGCTGAAGATACCACACACTTTGGTTGCAGAACAGACAGAAGTCAGACTTGAACTGCCCAGAAAAATCTGCTGACTGGCTTTCATATTGCTGGAAGGTGCTATGAAGGCTGAAAGGGAGAAAAGACACAAATAGTCTTATCCAGTGCTGAGTATTACAATACTAACCTGCCAGGCAAGATGTGCCCTCTGGGGAAATAGTGGCAAGATTGTTTATGGGGACAACCAACTACTCTCTTGATTGGATTTGAAGCCTGCTCCACAGGAGGGAATTCATGCCTGGTACTGTAGACATGGTCAAAACCCATGCTGGAGGGATTGAAGAGATGGCTCAGGGGTTAAGAGCACTGGCTACTCATCCAGAGGACTTGGGTTCAGTTCCAAGCATTCACATGGTGGCTAACAACCATTTGTAACTCCAGTTCTAGGGGATCAGACACCCTCCTCTGGCCTCTGTGGGCATTGTATGCAGGCAAAACACATATACATAAACAAAACAAAAAAAACATGCTAGGTAAGTCATAGGCCCTAGGGGAGAATCTGTTGGTGTGGTTTTCCTAAATGGTCATGTTGTCAAACTGCCTTCTAAATATTTATGCTAGCATCCAGAGGTTTTTGCTGTTCCCAACCTTGGTCAGAGAAGCTTCTTATTGTAGTGAGTAGTGGTTAATGCATAGAAGTATCACTTTTCAAAGTGCTGAGAATAAATGACTGTGAGTGCTGAGATGTAGGCAGGACATCTACATCAGCCACTCCTCCTACCTCCTAGTCTCAGGGAGCATTGCCAAAATGAGGGTATGCAAAGAATGTAGGAACCAGAGAATGGGGAGGAGTGCTGTGAAATGCTGCCTCTGGACTTGACATGGCTGTTGCATTCATAAACTCACAGTAGCTATGGTGACCTACATGTGACCTGCACAAGACCATGTCAGTAAAAAATCCAGTATGGGCTCAGCAGTCAAGAGCAACAGCTGCTCTTGCAGAGAACCTAGATTCAGTTACCAGCACCCACAAGGTAGCTAACAACCATCCATAACTCCACTTCCAGGGGATCTGATGCTCTCTTTTGGCCTCTGAAGGCATTGCATGACATGGGTACACTTACATATATGCAGGCAAAACACTTATAGACATAAAATAAAAATAAACAAAAAATTCCATTGGGAAGGGGAGAGGATCCAGGGGCCACATTCCTAGTTGAGGAGCTATTGGTAGTTGGCTGCTGGCGGAGGGATAATCACTTTTCTTTAGGATTGTGGCCACTTTAGGTTCCCAAGTCCCAGTGAATTATCCTATGCCCATATGCATACAGGCAGAACTAATTGGACTTGGTGCGTTAAAAAAAATATAGTAAATAAGCCGGGCATGGTGGCGCACACCTTTAATCCCAGCACTCGGGAGGCAGAGAAATAAATAAATAAATAAATAAATAAATAAATAAATAAATAAATAAAGTCAAGCGTGGTGGCACGTGCTTTTAATTCCAGCACTCAGGAGGCAGAGGCAGGTGGATAGGCCACCCTTGTCTACGTAGTGAGTTCCAGGCCAACTGGGGCTACAGGGAGACCCTGTCTCAACAAAACCAAAATGAAATAAATAATAAATAATTATAGAAGAAGGACATGAAATTGGGAAGGAGATGTGATGGGGAGTTCTGGGGGAAATTGGATAGGGAGAGTAAAGGGTGGATATGCTCAAGATACATTATATACATGTATGAAGTGTTCAAAGAATAAAAAACAACAACAAAAAACCCAACAACAACAAAAAAGAAGAGCCAGGCATGGTCATGCTACCTGTAATCCCAGTACTTGGAAGGCTGAGGCAAGAGGAAAGTGGTGAGTTTGAGGTTCAAGGCTAGCCCAGGTTACAGAATGAGAAAAACAAAACAAACAGCAACAACAACAATGAAACTTTTGTTTAGGACACAATGTATCTTAGTCCGGGTTATTCACAGCAGAATGCCATCCTATCTCAACTGACCCAGCAAGGAAATGCTGACTAGGCATTTGGTCTATGACTCTGAGGCTCAAGAGCAGATATTTGGATTTCCAGAATGTTCTAGTTACTATTTTGTTGCTGTGACAAAACACTTTGACCAAAAATAACTTGAGGAAGAGTTTATTTCATCTTACAATTTACAGCCCATTATTGAGTGAAGGCAGGGCAAGAACTCAAGGCAGGAATCTGGAGGCAGGAACCGAAACAGAGACCATGAAAGAATGCTGCATGTTAGCTGGCTTCCTCTGGCTCAGCTACCTTCCTTATACATCTCAGGCCCACCTGCCCAGGAATGGCACTGTGTACAGTGGGTTTTGTCTTCCCACATCAATCAGTAATCAAGAAAATGTTCCTCAGACATGGCCACAGGCCAATGTGATGGAGGAAGTTTCTCAGTTGAGGCACCTGCTTCTCAGGTCACTATAGTTTGTGTCAGGTTGACAAAAGCTAACCAGCACACAGTAGGAATTTGGCAGCCATTCTCACTCAGAGATGTGGAAATGGAAGATGTATGAATGAACTTTTCCAGGCAGAATGAGCAAGGAAAAGGGCTGCCTAGGAACCAGCTGGATTCAGCTTCATCCACTTATTTCTAGCAAGGAACAGGGAGCTTCTATTTCCCATCACACTTCTTTGCTTGTACGATGCAGAATGAGATGGACAGGAGATGGATGGGAAATGGATAGGCAGGGTGGGGCAGGGCGCATATGAAAATGGACTAGGCTCAGGGAAGATTTTAGAACTTGTTTTTGTTTTTCTTTTATAGTGCTGGGGTTTGAACCCAGGGTTTCAAGTGTGCTTAAGCACATACTCTACCACGGAGCTAGTCCCGAATCCTAGAGAAGTTTTTATTTTTAAATTTATTATTTTAAAATTTTATTATTCGGTGTGGGTGTGGTGGCACATGCCTTTAATTCCAGCACTCAGGAGGCAGAGGCAGGTGGATCTCTATGAGTTTGAGGCCAGTCTGGCCTACATA